>NC_080066.1:94825412-95126662 GCF_949987535.1 Balaenoptera acutorostrata | reverse complement strand
TAAGTCTGGGTGTCAGGAGAACTTCAGTGGTCCTCTGGGCTCAGCCCTCTGTGCAGGAGGCCCCAGCACACGATGCCTGAGATGCGGTCATCCAGCTACCATGTAACATTGCCAGCCACAGGGAGCTCACTACCTCACAAGGCAACTTGATCTATTTCTGTGAGACTCAAATTATTAGAAATTTGTTCCATATACTGTGTGGCCTTATAATGTCCAAACCTGGGCCTTAGCTTTGCCCTCTGAAGTCACCCAGAGTAAGTATAAATGATCACTTCCTAAGAGAATTTTTCTAGTATTTGAATATGATAGCGAATTTTCTCACAACTTCTCTCTTTCAGAACACACATGCTCTGTTCTTCTGGTTTTGGACCTTTACATGTAATGGGCAAGAATTCCAAGAACAGGTTTAAACAACCTGACCAAAGATGGCAGTTTGCTGGTCCTTACCGATTGAGGAAAGCATTTCCAAAGCGACTAAGCTTTCGAAATGGCTTTTTGGGGTCCACGACTAAAGCGTTCCCTGGGGTGCTGCCCTCAGTCTCTCCATACATCACGGCGATGAAAGAGTCGGTGGTGGGCTCTGGACCAATCCTCATGCCTGGGAAATCTTGCTCCAGTAAGTATCTGGGAGAGGGGAAAAGAAAAGAAACTTAGCATGTGGTCACAAGGCAAGAGGCCAGAAAGCTTCCTGGGGCTACCAATTTGTAACATAATCATTTGAAAACCTAGAATATAACCCCCAAGAAAAAGAGAATGATTGGCATTGTACTCTTTTGCTAATAACGAATTTTCAAAGCTTAGAATCTATAGACCTATTTTTTCCCCCAGTGTAAGGAGCCTAGTGAAAGAGGCAGACATCTTGCAGACCTGCTGGGCCTTCTCAAAGTGGACCTTAGCTCAGCACAGCCATTCCCGGTCACGGTTCCATTGGCACAATAGTTACTACCCCAGGGAAGAGTACTCAGCCAGCTCCTATGCGTCCTGGAAGACCCTGCTCAGGCCCACCTCCTTTAGGGAAGCGTCCCCGTCCCTCTAGCATGTTGGGGACACCTGCTCTGTGGGCCCCAGGCACCCTGCGCCTGCAGCCATCGTGGTGCTCACCGTGGGTGCTGCACTTCTCTGTTTGTGGGCCTTGAAGGCAGGCCCATATCTATGGCCAGATGTATATTCCCAGGACCCAGCACCATGCCTGCCCACAGAGGGCACCCAGTGTAGTGAATGAAATGATGAACCATCTCCTTCCTGATCACTGGCAGTCAATGTGGCCCCAAAAGCCTCCCTTGAGCATTTTACAGCTCCCTTGGGATCCTGGAAGTCGTGGCCATGGAAGATGATTGCCAAAGAATTGAGCAGCAACGGAGACTGCTAAGGGGAGGGCTCGGATTAGATATCACCAGGGCCATCCCTAGCTTTCTGTGCAAATTGGAAAAAGATGTCCCTTCCTCTAGGCAGACCCAGCCCTGTGCCAGGGCTCACAGCTTAGTGAGCAGGACTCTCGCTGGGTTTTACCCCCACCTGCCCCGTTGCCCAGCTGCCCTCATGCAGTTTAACCTGCATATGGTGGTCCTAGCAGATGTCATTGAGGATGTTCATCCAGGGGGCTGAGGAGGCCAATTGATGTGGTACAGGGCATAGGACTGGCTCAGTGGCATGGCTGGCGTGGGGCAAGGGAGCCAGAGGTAGAGCTATGGGGAAAGTCTGCTCTCTGTGGGAAATGGCTGTGTCCTAACATTAGCTCCCCCTTACCTCCACCAGCACATCATTCAGCTGAAGCCACTCAGAGCCCCTCCCTTCCTCCCCACCAAGATTTCCTTTCCAGGATGTAGGGACACACTTAGGTATACGTAGGCCTATATGGATGGAATGGGATGGGGGGTGCAAAGACAACTCCCTCCTTCCTTTGCAACCAAGGGGAACATAAGGAGGGAGTATTTTGGAATACTTTTCACTAATTACCAAGCAACAGGTGGAAACGCAACACCTTCAGAGAACACTTGGCAGGGACAGTGAACGGCAACTGGGGGAGGGGGGCGGTGGAAGAGAATGCCTGTTTGAGGTGACAGAGCCTTGTCCCAGCCCTGCCAGGGAGATGATCCTTCGCCCTGGGAGGAGGCTCAGGGCAGAAACATGCACAACTTTCTCCAACTCCCCATTCCTGCAGCTTACAGTCTTGTTTGGTCCTAAACCATTTCTTTTGTTTCTAAAATGTCTTGACTAATCAAATTGAAGCCCAGAACCTATGATTTTATTTCCAGGGTTAGAGGGAAAGAACGAACTACCAACCGTCCAACACCATTTTGCCATTTTTCTAAGAATAAGAAGTTAAGCCACCCTTTAGACTCATTTTTTTCTCTGTAAATAAAACTGAAATTGTTTAGCACTCTTAGCAGGCTGTACTCTAAACGTTAGATTTTTTTTTTTAAATCTAAAGTTTCTACATTTCTATGAACTTGTAGAGCACCAGAATAGACACAGCATTTAAATATGTCCCTTACATTTAGAGTAAATGTGAAAAAAAATCAGATAACAGCACCCAGCATTCACCAAGTACAGTCGACCCTTGAACAACACGGGTTTGAACTGCACAGGTCCACTTACATGTGGATTTTTTTTTGGTAGTAAATACTACACTACTACATGGTCCACAGGTGGTTGAATCTGTGGATGTGGAAGTACTGAGGATACAGAGGAAACGTGGGTATGGAGGGCTAACCATAAGCTATATGTGGATTTTTGACTCCTCAGAGGGTTGGCACTCCTAACCTGTGTTGTTCAAGGGTCAACTGTTCTCACTATTTACCTGGTGTAGTACAATACTCTGGGGTAGTATACACTATCTACCTGGTGTATACTAACATTACCCCCATTTTACAGGTGGGAAAACTGAGGCACCAGAAAGGCTAAGCAACGTGCCCAAGGTCACACAGTAAGTGTTTCAGTGGAGATGGAATGCAGGCAGTCAGACTCCAGGTCTTGTGCTGTCTCCAGATATGTTTAAACCTGGGCTTCAGTTGGTAGTTTGTTCAGAGATGAGGAGCACAAGGGGAGTTCCAGGGTGCCTCCATAAGGCACTATGGCCCAATTATTTCCTCCAAAGTGAGGGAAAAGAGCTCTCCAAACCGTCCTCCTGCATGGTCCCTGGGCTGCCCTTACAACAAGGGGCCAGCTCTCCCCATTCTCCCTGGAGAAAAGCTGGGGAGAGAAGATGCTATTTTTCAAAACATATTCAAACTTAATTTTTTAAAAACTTTTTCAGGCAACTAGTAGACTAGTAAATATTCTTAGGAGCAGAAAGGTTCAGGTTTATAATCTCTTATGAAATTCCACACAAATCTTAGAAATACTGATAAAAGCTACAGCGAGAGCATCACACATTTTGTGAAACTCCAGCACTTATAGAGCGTATGCAGAACGTGTGGATTTCACATACACGTATGAATTTAGGAATTTAAGTTTTACAGCCACTCTGAGATCTTAAGTCTGAAACCATTCAACAGCAAAGCTAGAAGTCAAGTCCGGATCACACCCATCCCACGTGCAGTTAGATTTCCATACCCCGTTGCCTGGATGAGGCAGTGCCAGGAGGCCTGTGGGAGACACGGAGGAAGGGGGACAACTGGGGAGAGGTGCCAATGACAGCAGCCAATGTCACCAGGCTTCCTGCAGTGCACGCCTCACAAAAAGGTTAGGTCCAAGTGTTGGTCTGAAACCTGACAGGCACTTTCCCATAGAGTCAGTGTTAACAGCAATGGCTGGCTTGCCAAGATAGCCAAAAAAGGGGCTTGTTGCTGGTCAAACTCATGAGTGGCCATGCAGGACTGGGAGCCTGGAGCTCCTCCCTCCTGGCTGGAGGCTTCTGCTTTTATACCAGGCTCAGCCCCATAGCCGTGGGGTTCCACACAGCACCCAGCTTCTGGGACCCCAAGTAGGACCTGTCAGATACATGAGTTAATACATGACACTCTCAGCTGATTGCCCAGAAGAGTCTTTACATTGGGGGATTGAGGGACTTGCCTGGCGGTCCAGTGGTTAGGACTCAGCGCTTTCACTGCCAGGGCTCAGGTTCAGTCCCTGGTCTGGGAACTAAGATCCCAGCTGCGTGGAGCAGCCAAAAAGACACCCCCAAAATGAAAAACAAATGCATTGCTACGTTGGGGGATTGTGAAACTCAGATATACTTCAGTCACACCCCTGGGCAGGCAGGCATGTGTCACATGCGGTGAGGGAACTAAGAACAGCCAGGACACAAAGTATCTGATGTGAACAAAGTGAGAATGAAGAGATAAGGTTCAAACCCAGCAACGTTGAAAGGAAGAGTCTGAGTGGATCCTGAGGTGTGATGCACCGAAACGGGTTACCCACCCAACCACATGCATGAGACTGATCAACTGTGATACTATTTTTTTTTTTTTTTTGGACAGCTCAGAGGCTTTCCCAAAGCTACATGTTCCAGAGACTTTGTGGTGTTATCTGCAATAACAAGAATTCAAAGGAACAAGAGGCCATATAAAGACTGCAGAAAAGACTCCCCTGCAGTTCAGAGTCGGCGAGCCCACTGTACGAGCATCCTGTGCGTTGGGCTGGGTTTTGTCCCCAGCTCCACCTCACTCTCCTTCTCCTGTGTTCTCAGAGAGGGCTGCTAACTCCAGTGGCGACTGCTCCCAAGAGTCTCCAGCCAAGTCATCAATGAAAAAAGGGACAGACATTTGGACTCCAAGCAGCTGGACAGAGGGGGTGGTGGGACCTGACACTGCTTTGTCCCTGTCCGCTGAGGGCCATGGTTCGGTTGCATCCAAGTGGCTCCTGGGACCCTGGCTGCTGTGCTCAGCCCAGGTCAAGGAGCTGCTTTCATGCAAGGCTATATGTAGACAGCGTCTTTCTTCTTCCATTGCTTAGGTTAGAAAATTTCTTTTTGACTTCATAGAAAAAACTGTCATTTGTGATGGGACCTAATGAAACTTAAAAGCTTTTGCACAGCAAAGGAAACCAGAAACAAGACGAAAAGATAACCCTCAGAATGGGAGAAAATATTTGCAAACAAAGCAACTGACAAAGGATTAATCTCTAAAATATACAAGCAGCTCAAGATCAAAAAAACAAACAACCCAATCCAAAAATAGGCAGAAGACCTAGACATTTCTCCAAAGAAGATACACAGATTGCCCACAAACACATGAAAGGATGCTCAACATCACTAATCATTAGAGAAAGGCAAATCAAAACCACAATGAGTTATCACCTCACACCAGTCAGAATGGCCATCATCAAAAAATCTACAAACAATAAATGCTGGAGAGGATGTGGAGAAAAGGGAACCCTCTTGCACTGTTGGTGGGAATGTAAAATGATACAGCCACTATGGAGAACAGTATGGAGGTTCCTTAAAAAACTAAAAATAGAACTACCATACGACCCAGCAATCCCACTACTGGACATATACCCAGAGAAAACCATAATTCAAAAAGAGTCATGTACCACAATGTTCACTGCAGCTCTATTTACAATAGCCAGGACGTGGAAGCAACCTAAGTGTCCAACGACAGATGAATGGATAAAAAAGATGTGGCACATATATACAATGGAATATTACTCAGCCATAAAAAGAAATGAAATTGAGTTATTTGTAGTGAGGTGGGTGGACCTAGAGTCTGTCATACAGAGTGAAGTAAGTCAGAAAGAGAAAAACAAATACCATATGCTAACACATATATATGGAATCTAAAAAAAAAAAAGGTTCTGAAGAACCTAGGAGCAGGACAGGAATAAAGATGTAGATGTAGAGAATGGGGAGGGGGAAGGGTAAGCTGGGACGAAGTGAGAGAGTGGCATGGACATATACACACTACCAAATGTAAAATAGATAGCTAGTGGGAAGCAGCCACATAGCACAGGGAGATCAGCTCGGTGCTTTGTGATCACCTAGAGGGGTGGGATAGGGAGGGTGGGAGGGAGACGCAAGAGGGAGGAGATATGGGGATATATGTATATGTATAGCTGATTCACCTTGTTATAAAGCAGAAACTAACACACCTCTGTAAAGCAATTATACTCCAAGAAAGATGCTAAAAAAAAAAATTGTCATTTGTGACAGGGGAAGAACAAAAATCTTCAAGACAATGAAAAGTCCCTCAACATACCCAAGCACCATCCTCTCAAAGACAAGCTTAAGAATAACTAAAAAACAAGCAAACAAACAAACTAGAAGAGGCACATTACTCAATGATAGACATCCAAAATTCCAGCTGCAAACCTCGTCTCCCCTGGGTATTCACCCATGCGTTCTGTCTGGGTTTTGTCTGTCACACTTGTGCTTGGAATAATGGAAAAGGCATTAATTATTTTAGTAATACACCTAACGTTTGAGAACTTGTTATGTACTGAAGTCTTTATATGAATGAACTTATTTCATCCTAAGTTCCTTATGGGGTAGGTACTATTTTTATCCCCCATTTTACAGATGAGAAAACAAAGGTTCAAATAGATTAAATTGTTTATTAGAACATAGGATTTCTATTAGTCCTGTGAGAGCACTACCTGCCCTAAATCAGAGCTTAAGAGGCTATCAACCGCCAACAGGCGTGTTTACAGGAATGGGTTTTGTGAATCATAACAAATATCCAAATCTAAGACTTTTTAGTTGGTATTCAGTCATTAAGTAAGCACTCTAAAAAGCAATAAGGGACATCTATCCGGGGTGTTTTATGAGCATTATTTTTTAAATTCTCAAGCCAGAAATGAGAAAGAGAAATGGCCTGTGTAATGCTAAATGAGATTTTAAAGTATTTGTGCATACACTGGCATCTGTGCAGAGAGTTTAGAGGTTTAATTCATTGCTGTGGTCTGGGACATTTTTTAAAAGAGCATTTAACTCCAACGGTCATTTTGTTCCTTTGAGCATTACTAAGGTTTTAAACCATAGAGATGTGAAAAAAATACCTAAAGTACAACTTCTGAGTTCAGCAAGAGAAACAGTTTTATTTCCTGATTTTTAAATCCAGGGCTATGAGTTTAAATACATTTCAATTTATAATGTGTTGGAAGGTTTTACATAATGTATTTTTTTTTTTATAGCTACTTTATTTTATTTATTTCTTTTATTTTTGGCTGTGTTGGGTCTTCAGTTCTTGCGAGGGCTTTCTCTAGTTACGGCAAGTGGGGGCCACTCTTCATCGCGGTGCATGGACCGCTCTTCATCGCGGTGCGCGGGCCTCTCCCTATCGCGGCCCCTCCCGTTGCGGGGCACAGGCTCCAGACGCGCAGGCTCAGTAGTTGTGGCTCACGGGCCCAGCTGCTCCGTGGCATGTGGGATCTTCCCAGACCAGGGCTCGAACCCGTGTCCCCTGCATTAGCAGGCAGATTCTCAACCACTGCGCCACCAGGGAAGCCCCATAATGTATTTTTGATTGATCATACCTGACCCACCATTTCACTAGGAAAGGGACTGAAAAGAAAGTGTTAGTCTTTCAACTCTGATTTGTCCTAAATCTGGAAATGATGTTTTTAAAGCAGTTTCTTTTGTTTATCCTCATGTTTAATACCAAGAAATGGAAATGCCAGAAGAATCAAACATTTATTATCACAAATGTCTTATAAAAATGGTCCAGAATATATAATTATTTCCTAGCAATGAGTACCACCACCACTACCACCACTGCTTGTAGACACCACCAAACAACAGATTATGATGAAATGCTAATAATAATGATAATAATCTTACAAACAACAGTTTATAAGGCATTTCACATATAGGCTTTATCCTTTCACCCTCCCTGTTGCTGGAGCAGGTATTTTTATCCCTAGCTTATAGAAGAGAAAACTGCGCTTATGACAAGTTAAGCAGCTTGCACAGGACCACATTAATACAGGACAATGACTAATGTGAACATTTTGATATACTTCCATCCAGTCATTTTCTGCAGGTATAATTTTTTCTTTATACAATTGGGATCAAAGCATTTAAACAATTTTGCATCTAGACTTTTCACCATTAGTTTTTCCTCACACCATTAAAAATTATTTGAAAACACAAGTTTTAATGGCTGCATACTATTCTGAGGTGAGTATGCATCAATTTAGCTTGCCATTTCCTTACTGTTGGGCATTGAAATAGCTTCCCGTTTCTTGCTATGAAAAATAATGCTGATAGAAAACAAACTTATGGTTACCAAAGGGGAAAGGGCAGGGGGGAGGGTAAGTTGGGAGCCTGGGATTAACAGATATACACTACTATATATAAAATAGATAAACAAGGACCTACAGTACAGCACAGGGAACTATAGTTGATATCTTGTATTAACCCATAATGGAAAAGAATCTGGAAAAGAATTTATATATATATATATATATATATATATATATATATATATATATCTGAATCACTCTGCTGTACACTAGAAACTAACACAACACTGTACATCAACTATACTTCAAATAAATAAATAATGCTGAGATAAATATCTCTGAGCAAACATCTACTTTAAAAAGTTTTTAGCTTATTTATTTATTTTTATTGAATTATAGTTGATTTACAACATTATATTAGTTTCAGGTATACAGCATAGTGATCTAGTATTTTTACATATTATAGTCTATTAAAAGTTATTACAAGATTACTTTAAATATTTAATCTTCTTTGAGTTATTGAAAAACTAAGTCAGGCCAAGCTTCACTTCCATTTTAAAACTCTATGTCTTCCTCAAGTGTGGAATCTAACTTTTCTTTTCATTTTTGTTTTCCCTTAGTTAAATCATTGACATATTATCACCAGGACTGTTTGTTCAGATGACATCATCCTTTTAACTGCTCTGCGTACTAAAGGAGTGGACCAAGAAAAACTGGAATGGCCTGTTGGACCAAGTATTTGGAATTTGCTGGGTAAAGCCTTTCATATCTCTATTTTTCCAGCTATGAGTGGAATTTAAACTACATCGGGCTGGGATATGCTGAAGGCACAGTGCTGTCTAACCTATGTCATCATCTGGAGCTGCTCCTCTCCACCTTCCACGCTGCTCTGGAAGGAGGGTGGAAGAAAGGGAAAGGAAGGAAAGGAGAACAAAGGGAGAGGAAGTTTACAGGAATCAAAAGCAGCATGCTTCCGTGGGCAGGCCCCACACCTGCACACCTGCTATCAAGGGGAAATGGCCAGCACATGCTGAGGAAAGAGACAGCAAGCATCCAAACCAAAAACAGCCCTCGCGCAAAAATATATTAAACCCCCACAAGCTATTCAGGGATGCTCCCTCATATAAATAGCCCTCCAAGACTACAGTAGATAATTGTTTCTCCTAAACTCACAGAGTAAGAGAAATAAAAGCAAAATGAAGAAGCAGAGGAACCACTCCCAGTTAAAAGACCAAGAGAATTCCCCTGAAGGAACAAACAATGAAACAGACCTCTTCAGTCTAATAGACACCGAGTTCAAAAAGGAAGCAATGAAAATACTGAAGAAATTAAGAAAGGCTATCGACAAAAATGCAGATTACTGTAAAAAGGAACTAGAAACTAAAAGGAGGAGCCAAGAAAAATTAGAAAATTAATTTGCTGAGATGAAAGCTGAGCTAAAGGCACTGAATAGCAGAATGAATAATGCAGAAGAAAGGATAAGTGATCTGGAAGATAGAGTAATGGAAACTACCCAATCAAAACAGCAGACAAAAAGCCTAATTAAAAAAAAAAATGAAAGCAATACAAGAGACCTATGGGCTAATATAAAGTGGGTCAGTCTATGCATAATAGGGATTCCAGAAGGAGAAGAAAGAGAAAAGGGGATTGAAAACGTATTTGAAGAAATTATGGCTGAAAACTTCCCAAATCTAAAGAAGGAAACAGATATCCAGATACAGGAAGCACAGAGGGTCCCAAACAAGAGGAACCCAAACAGACCTACACTAAGACATATTATAATAAAAATGGCAAAAATTAAAGATAAAGAGAGGATTCTAAAGGCAGCAAGAGAAAAACAAAGAGTTAATTACAAGGGAACACCCATATGGCTATCAGCTGATTTCTCTACAGAAACACTGCAGGCCAGAAGGGAGTGGCAAAATATATTCAAAGTCTTGAAAGGGAAAAATATGTGACCTAGAATACACTACCCAGCAAGATTATCATTTAAAATAGGAGGAGAAATAAAGAATTTTTCAGACAAGCAAAAATTAAAAGAATACAGCAATACTAAACCTATCCTAAAAGAAATATTGAAAGGTCTTCTCTAAACAGAAAAGGAGCAGGAAGATATAGGAAGGAGGAAATCACAACTGGAAAGTAAATCACTTAAATTAGCCAGTATACAGATCAAAAAGAAAAAAAAAAAACCTATTTGTGAAAACGATGATAAACACAAGGAACATCAAAAGGATAAACATGAAGATGTAAAAAAGGACATCAAAATCATAAAATGTGGGGAAGGAGAGTAAGAAAATGCAGATTTTTTTTTTTTTTTAAGAATGCGTTTGAGCCCATATGACTATCAGTCTAAAGCAAGCAGATATAGGAAGGGGTTAACATACTTGAAAAACAGGGCAACTGCAAATCAAAAACACACAATAGATTCACAAAAACCAAAAAGAAGAGAACACAACCATAAGATAAAAGGAAATAATCAAACCTCAAAAAGAAAAACAAAAAGAAAGGAACAAAGAAGAAACAATCAACTGGAAAACAAGGTTTAAAACGGCAATAAGTATGTGTGTATCAATAATTACCTTAAATGTCAATGGACTGAATGCTCCAATCAAAAGACATAAAATGGCAGACTGGATTAAAAAAACAAGAGCCTACAATATGCTGCCTATAAGAGACCCACCCTAGGGCAAAGGACACACATAGACTGAAAGTGAGGGGATGGAAAAAGATATTTCATGCAAAGAGAAATGAAAAAAAAACAGAAGTTGCAATACTCATATCAGAAAACAAAGACTATAAAGAAAGATAAAGAAGGGCACTATGTAATGATAAAAATATCAATACAAGAAGAGGATTATATACTCATCAACATATATGCATGTAATATAGGAGCACCCAAATACATAAAACAAATACTAACAGACATAAATTGATGGGAATACAGTAATAGTAGGAAACTTTAACACCTCACTCACATGAATGGACAGATCATCTAGAAGAAAATCAATAAGGCAACAGAGATCCTAAATGATACAATAGAAGTTAGACTTAATTGATATTTTCAGCACATTACGTCCCCAAAAAACAGAATACACATTCTTTTCAAGTGCACATGGAACATTCTCTAGGACTGACCACATACTAAGGCACAAAACTAACCTCAACGAATTTAAGAGTACAGAAATTATTTCAAGCATCTTCTCTGACCACAATGACAAGAAACTAGGAATCAACCATGGGAAAAGAAATGAGAAAAAAATGACTACATGGAGACTGAACAACATGTTATTAAAAAAAACAATGGGTCAACGAAGAAATCAAAAAGGAAATTAAAAAAATACCTTGAGACAAATGATAATGAAAACACAGCCATACAAAATCTATGGGATATTGCAAAAGCAGTTCTTAGAGGGAAGTTCATAGTGATACAGGCCTTCCTCAAAAAAAAAGAAAAATCTCAAATAAACAACCTAAACTACCACCTAAAAGAATTAGAAAAAGAAGAACAAACAAAACCTAAAGTCAGCAGAAGGAAGGAAATAATAAAAATCAGGGAAGAAATAAATAAAATTGAGATTTAAAAAACAATAGAAAAAGCCAATAAACCAAGAGCTGGTTCTTTGAAAGGGTAAACAAAATTGATAAACCTCTGGCCAGGCTCACCAAGAAAAGAGAGAGAACCCAAATAAACAAAATAAGAAATGAAAAAGGAGAAATCTCAACAGATACCGAAGAAATACAAAACACCATAAGAGAATACCATGCACAATTATATGCCAACAAATTTGACAACCTAGAAGAAATGGACAACTTTCTAGAAATATACAGCCCATCTGATTGGGATTGACATGTATACACTGATGTGTATAAAATTGATGCCTAATAAGAACCTGCAGTATAAAAAAACAAACAAAACAAAACAAGACAAAAAAATACAGCCCATCAAAAGTGAATCAAGAAGAAATAGATGATTTGAATAGACTGATCACTAAAAGTAAAATTGAATCTGTAATTAAAAAAAAACTCCCTACAAACAAAAGTCCAAGACCAGGGACTTTCCTGGTGGCGCAGTGGTTAAGGATCCACCTGCCAATACATGTGACATGGGTTCAAGCCCTGGTCCAGGAAGATCCCACATGCCGCGGAGCAACTAAGCCTGTGCGCCAAAACTACTGGGCCTGTGCTCTAGAGCCCGCGTGCCACAACTACTGAAGCCCATGTGTCTAGAGCCTATGCTCCACAACAAGAGAAGTCACCACAATGAGAAGCCCACGCGCTGCAATGAAGAGTAGCCCCCACTCGCCACAACTAGAGAAAGCCCGTGTGTAGCAACGAAGACCCAACACAGCCATAAATAAATAAATAAATAAATAAATAAATAAATTTATATTTAAAAAAAAAGTCCAAGACCAGATGGCTTCATGAGCGAATTCTACCAAACACACAAAGAACTTATATCGATTCTTTTCAAACTCTTCCAAAAGACTGAAGAGGAGGGAACACTCCCAAAGACATTCTATGAAGCCACCATCACCGTGATACCAAAACCAGACAAAGATAACACCAAAAAAGAAAATTACATGCCAATATCTTTGATGAATATAGATGCAAAAATTCTCAACAAAATATTAGCAAAACAAATCCAACAACACATAAAAAAGGTCATACACCACAACCAAGGTGGAATTCATCCCAAGTTCACAAGGATGGCTCAACATACACAAATCTATCAATGTGATACACCACATAAATGAAAGTCAAAAACCACATGATCATCTCAATAGATGCAGAAAAAGCATTTGACAAAACTCAACATCCATTCATGATAAAAACTCTCACCAAAGTGGGTGAAGAGGGAACACATCTCACATAATAAAAGCCATTTATGACAAACCCACAGCCAATATAATACTCAATGGTGAAAAGCTGAAAGTCTTCCTGCTAAAATCTGAAACAAGACAAGGATGCCCACCCTCACCACTTCTATTTGACATAGTATTGGAAGTCCTAGCCACAACAGTTAGACAAGAAAAAGAAATAAAAGGTATCCAAATTGGAAGGGAAGAGGTGAAATTGTCACTATATGCAGATGACATGATACTGTATATAGAAAACCCTAAGGACTCCACCCAAAAACTACTAGATCTAATAAATGAATTTAGCCAAGTAGCAGGATACAAGATTAACTTTCAGAAATTGGTTGCATTTCTTTACACTAACAATGAAATATCAAAAAGGGAATGCAAAAAAACAATACCTTTTAAAATCACAAACACACACACACACACACACACACAATGCCTAGGAATAAACCTGACCAAGGAGGTGAAAGACTTATACGCTGAGAACTATAAAACATTAATAAAGGAAATTAAAGAGGATTCAAAGAAATGGAAAGATATACCATGCTCTTGGATTGGAAGAATTAATATTGTTAAAATGGCTATGGCTACCCAAAGGAATCTACAGATTTAATGCAATCCTTATCAAATTACCCATGACATTTTTCACAAAACTAGAACAAATAATCAAAAAATTTATATGGAACCATATAAACCATACTGTCAAAGCAATCCTGGGGGGGGGTGGGAACAAAGCAGGAGGCATAACTCTCCCAGACTTTAGATAATACTACAAAGCTACAATAAACAAAACAGTGTGGTATTGGTACAAAAATAGACATACGGATCAATGGAACAGAATAGAGAGCCCAGAAATAAACCCACACACCTACAGTCAATTAATCTTCAAAAAAGGAGGCAAGAATATAAAACAGGAAAAAGTCTCTTCAGCAAGTGTTGCTGGGAAAGTTGGACAGCTGCATGTAAATTTGATGAAGTTAGAACACAACCTCACAGCATGCACAAAAATAAACTCAAAATGGCTTATAGATTTAAACATAAGACATGACACCATAGAACTCCTAGAAGAGAGCACAGGCAAAACATTCTCTGACATAAATTGTACCAATGTTTTCTTAGGTCAGTCTCCCAAGGCAATAGAAATAAAAACAAAAATAAACAAATGGGACCTAATCAAACTTACAAGCTTTTGCACGACAAAGGAAATCATTAAAACAAAAACGAAAACGAAAAGACAACCTAGGAATGGGAGAAAACATCTGCAAATGATGTGACTGACAGGGGCTTAATCTCCAAAATACACAAACAGCTCATACAACTCAACAACAAAAAAACACCCAACCCAATTGAAAGATGGGCAGAAGACCTTAACAGACATTTCTCCAAAGAAAACATACAGATGGCCAATAGGCACATGAAGAGATGCTCAACATCACTAATTATTAGAGAAATGCAAATTAAAACTACGATGAGGTATCACCTCACACCAGTCAGAATGGCCATCATGAAAAAGTCTACAAATAACAAACGCTGGAGAGGGTATGGAGAAAAGGGAACCCTCCTATACTGTTGGTGGGAACGTAAGTTGGTACAGCCACTATGGAAAACAGTATGGTGGTTACTCAGAAAACTAAAAGTAGAATTACCATATGATCCAACAATCCTACTCCTGGGCATATTCCTGGACAAAATTATAATTCAAAAAGATACATGCACCCCTATGTTAATAGCACCACTATTCACAATAGCCAAAACATGGAAACAACCTAAATGTCCATTGACAGATGAATGAATAAAGAAGATATGGTACATATATATAATGGAATACTACTCAGCCATAAAAAGAATGAAATAATGTCATTTGCAGCAACATGGATGCAACTAGACATTATTATACTAAGTGAAGTATGTCAGAAAGAGAAAGACAAATACCATATGATATCACTTATATGTGGAGTCTAAAATATGGCACAAATGAACTTATCTACAAAACAGAAACAGACCCATAGAGATCAGACTTGCGGTTGCCAAGGGGGCGGTGGGGGAGAGGGAGAGGGATGGACTGGGAGTTTGGGATTGGTAGATGCAAACTATTACATTTAGAATGGATAAACAACAAGGTCCTACTGTATAGCACAGGGAACTATAACCAATCTTCTGGGATAAACCAAAATGGAAAAGAATATATAGGATTATTCCATAAATAGGGTTAAAAAATAAAAAACCAAAAAAAGAATACTTTCAAAACAGATTTTACTTCCAAGTGGATTAAAGAGTTAAATATTTTTAAAAATCTATTTAAAAAAAGAAAATACAGGTGAATATTTTCTAAATCTTAGGATAAACAAGGATTTTCTAGGCATAAGAGAGATAAAAGACATTTTATGGAGGAAAAAAATGCTAGATTTGACCACAAATGTTACATATTTCTGCACGTCAAAAATTGTCATAAAAATTAAAAAGGCAAACCTCAAACTGGAAAAAAAACTTAAAATAACTATGACAAAGGACTGACAGCCATTATTGAATAAAATATTTAAATATCTGCAAGATAAAGACTAATACTCCAAATGAAAATTGGTCCAAGTTCATATTACAATTCAAAAAGAAATATAGATGTTGGCTATATAGTTTATGAGTTCAGCTTCACTAGTTTAAAAAAAAAAGAAAAGAAACTTTTTCCTATCATATTTATTTGTTTTTAATAGTAATACTTAGTTTTATCAATGGTTTAATGAAATAATAATCCTTATATTAGACTCCCTAATGGGAGTCTAATTTGAAATAACTTTTCTGAATAGGAATATATATAGACACACATACACTCCTTTGTGTGTGTGTGTATATATATATATATTTAATATATACAGCATATATATATACACACACACACACACACACACACACACACGTACATTTGTCAAGAGTACATATAGGGACTTCCCTGGTGGCGCAGTGGTTAAGAATCCGCCTGCCAATGCAGGGGTCGCGGGTTCAAGCCCTGGTCTGGGAAGATCCCACATGCTGCAGAGCACCTAAGCCTGTGTGCCACAACAACTGAGCCTGCACTCTAGAGCCCACAAGCCACAACTACTGAGCTTGCGCACCACAACTACTGAAGCCCACGTGCCTAGAGCCCGTGCTCCACAACAAGAGAAGCCACCACAATGAGAAGCCCTTGCACTGCAACAAAAAGTAGCCCCTGCTCGCTGCAACTAGAGAAAGCCTGTGTGCCACAACCAAGACCCAATGCAGCCAAAAATAAATAAATTTATTAAATAAATTTATATAAAAAAGAGTATATATAATTGAAAAATATTCATAACTTTTTTTTTTTAAAGATTTATTTATTTTTATTGATTAATTGATTGATTGATTGCTATGTTGGGTCTTCGTTTCTCTGCTAGGGCTTTCTCCAGTTGTGGCAAGCGGGGGCCACTCTTCATCACGGTGCGCGGGCCTCTCACTGTCACAGCCTCTCTTGTTGCGGAGAACAGGCTCCAGACGCGCAGGCTCAGTAATTGTGGCTCACGGGCCCAGCCGCTCTGCGGCATGTGGGATCTTCCCAGACCAGGGCTCGAACCCGTGTCCCCTGCATTAGCAGGCAGATTCTCAACCACGGCGCCACCAGGGAAGCCCAATATTCATAACTTTTGATGCAGTAATTCATGCTCAGACAGCTATTCTAACAAAAAAGCTAGATATACTAAGATTTATAGCCAAGAATATTCATTGCAATATTAGGCATAACAGCATAAAATTAAAAACAATGTTCCTATAAAAATCAGTTGCATTTCTTTACAATAGCAATGAAATATTAGAAAGGGAATGTAAAAAAAAATACCTTTCAAAATCGTGCCCCCCAAAATAAAATACTTAGGAATAAACTGGACCAAGGAGGTGAAAGACATTTGCTGAGAACTATAAAACATTAATAAAGGAAACTGAAGATGATTCAAAGAAATGGAAAGATATACAATGCTCTTGGATTGGAAGAACAAATATTGTTAAAATGGACATACTACCCATGCAGATTTAATGTGATCCCTGTCAAATTACCCATGACATTTTTCACAGAACTAGAACAAATCCTAAAATTTATATGGAACCATAAAAGACCCAGAATTGCCAAAGCAATCTTGAATTGCCAAAAGCAATCTTGAAGAAAAAGAACAAAGCAGGAGTCATAACCCTCCTAGACTTCAGACAACACTACAAAGCTACAGTAATCAAAACAGCATGGTATTAGAACAAAAACAGACTTAGGGGTCAATGAAACAGAATAGAGAGCCCAGAAATAAACCCAAACACCTACAGTCAATTAATCTTTGACAAAGGATGCAAGAATATAAAACGGGAAAAAGACAGTCTCTTCAGCAAGTGCTGTTGGTAAAATTGGACAGCCGCATGTAAATCTGATGAAGTTAGAACACACCCTCTCACCAAACACAAAACTAAACTCAAAATGACTTAAAGACTTAAACATAAGACATGACACCATAAAACTCCTAAAAGAGAGCATAGGCAAAAATTCTCTGACATAAATTGTACCAGTGTTTTCTTAGGTCAGTCTCCCAAGGCCACAGAAATAAAAACAAAAATAAACAAATGGGACCTAATCAAATTTATAAGCTTTTGCACAACAAAGGTAACCATAAAAAAACAAAAAGACAACCTACGGAATGGGAGAAAATATTTCCAAATGATGCAACTGACAAAGGCTTAATTTCCAAAATATACAAACAGCTCATACAACTCAACAACAAAAAACAAACAACCCAATTGAAAAATGGGCAGAACAACTAAATAGACATTTCTCCAAAGAAGAAATACAAATGGCCAGTAGGCACATGAAAAGATTCTCAACATCACTAATTATTAGAGAAATGCAAATCAAAACTACATGAGGTACCACCTCACACCGGTCAGAATGGCCATCATTAAAAACTCTACAAATAACAAATGCTGGACAGGATGCTGAGAAAAGGGAACACTTCTACACTGTTGGTGGGAATGTAAGTTGGTACAGCCACTGTGGAAAACAGTATGGTGGTTCCTTAGAAAACTAAAAATAGAATTACCATATGATCCAGCAATCCCTCTCCTGGGCATATTCCCAGACAAGACTTTAATCCAAAAAGATACACGCACTCCCATGTTCACAGCACCACTATTTACAACAGCCAAGACACGAAACAACCTAAATGTCCATCGACAGATGAATGGATAAAGAAGATGTGGTACATATATACAATGGAATACTACTCAGCCAAAATGAAATAACGCTATTTGCAGCAACATGGAGGCAGCTAGAGATTATCATACTAAGTGAAGTCAGAGAAAGGCAGATACTGTATGATATCACTTATATGTGGAATCTAAAATATGACACAAATGAACCTATCTTCGAAACAGAAAGAGACTCACAGACATAGAGAACAGACTTGTGGCTGCCAAGGGGAAGGGGGTTGGGGGAGGGATGGAGTGGGAGGTTGGGGTTAGCAGATGTAAGGTATTATATACGGAACGGATAAACAACAAGGTCCTACTGTACAGCACAGAGAACTATACTGAGTATCCTACGATAAACCATAATGGAAAAGAATATAAAAAAGAATGTATATATATGTATAACTGAATCACTTGGCTGTACAGCAGAAATTAACACATTGTAACTGAAATGAAAACTACACTAGAAGGAATCAATCACAGAATAACTGAGGCAGAAGAACGGATAAGTGACCTAGAAGACAGAATGGTGGAATTCACTGCTGCGGAACAGAATAAAGAAAAAAGAATGAAAAGAAATGAAGACAGCCTAAGAGACCTCTGGGACAACATTAAACGCAACAACATTCGCATTATAGGGGTCCCAGAAGGAGAAGAGAGAGAGAAAGGACCAGAGAAAATATTTGAAGAGCTTATAGTCGAAAACTTCCCTAACGTGGGAAAGGAAATAGCCACCCAAGTCCAGGAAGCTCAGCAAGTCCCATACAGGATAAACCCAAGGAGAAACACGTCGAGACACATAGTAATCAAATTGGCAAAAATTAAAGACAAAGAAAAATTATTGAAAGCAGCAAGGGAAAAATGACAAATAACATACAAGGGAACTCCCATAAGGTTAACAGCTGATTTCTCAGCAGAAACTCTACAAGCCAGAAGGGAGAGGCATGATATACTTAAAGTGATGAAAGGGAAGAACCTACAACCAAGATCACTCTACCCAGCCAGGATCTCATTCAGATTCGATGGAGAAATCAAAAGCTTTACAGAGGAGCAAAAGCTAAGAGAATTCAGCACCACCAAACCAGCTCTACAACAAATGCTAAAGGAACTTCTCTAAGTGGGAAACACAAGAGAAGAAAAGGACCTACAAAAACAAACACAAAACAATTCAGAAAATGGTCATAGGAACATACATATCGATAATTACCTTAAACGTGAATGGATTAAATGCTCCAACCAAAAGACACAAGCTTGTTGAATGGATACAAAAACAAGACCCATATATATGCTGTCAACAAGAGACCCACTTCAGACCTAGGGACACATACAGACTGGAAGTGAGGGGATGGAGAAAGATATTCCATGCAAATGGAAATCAAAAGAAAGCTGGAGTAGCTATACTCGTATCAGACAAAATAGACTTTAAAATAAAGAATGTTACAAGAGACAAGGAAGGACACTACATAATGATCAAGGGATCAATCCAAGAAGAAGATATAACAATTATAAATATATACGCACCCAACATAGGAGCACCTCAATACATAAGGCAACTGCTAACAGCTATAAAAGAGAAAATCAACAGTAACACAATAATAGCAGGGGACTTTAACATCTCACTTATACCAATGGACAGATCATCCAAAATGAAAATAAATAAGGAAACAGAAGCTTTAAATGACACAATAGACCAGATAGATTTAACTGATATTTATAGGACATTCCATCCATAAACAGCAGATTACACTTTCTTCTCAAGGGCACACAGAACATTCTCCAGGATAGATCACATCTTGGGTCACAAATCAAGCCTCAGTACATTTAAGAAAACTGAAATCATATCAAGCATCTTTTCTGACCACAATGCTATGAGATTAGAAATGAATTACAGGGTAAAAAACATAAAAAACACAAACACATGTAGGCTAAAAATACGTTATTAAATAACCAAGAGATCACTGAAGAAATCAAAGAGGAAATCAAAAAATACCTAGAGACAAATGACAATGAAAACATGACGATCCAAAACCTACAGGATGCAGCAAAAGCAGTTCTAAGAGGGAGGTTTATAGCTATACAAGCCTACCTCAAGAAACAAGATAAATCTCAAGTAAGCAATCTAACCTTACACCTAAAGGAACTACAGAAAGAAGAACAAACAAAACCCAAAGTTAGCAGAAAGAAAGAAATCATAAAGACAAGAGCAGAAATAAATGAAATAGAAACAAAGAAAACAAGAGCAAAGATCAATAAAACTAAAAGCTGGTTCTTTGAGAAGATAAACAAAATTGATAAACCATTAGCCAGACTCATCAAGAAAAAGAGGGAGAGGACTCAAATCAATAAAATTAGAAATGAAAAAGGAGAAGTTACAACAGACACCGCAGAATACAAAGCATCCTAAGAGACTACTACAAGCAGCTCTATGCCAATAAAATGGACAACCTGGAAGAAATGGACAAATTCTTAGAAAGGTATAACCTTCCAAGACTGAACCAGGAAGAAACAGAAAATATGAACAGACTATTCACAAGTAATGAAATTGAAACTGTGATTAAAAATCTTCCAATAAACAAAAACCCAGGACCAGATGGCTTCACAGGTGAATTCTATCAAACATTTAGAGAAGAGCTAACACCCACCCTTCTCAAACTCTTCCAAAAAACTGCAGAGGAAGGAACACTCCCAAACTCATTCTATGAGGCCACTATCACCCTGATACCAAAACCAGACAAAGATACTACACAAAAAGAAAATTACAGGCCAATATCACTGATGAATATAGATGCAAAAATCCTCAACAAAATACCAGCAAACAGAATCCAACAACACATTAAAAGGATCATACACCATGACCAAGTGGGATTTATCCCAGGGATGCAAGGATTCTTCAGTATATGCAAATCAATCAATGTGATACACCATATTAACAAACTGAAGAATAAAAACCATATGATCATCTCAATAGATGAAGAAAAAGCTTTTGACAAAATTCAACACCCATTTATGATAAAAACTCTCCAGAAAGTGGGCATAGAGGGAACCTACCTCAATATAATAAAGGCCATATACGACAAACCCACAGCAAACATCATTCTCAATGGTGAAAAACTGAAAGCATTTCCTCTAAGATCAGGAACAAGACAAAGATGTCCACTCTCACCACTATTATTCAACATAGTGTTGGAGGTCCTAGCCACGGCAATCAGAGAAGAAAAAGAAATAAAAGGAATACAAATTGGAAAAGAAGAAGTAAAACTGTCACTGTTTGCAGATGACATGATACTATACATAGAGAATCCTAAAAATGCCACCAGAAAACTACTAGAGCTAATCAATGAATTTGGTAAAGTTGCAGGATACAAAATTAATGCACAGAAGTCTCTTGCATTCCTATACACTAATGATGAAAAATCTGAAAGAGAAATTATGGAAACACTCCCATTTACCATTGCAACAAAAAGAATAAAATACCTAGGAATAAACCTACCTAGGGAGACAAAAGACCTGTATGCAGAAAACTATAAGACACTGATGAAAGAAATTAAAGATGATACCAACAGATGGAGACATATACCATGTTCTTAGATTGGAAGAATCAATATTGTGAAAATGCTTATACTACCCAAAGCAATCTACAGATTCAATGCAATCCCTATCAAATTACCAATGGCATTTTTTATGGAACTAGAACAAATCATCTTAAAATTTGTATGGAGACACAAAAGACCCCGAATAGCCAAAGCAGTCTTGAGGGGAAAAAACGGAGCTGGAGGAATCAGACTCCCTGACTTCAGACTATACCACAAAGCTACAGTAATCAAGACAGTATGGTACTGGCACAAAAACAGAAACATAGATCAATGGAACAAGATAGAAAGTCCAGAGATAAACCCATGCACCTATGGTCAACTAATCTATGACAAAGGAGGCAAGGATATACAATGGAGAAGACAGTCTCTTCAATAAGTGGTGCTGGGAAAACTGGACAGCTACATGTAAAGGAATGAAATTAGAACACTCCCTAACACCATACACAAAAGTAAACTCAAAATGGATTCGAGACCTAAATGTAAGACCAGACACTATAAACTCTTAGAGGAAAGCATAGGAAGAACACTCTTTGACATAAATCACAGCAAGATCTTTTTTGATCCACCTCCTAGAGTAATGGAAATAAAAACAAAAATAAACAAATGGGACCTCATGAAACTTCAAAGCTTTTGCACAGCAAAGGAAACCTTCAACAAGACGAGCTCAACATCAATAATCATTAGAGAAATGCAAATCAAAACTACAATGAGATATTATCTCACACCGGTCAGAATGGCCATCATCAAAAAATCTACAAACAATAAATGCTGGAGAGGATGTGGAGGAAAGGGAACACTCTTGCACTGTTGGTGGGAATGTAAATTGATACAGCCACTATGGAGAACAGTATGGAGGTTCCTTAAAAAACTACAAATAGAACTACCATATGACCCAGCAATCCCACTACTGGGCATATACCCTGAGAAAACCATAGTTCAAAAAGAGTCATGTACCAAAATGTTCATTGCAGCTCTATTTACAATAGCCAGACATGGAAGCAACCTAAGTGTCCATCATCGGATGAATGGATAAAGAAGATGTGGCACATATATACAATGGAATATTACTCAGCCATAAAAAGAAATGAAATGTAATGAGGTGGATGGAGTTAGAGTCTGTCATACAGAGTGAAGTAAGTCAGAAAGAGAAAAACAAATACAGTATGCTAACACATATATATGGAATCTAAGAGAAAAAAAAAAAAGGCCATGAAGAACTTAGTGGCAAGACAGGAATAAAGACACAGACCTACTAGAGAATGGACTTGAGGATACGGGGAGGGGGAGGGGTGAGATGTGACAGGGTGAGAGAGTGTCATGGACATATATACACCACCAAATGTAAAATAGATAGCTAGTGGGAAGCAGCCGCATAGCACAGGGAGATCAGCTCGGTGCTTTGTGACCATCTAGAGGGGTGGGATGGGGAGGGTGGGAGGGAGGGAGATGCAAGAGGGAAGAGATATGGGAACGTATGTATATGTATAACTGATTCACTTTGTTATAAAGCAGAAACTAACACACCATTGTAAAGCAATTATCCTTCAATAAAGATGTTTAAAAAAAAACAAGACAAAAAGACAACGCTCAGAATGGGAGAAAATATTTGCAAACGAATCAAAGGACAAAGGAGTAATCTCCAAAATATATAAACAGCTCATGCAGCTCAATATTAAAGAAACAAACAACCCCATCCAAAAATGGGCAGAAAACCTAAATAGACATTTCTCCAAGGAAGACATACAGATGGCCAAGAAGCACATGAAAAGCTGCTCAACATCACTAATTATTAGAGAAATGCAAATCAAAACTACAATGAGGTATCACTTCACACCAGTTAGAATGGGCATCATCAGAAAATCTACAAACAACAAATGCTGGAGAGGGTGTAGAGAAAAGGGAACCCTCTTGCACTGTTGGTGGGAATGTAAACTGATACGGCCACTGTGGAGAACAGTATGGAGATTCCTTAAAAAACTAAAAATAGGGCTTCCCTGGTGGCACAGTGGTTGAGAATCTGCCTGCCAATGCAGGGGAAATGGGTTCGAGCCCTGGTCTGGGAAGATCCCACATGCCACGGAGCAACTAAGCCCGTGAGCCACAACTACTGAGCCTGCGCGTCTGGAGCTTGTGCTCCGCAACAAGAGAGGCCTTGACAGTGAGAGGCCTGTGCACCGCGATGAAGAGTGGCCCCCGCTCGCCACAACTAGAAAGCCCTCACACAGAAACAAAGACCCAACACAGCCAAAAATAAATAAATAAATTAATTAATTAATTTAAAACAAAAAACAAAAAACAAAACCTAAAAATAGAATTACCATATGACCCAGCAATCCCACTGCTGGGCATATACCCAGAGAAAACCATAAGTTAAAAAGACACATGCACCCCAATGTTCATTGCAGCACTATTTACAATAATCAGGTCGTGGAAGCAACCTAACTGCCCACTGACAGACGAATGGATAAAGAAGATGTGGTACATATATGCAATGGAATATTACTCAGCCATAAAAAGGAACGAAATTGAGTCATCTGTTGAGACGTGGATGGATCTAGAGACTGTCATACAGAGTGAAGTAAGTCAGAAAGAGAAAAACAAATACCGTATATTAACGCATGTATGTGGAACTTAGAAAAATGGTACAGATGAACCGGTTTGCAGGGCAGAAGTTGAGACACAGATGTAGAGAACAAACGTATGGACACCAAGGGGGGAAAACCGCGGTGGGGTGGGGATGGTGGTGTGCTGAATTGGGCGACTGGGATTTTATACACTGATGTGTATAAAATTGATGACTAATAAGAACCTGCAGTATAAAAAAACAAACAAACAAAAAAACAACTAATACTAAACTTTCTTTGGGTTATTTGTACGGAAATATGTTACTATAACTGTTTCAGACATTACATGAAATTTCTAAAGATCTTATATGTTCTGGTATAATGTTATGTCATAATTCTAGTTATTACTTTAAAATGTGTATCTCAGAAATAACTAAATTTCCTTGTCAACTGCGTTATTATGAACTTTCATCAAATCTTTAACCATGGTCATTTTTAAGTCTTTTGTCATTTACAGACAGTTCTGGGTGTACTCTGATGCTTTTGCAAAAATGTTCCTATAAAAGGGTTTCATCTTCAAGGAATTCATGGAAAAGACTCTGACAAGTACAGGTTTCTGGTAACTGACTATACTGCTGAACTGAATGAATAAGCATTTTCAGAACTCTAATGGAAAACTGATGAATTCATAAAAGTGCTAACAAAAGATCAAGATTAAAAAAATTAACTACATGGGACTGAGTGAACTGATGAGGATGATTATAATTTTTGTGACTTTCTGTTTGAATTAAAAAAAAGACCCAACACAGCCATAAATAAATAAATAAATATTAAAAGAAAAAAAAACTCACTGGATTTTCCAACTTGAATATTGGGATTGATATAAAAACATATCAAAATAAAAAAAAGAAATTAACACATTGTAAATCAACTATATTTCAATTAAAAAATGGGGAAAATATTAAAAACAATGTTCCAAGCTTTACGATAGAATATGATGCAAACATTAGTTATTTTTGAAGATTACTTAATGACACGAGAAAAAATTCATCATATTGTATTAAGTGAAAAAGGCTGTTTATTAAATTGCATTTATTGCATAATCCCCAGTTTTGTAATCATGACTTCTATGTCTTCTTCTACGTCATCTGCTAAAATGTGAACAGATGGAGCTTGGACCATATGCCATGGAAGGTCCACCACAGTGAGCCTCTCTCTTCAGGCTTGATGGTTCTAGTGTCATGATTCCATCAACTGAATCTTCATGTAGCAACGGCTCTCAAATGTTTCCTGGGGGAGGCTGCCTAAGAATCACCTTGAGACGTAGTTTATAAAAACAAAAACAGATTTCTCAGTCTCATCCACAGAGATTCCAATTCATAAGGTCTGGGATGAAGCCCTGGAATCTGTTTCAGAAGGTGTCCTGGTGATCCTGACCCGCAGACAGATCCAGGAACCACAGCTTTCCAGTTCACAATTTTCCAAGGTTTTGAAAAGTATATTGAATGCCTTTTAGAAGTAAGCTTCTAGATGTCACTTCTCCTAATCCTCGGGTACCGCTGCCCTTTGTCAGGTAGACGATGTAATGAGTGGATGAGAGGCCAACCTACGGTGTCTCGCCGAGCTGACTGATGCCGGCAATGCCACACTCAACCTGGCCGGTACCGCCCCCCACCCCTCAGAATCCTTGCTCCAAGTCCTGCCTCCTCTTGGGCTTCTGAAATGCCAGCTGCTCCCCCTCCACGGGCCCCTTCCATCAACTTCTAACTCTGCTGAGGTCATGCTCATCAACCAAACCTCCGCAATGCCTGTGACCAGGGCACGATTGCTCGCCTTCAGTGCCCAGCTGCTGAGAGTTTTCTATATTTGACGCTTCACCTCCCACTCATTCCTCAACCCCCTGCCACCTGGCTTCCATCACCACCACTTACTGACTCTTACCAAGGTCACCCTGGCTCCTGGTGGCTAATCCACTGGTTCCGTTTCGCCGAGGCAGCCGATGCTGCTGACCACCCCGCCCTCTTTCCCTGGCTTTTGTGGGGGTCGTCTGCTGTTTCACCCGTCTAGCGTCCACGTCCCCTATTTGATAGCCGTGCCCTGAGGAGCTGCCTCTCCCCACCCTTAGTCCATGAGGTCTGGGGGCTGACCACCCCACTCCAGGCACGGGTACTTCATTCCCCTGGCTCGAGAGACTGGTGCAAGGATGCACAGATGGCCAAAGTTGAGCTAATGAAACTCAAACCTGAGACTTTTCCGTGAAACTACGGGGAAAGGGGTTCTCTTTTTTCCTACTGGGGTTGCTGAGCTGGCAGAATGTGAGTCTGGAATTAGAGAGGGTGCGCCCACCCCACGAGCTACTGCCTGAGAAGGAAGCCAGCGTGAGGAAGGCAGCAGAGCTGAGAGGCCGCGTCCTGATGGCACCACGGGGGGTCCTAGGCCAGGCCTGAAGCCAGCACACCCTGGTTCAAACAGTTTTGTGAGAAAAGGTATACCCTTTTTTTTAAAAAAAATAGATTTTATTTTTTAGAGCGGTTTTACATTCATAGCAAAATTGAGTGGAAAATACAGAGGTTTCCCATACACCCCCTGCCTTGACATATGCATCACCTCCCCCATTATCAACAACCCCCAGTAGAGTGGTGCGCTTATTACAACTGATGAACCCACCCTGACACAGCATTATCACCGAGAGTCCACAGTTTACATTAGGGTTCACTCTTGGTGATGTACATTCTATGGGCTAAGGTATACCTTTTTACTTAAGATTTTTTTAGTTGAATTGCTGTCACTTGCAACCAAACGAGCCCTAAGATGGCTCTGAACCATCATCCTTCCCTGGCATTACTCCACCTACCTGGTGACATTTTCCCCAGCGTCTCCACAAGCTCCTCTTCCTCTCATTCCAGACCCATATGTCTGACCCCTCACGGACTCTACACCTGGGTGTCCACTTACGCACCGGCTTAAATCTAAACTCTTAAGTATGCCCCTACTCTTCCTCCTCTTGTGTCCCCATCTCAGCGGATAGCTCAACCACCCACCCGGTTACCTAAACCTGGGCCTCATCATCGACACTTTCTCACCTTCCCTTCCCCGTCTCCTTGGGGCAGTGAAATCTGGCTCATTCCGTAGGGTTCACCTTTTAGGTTGTATCCTCAGGGAGGCCTTTTCCAATGTCCAAACCTGCAGGAGGGTCCCTCCTATACTCCCATCCCACACTGTGCTTTAGTGTCACAGCTCTTATCACCCAGAACTCTCACGGCTTGATTCTTTTCCATAGTCTGTGATAGCCGGGCCCATCCCTGAAATCAGTATTATTTGAGTAAAGAAACACTAGGCTGTGTAGGTATGATCTTACATTGTATATTGTAAATAAAGTCTATTCTTTGGTGAAAATTAAATATTTCAGTATTTTGACGAGATCTGTAAAAGGTATGGTACTTGACACACAAGACTATGATTTTCAGGGGTCCAGCACTTGAATGGGGGTGAGAACCACTCAACTGGACCCACAGTGTTTCCCTAAAGGAACTTTTTTTTTAAGATTATTTTTGATGTAGACCATTTAAAGTCTTTATTGAATTTGTTACAATATTGCTTCTGTCTTACATTTTGTTTTTTTGGCCCCAAGGCATGTGGGATCTTAGCTCCCTGACCAGGGATCGAACCTGCACCCCCTGCATTGGAAGGTGAAGTCTTAACCATCGGACCGCCAACCAGACTGCCTCCTAGTGAGTGCCTTCACTTCTCTTTAATAACTGAGTCTAGAGCTTATCAAAGGAATGGAGCAGAGCTTTGTCCTTAAACAAAATCTATTTCCCCCCATTTTTGAAAACTGGGACATTTGTCTGCTTCCAATTTTCTGATACTTTGCATATTCTTCATAATTTCTTACAAATCACCAAACACAGTTCTTTGAGCACAACTGCAAGTTCGTCCTATAAGGGCTTCCCATCTACCTATCCACCCGGGTATTTACTCGGTCTTGCCCGTGCCAGGCCCTGGAGAGCTCCTCTCGGTCTGGGTTTGAGTCCCTCTCAAACATGGCTGGGCTCCCTTTACCATCCCTGGAGCATTTTCTTTGAGAGAAAAGGAGGAAGCAAAATAATAGCTGAGTAGTTCTGCTTTCTGTTAATGTTACAGCAAGAGTTCCAAACAGTGAGCCTATCACTTCCTGATTCTTTTTCTTGTTCTAATCATACCTAAAAAGGCTTTTTTATTGTCTGAGGCATTTTTGCCCTCTCAGCCCACTCACTCCAGCTTCTTAGTGCTTTGTACTGTCCATAAACCTCGTTTTCACCCTTGTGTGTGGAACCCCTGCTCCCTTTTCCCCTATTAATGCTATACTTAATATTTAAAGTTTTAAAACATAATTACTTTATCAAGCATTTTATAGGAAAACATCATACCTTGATTTTACTAACTTGAGTGTTATGAAGAATGCACGTTTATACACTGACAAGACCATACAAGGGAAAAATCGTAGGGATTGTGTGATGGCTATTTGTACTCCCTTTTTTCTCAGGTCTACTCCTTAGTTCCTTCTGTCCTTGTGTTCTTTCAGCTTACTTCCACTTTTTTTTCATTTGTTTTCTTTCTGGCATCCATTTTTATTTTAAATTATTGTACACAAATGCAGAAATTACTTGACTAGCACTAACTGCAGAATTTATAGAAAGTAAATAAATCATAGGATGCTTAATACTGAAAGACTGAATTGTGTTATATTTTTTATCGAGATATAATTCATATACCATAAAATTCACACTTTTAAAAGGCACAATTTTGTGGTTTTTAGTATACTCACAAAGTTGTGCAACTAATACCTCTATCTAATTTCAGAACATTTTTATCACCCAAAAAGAAACGCTGTACCCATTAGAAGTCACTTCCTATTCTTTTTTGCAATGTGGATGTCCAGTTGTCCCACCATCATTTGTTAAAAAGAATATTTTCCCCCATTGAATTGTCTTAGAACCCTTGTAAAAACAAATTTATCACAGATGTATGGGTTTATTTCTGGACTCTCAATTCTATTCAGTTGATCTACATGTTTATCTTTAGCTAGTATCACACTGTCTTGTTTACTGTAGCTTTGTGGTAAGTTTTGAAATCAGAAGTATGAGAAATGCAATTTTTTTTTTCAAGATTGTTTTGGCTATTCTGGATCCCTTACATTTCCATGTGAATTTTAGGATCAACTTGTCAATTTCTGTAAAGAAGGCAACTGGGATTTTGCTAGGGATTGCCGTGAATCTGCAGGTCACTTTGAGTACTACTGCCATTCTAAAAATATTAAGTTTTCCAATCCATGAACATGGAATGTCTTTCCTTTTCTTTTTTTTTAAGGCTTTCTTTAATTTCTTTCAACAAAGTTTTATAGTTTTCAGTGCATAAGTTTTACATTACTTTTGTTAAATTTATTCCTTAGTATTTTAATATTTAAGGTGCTATTATAAATGGAATTTTCTTAATTTCATTTTCAGATTGTTCATTGCTAGTGTATAGAAATATAATTGATTCTGTATATTAATCTTATATCCTGACATCTTGCTGAACTTGTTTGTTAGTTTTAAGAGTTTTTTAAGGCTTTTCCTAAATCCTTAGGATTTTTCTATATACAGGATCATGTCCTCTGTGAATAGAGATGGTTTTACTTCTTCCTTTCCAATCTACATGCCTTCTATTTCTTTTTCTTGCCTAATTTCCTTGGTTTCTACCCTTTAAAAGCCTATATAGGGCTTCCCTGGTGGCGCGGTGGTTGAGAGTCTGCCTGCCAATGCAGGGGACGCAGGTTCGAGCCCTGGTCTGGGGGGATCCCACATGCCGCAGAGCAACCGGGCCCGTGAGCCACAATTGCTGAGCCTGCACGTCTGGAGCCTGTGCTCCGCAACGAGAGAGGCCGCGATAGTGAGAGGCCCGCGCACCGCGATGAGAAGTGGCCCCCGCTTGCCGCAACTGGAGAAAGCCCTCGCGCAGAAATGAAGACCCAGCACAGCCATAAATAAATAAATAAATAAAATTAAATTAAAAAAAAAAGCCTATATAGCTTCTTGAGTGACTTCCTTTTTTTTTCCTCATTAGAATAAATTTTTTGAGAGAACAGGACAGGGTGTAGGAGGAAGAGAGAAAGTGGAGCTCTTAAAAATCAGAAGTTGCAGTTGTGTGGTTTGAATGGATTTTTGGTGAACCTCACATCCTCTCAGTGGAAATGTCTTCCTTCATAGCACCTGGGCCCAGGGACTTTCTGTGGGAATCTCTGAAATCTGTTTTCCTCAGGTTTTGGACATAAGCCTGGCTGAACCCAATATCCAGCCTTCCTTGGCTGTTAAAAGAGTCTACCATGATATGGCCACTTCCCCCATGCCCATCTCTTCTCCTTCTCTGGCCAGTTCTTTCTTGCTGGTCAGAGGCAGAGCACCAACATTTCCTCCCATTGCATCCTCTGTCTTCTGAGAAATAAAACTGTCAACGAGACAAGAGGCTGTTTGTTTCTACCCCCAAAAGACTTTGACAAACATCTCCCGAAGTTCTGGGCCAGCTTTGTGACCCATGTGAGGAGAGTCCACCAAGACTCTCCTTCTATCCGTCCTCCTCCTCACACTTGAGTCCTTCATGGTGATCCTCCATGCAGGAGTGAGCACAACTTCTTGACACTCAGGTTCTCCATCCACCCCGTTGAGGAGACCTCTGCATTAGCACATGGCACACACTTAATTTCTTCACTCTTGGTGAATGTCCTGGCTCACCATGTTTCAGTGGGGCTCTTAGTTCTTCCCAGTTATGGGACAAAAGGAAGAAAGAATAAGGTTTCATCAAAGCTGTGGAATGTACACCAAAGGTCTTGCTGAGTGGCTTTACAAGGAGAGAAGTTTCCCTCCATATCAGTGCAGGTTCTGTGTTACCAGTGACCTCTTGGGATATGCAGGAAGCCAGGTAGATAAGAATCTCTGACTATGCAGATAGGTGCACCCCATAGCCAAGTATGAGCTTCCAGTGCTCACTGGCTAGAAGCAAACCACCCAGGCACTGAGAAAAGACAGCCACGGATGCAGGCATGTTCCGGGACTGTTAGCACCCTGGGCCAACACTTCTGGCCCCCAGTTCCAGTGCAGGACTCTAGAGGGCAGCTGCCCTTTTGTTTGGGGCTTTCCTCCCAGAAGCTACATCTTTTCCTCCTAGCTCCACTCTGAAACCAAACTCAGGTCTCCGGTGCTCACCAACCTTCCTGTCTACCCTGATTTTCTTCTGACCTCACAGGTCCACTTTTGTGCCTGCTGCCTAACGACAAAGTCACTTTGTCATTAGGGAAGGTCTCAAGAGCAAGTGACTTCCTGATAAGGTGACTCCTTCCTCACCCTGGTGTTGCACATGGGGCTCCAGTGCCTCCTGAGAAGTAGTTCAGTTGGATGGAGTTGCCAGACCTCAAAATCCTTCTTTAAACTATGCTTAGCTATTCCACAAAGCTCCCCCCAAATGATGAAACAGAAAAACAGTAAACTGAAAAAAAGATCAATTCATGTTCCTGTGGGTTTGTTCTCCTGCCTTTGGCTTGCTTACTATCCAGGCTGTGGGAGCAGAGAGAGGGCCACATCACATCCGGGTTGCCATGGTATCAACCGTGGCTCCCTAATCACACAATAAAGCTCTCATGGCAAGGACAGATGGGAGGAACTACCCAGGGTGCTGTGAACATGCCACCGCTAATGTCTGAGACTATTATAACAATGCTTACCCTCTTATCCTTTATTTGCATATTTCAAAAAAAAAAAAGTCCACCTACCACCCTTGTACCACTTGGTCATAATGCTTCATTGTCCCATATACTTAAAAACTGGTTAGTATTACTGAGACCTTAAATGTATTGTGCCTCATCTTTCAAGGTATCAGTTACTGTAATATTTCTATGGTTCATTTTGAGTGTCTTAGGTGACATATTTAATACTGTTTTCAGCTTACTAATAAGCACCAAATAGAGCAATTTAAAATTATTTTCTTCCATCTTCCTTCACATTCAATTTACTGCCTAGAACTATATTTCAATATAGTATATTTGTTTTGTTGAATTCATTCATAGAGTATCTGCAGGCCTGTACTTTCTGTAGTGGCAACTACTCTATTTGTGGGAACTATTTAGGTCACTGGAAGGGAGAAAAAGAGGTCACTACTTAATAGAAATGGCATTGATCCAAATACCGATGCAGTTTCCTGAACACCTGTTGAACATCAATGATGAAGAGACTGTTACAATTTCCAAAACCCTGGATCAAAACCTTAAATGATTACTTTGTTTCAACTGACACAGTTTAACCCAGGAAAACAAGTCTCCTAACCAAAGAAAGTGAGTCTTAATATGCCAGCTGCTTTAAAAGTAAAATAGCTTCTTCAAAAAGCTATCTGTTACAATGTAAATGATTTCCCATCAAAAATCACTAGGAAGGAGCTATACGATTTGAATGTCAAGGCATGCACAGTAATTGTTTGCTTTTGGAGACACAGCGAGCATGACAATATTTTCAGCTGTCAAGGGTGAGGGAGGAGGGATTGACCCACCTAAGAAATGGAAACTAACGAAAAGCAATATGACACTCCCCCTTAGTTCCACTGGGCTTCCGCTGGTGCGGCGGCTACACACAGCTAACTTCCTAACGCAGGGTAAAGGGAGGCTGTGCAAGAACTGAATGAAGGCGGCCTCTCTACCCTGTCCCCCGAACACAGTGGTGGAGGCCGCGTACAAGGACCGCAAGGGAAGGGGGAGTGGGCGATACCCTCTACTGTTGCCATTCATTCATTCATTCTTTCTTTCATTCATTCAACAAAGTTATACGCGGGGCACTGTGCTAGGGGCTTAACTTTCCAACTTTGACTCAATAACCCATTTTGATACCCCACACCTCTGTCCCCATTTCCAGCCGTAGCCCTCACTCGCTCATCAAGAAGGTGCTTATTATAACCTCGCTTCCCCTCCCTTCCCCGGGTTCGCAGGCTAGGGTGACAAGATAATGCCAGCCAGAGGAGTGCCTTTCCAAAAGCAAGGAAGGAGGGCTCGGAGTACGCAGACAGGGGCGGGGGCTGGTTTCGAGGACCCTCCTGGCCGCGTAGGGAGAGCCAGCCCCTACTTTGTCGGCCGCGCCCCGGGTGGGGCTTCAGACACCCCGGCACCGCGCTCGGACGGGGAACCAGAGGTCACGCCGATACTGGAGGAGGAAGCAGCGGAGACGGGGTTCCTCCAAGGGGAAGTGGGCGCTGCAGGAAGCCCGAGGGAGGCGGGAGGCTAGTGACAACACGCACACACGTGGGGAGGACCGCCTCCACCTAGGTGGTGGGGACAGGTGCGCAGGCAGGGGTGAGGAGCGGGCGGGGAGGGTTACCTGATGAACGTGGTCTTGCCCGTGCTGTACTGGCCCACCAGCAGGATCATGGGCTTGTTCTCAAAGTCGGCGTCCTCCAGCGCGGGCGAGTGGAACTCGTGGAAGCGGTACGCCTCCTCCAGCGGCAGCACCTTACGCAGGTAGAGCGAGCGCAGGCCGCCAGTCACCGTCTGCACGGCGTCCGCGCCGCCCGCGCGTTCGCGCCCGCCCGCCTGCCGCCCCAGCCAGCTAAACATCCTGTCGCCGGTCCGCCCGTCCGCACCCCGCGTTCGCCCTCTCAGTGCAGGTCCAGCGAACCGTCCCCACTCCAGGCTCGACCCTCCCCAGCTCGCACTGAGCTGCCCAGGCCGCCCTAGCCACCGCCCGAGCTGGCCCCGCCTCTCGCCGTCTCAGCCAATCCCCAGTCTCTACGTCACGGGAGTTCGTTCACTATTCAGAAGGGCTCTCTCAAGTCCTTCCTCATTGGGCTGCTGCCAGCGCTGGTGGAGGCGCCAACCAATGGAGAGGAGGTTCTTAATGAATTATTGATGACGGAGCCCTTCTGGAGGACTGGGCGGGGAAGAGGGTGTTTCTCGAACCCACCAGCGCAGACCGGCCAACGGAGGGGCCCCGTTTGGTCTAACCCGCCGCACCTCTGGCCAGGTGGCGTCGGCTTCCGGGCAAATCTGAGCTGGTAATAAAAGAGCCTCCGGAGGCTGCTTAGTCTCCGGGAACGTTTACTCATTCCAGCCCAATGGACGTCGATGCTGGGGACAAATGTTCAGAAAGTTGACAGGCAGGTTCTTTCTACCTACTGGCAGGTTATTACACTCATTTTATTGGTGAAGAGACCCTGACTCACGGACACAATTGACAACATTTGAAGTAGGGGAAGTAGACTTCAATCTACTTGGGTATATGTTTCTCCACACTGCCTCCACTAAATTCTGGGTCGATTGAAGAACTTTTGCCCTTAGTTTTCTTTATTTGATATTCTGTAAATTTGAAGATTTAGTTTAAATCCTCATTATTACAACCTCATTGCCACATAGTAACATAAAAAGACTGTTACCTCCTAGCTGTCTCTTTTTCAGGTGAAAAGGATACATCTAAATTGAGATTGGGAGAAATAATCAGCCATCACTTTTGGTGTCCTAGGTTACAGTTTTAAAATGTCTCAGTTGTTTCAGAGCATTTCTCAAGTGTGGTGGAGGGGGGCACCTGCATAAGAATAACCTGGGATACTTGTTAAAAATGCAGATTTCTGTTCATCACCCCAGACCTACTGAATTAAAATATTGAAGAGGGATGGAGCTCAACAACTACCCCCAGGTGATTCTGATGTATCCTAAATGTGAGGTAATAGGATCACAACAGACTTCTCACATTTGATAGCAATGCAGAGTCTGATTCAGTGGGTATGGGATGGGACCCAAGACTGCATTTCTAACAAGCCCCCAGGTGATGGATCTGCTTGTTCATGGATCATAATTTGAGTACCAAGGCTGTGGTGGGGAGAACAGGATTTGGCATCAAAAGACATGGGTTTGAATTCTGACTATATAAATTAATGGCTGTGTGATCTTAAATGCAATGAGTTGTCTCTCTGCCTCAGTTTTCTTGTTTGTAAATTGGGAATTCCTTTGGAGTTGTGTGGATAAAGTATTTAGAGGGAGCTATGTGTGACTAAGGAAGTGAAAAGAAAGCCAAGGGAAAATGTAGTTAGATATCTGCCTCATGTCAAAATAAAGATTGAAATGTAAAAATAAAATGAAACCATAGACCTACTAGAAGAAGAACTACTACTTCAGAAGCTACTGAAGATTTGTAAAATTTGGAAGGGAAAAGCTTTTATAATCAAAATCAAAGATAGAAATTATGAAAAAAAAAGTTGATAGATTTATCAACAAAAAAGTAAAGGCTTCAATTTTTTTTTTAATACATACAAACAAACCCATATAAACATACTCTTGCCATGTGATCCAGAATTTGCTCTCCTTGGTATTTACCCAAATGAGTTGAAAACTTATGTCCACAGGAGAACTGCACACAAGTGTTTATAGCAGCTTTATTGATAATTGCCAAAACTTGGAAGCAACTAAGATGTCCTTAACGAGGTGAATGGGTAAGTAAACTGTGGTACGTTTAGACAATGAAATATTATTCAGCTAAAAAGAAATGAGTTATCAAGCCAGGAAAAGACATGGAGAAAACTTAAAACTATATTACTGAGTGAAAGAAGCCAGTCTAAAAAGCCTACATACTATATGATTGCAACTGTGTGACATTCTGGAAAAGGCAAAACTATGGAGACTGTGAAAAGATCAGTGGTTGCCAGGGGTTAGAGAGGAGGGAAGGATGAGTAGGAAGAGCACAGAAGGTTTGTAGGGCAGTGAAACTATTCTGTGTGATAATGTAATTGTGGATACGTATCATTATACATTTGTCCAAATCCATAGAATATATAACACCAAGAGGAAACCCTAATGTAAACTGTGGATTTGGGGTGATAATCATGTGTCAGTGTAGGTTAGGTTCATTGATTGTAACATATGTAACACTCTGGTGTAGGATGTTGATAGTGTGGAATGTTGATAGTGGGAAGGCTGTGTTGCAAGGATAAGGGATACATGGGAACTCTCTGTACTTTATACTCAATTTTGCTGTGAATTTGACTGCTCTAAAAAATTCTATTAAAAATAGTATATATAAAAAACCAGGGCTTCCCTGGTGGCGCAGTGGTTGAGAATCTGCCTGCTAATGCAGGAAACACGGGTTCGAGCCCTGGTCTGGGAAGATCCCACATGCCGCGGAGCAACTAGGCCCGTGAGCCACAACTACTGAGCCTGCGCGTCTGTAGCCTGTGCTCCGCAACAAGAGAGGCCACAATAGTGAGAGGCCCGCGCACCGCGATGAAGAGTGGCCCCCACTTGCCACAACTGGAGAAAGCCATAGCACAAAAACGAAGACCCAACATAGCAATCAATCAGTCAATAAAGAAATCTTAAAAAAAAAAAAAAAAAAAAAAAAGTTGCTTATAAAAAAAAAAAAAACCAAACAAATCCATAAACAAATGTAAAGGGCAAAAGACAAATTGGGTAAAATATTACAGACATATATGATATACACATTTAATTAAGGACATTAGAACTTTAAAAAGCTACTATGAAGTTATTAAGAAAGAAATGAATAAATTGAACACCACATTAGACAAATGAGCAAAGGACACAGACAACTAAAAAATCTAATACAACTGGCTAGTAAACATTAAATGATGCTGATCTCCATTAATAATCAAAGAAACAAATTTTAAATGAACAGATAACATTAAGAATGGCAAACTTTTATTTTTCTAAGATGATGCCTAATGTTGGCAAGGGTGTAGGAAAAGGCACCTTTTCATACATTGCTGGAGATGGTGTAAATTGGAACTTCTCTGGAATCCATACTTATCAAAATCTTGAAAATGCACATTCAAAACTTCTGCTTCTCAACATCATACTTAAGGTGAAATGACTGAAAGCTTTCCCTCTACAATCAGGAACAGGGTAAAGATGTCTGATTTTACCACTTCTATTTAATATCCTACTAGAGGTTCTAGTCACTACAATAAGGCACGTAAAAGAAAAGGTATCTAGATTGGATAGGAAGAAGTAAAACTCTATTTGCAGAAAATATGATCATCTATGTAGAAAATTCTATGGAATCTACAAAAAAAAGCTAGTAGAACTAAGTGAGCCTAGCAAGGTTTCTGGGTATAAGACAAGAACCTGCTGTATTTTTATATACTAGAAATGAATAACTGGACAATGAAGTAAAAAAAAATCAATATCATTTGCAATAGGATTGAAAATATTAAATACTTAGGGATAAATCTAATTAAAAAAAATGTACAAGGTCTATACACTGAGAACTACAAAGCATTTCTGGAACAAATAAAGAAGGTCTAAATAAATGGAGATATATACCATGCTTGTGGATCACAAGACTCAATATTGTTAAGATGTCAATTTTCTCCAAACTGATATATAGATTTAGTACAATCCCAGCAGGCTTTTATTTTTGTTAATTGACAAGCTGATTCTAAATTCACATATAAATGGCAGAGGACCTAAAATAGCCAGAACAACTTTGAAAAATAACAAAGTTGGAAAACATACTACCTAATTTCAAAAATTGTAAAGCTACAGAAATCAAGACAGCATGGTATTGGTATAGAGATAGACTAATATATCAAAAGAACAAAATGGAGTCTAGAAAGAGACCCACACATATATGATCAATTGATTTTTGACAAAGTGCAAAGGCAATTCAATGGATAAAGGAAAGTCTTTTCAACCAATAATGCTAGAACAGTTGGACATCCATATGTGAAAAAATGAACTTTGATCTATACCTTGCACTATATGTAAAAATTATCTCAAAATGATTTTAAACATAAATGAAAGACTTAAAGTTCTAGACAAAAACATAGCAGAAAACCTTTGTGACCTTATGTAGGGAAAGGTTTCTTAGATGATACTAAAAGCATGACCCATAAAAGAAAAAAATTGATAAATTGGACTTGATCAAAATTAAGAACTCCTGGCCTTTGAAAGATATTGTAAAGAGAATGAAAAGACAAATCACGGACTAGGAGAATATATTTGCAAATTACATATCTGATAAAGGACTTGTATCCAGAATATATAAAGACCTCTTAAATCTCAATATCAAGAAGACAGGGAGTTCCCTGGCAGTCCAGTGGTTAGGACTCAGCGCTTTCACTGCCATGGCCCGGGTTCAACCCCTGGTCAGGGAACTAAGATTCCGCAAGCCGGGTGGCGCAGGGGGAAGAAAAAGAAACACACCAAGATACTGTTATATACCTATTAAAATGTCTGAAATTAAGTCTGATCATACCAGTTGTTGGTGAGGATGTGGAACAACTGGAACCCTCATTCATTTGCCAGTGGAATGTAAAATGGTACAACCACTTTGGAAAACAGTTTGGCAGTGTCTTAAAAAGTGAAGCATACACCTACCACGTGACCCAGCAGGGGAGGAGCAGAGGGAAGGATTACAAAGGGCATGAGAAGAAGACTTTTGTTGGCGTGAAGGATTTACTCATTACCTTGATTGCGGTTATGGTTGACAGCTGGATATATCTGTTGAAACTCATCAAGTTGTGTACTTTAAATATGTGCAGTTTATTGTATGTCAGTTATACCTTTACTAGTTGTTAGAAATGCTCACACTTCTCAGGAATTTTATCCTGAGGGAATAATGAATGTAAAGATTTATCAAAGGAATGTCTATCAGCATATCATTTATAATAGTGAAAAGCTGTGACTAGTTGTCCCCCCATGAAGGACTAGTTAAGCGGATGATGGCTTCCTATGCAGTCTCTGAAAATTGTTATATAAGTAGAGTATTAATGACCTGAGAAAATGCTCAGAATATATTTTTAAGTGGAAAAAAGCAGATTACAGAAGTGAATCCATGTAATTGCTATGGCAAACCATATGGCAGTTCCTCAAACAATTAAAGATAGAAGTACCATATTATCCAGCAATCCCATTTCTGTGTATATATCCAAAAGAATTGAAGGTAGGGTCTCTAAGACATATTTGCACACTCATGTCCATAGCAGCTCCACTCACAATAGTCAAGAGGTGGAAGCAACCTAAGTGTCAATTGATGGATGAATGGATAAACAAAATATGTGTATATATATACAATGAAATATTATTCAGCCTTAAAAAGGAAGGAAATCCTGTCTTATGTCACAATCTGAATGAAACTTGAAAACACTATGCTACATGAAATATGCTGAAACCCCTTTATCCTTCCTGCTGCCTGGAATGTGGGCATGATGGGTGGAGCTCCAACAGCCACATTGGACCAGAAGGAAAACTTGAGGATGGCAGAAGCAAGAGCTGAAAGGAGACTGGGTCTCTGATAGGAAATAGAAAAATAAACTTCTTCTGTCTTGTTTAAGCCTCTTTAGATCCTTTTTGGTTATGTAGCAAAAGCAATGTTAACTGATATAGAATTTGAATACATGAATCAAGAACTTAGGACATTACCTTGGCTAGAACTAAAGGGTTGTGAGTTTTCAAAATAGAAGCAGTAGTAGAAGACTTGGGTGTAGATGAGATTGCTTAAGGAGAGTATAGAGTGAGAAGCGGGGAGAGCTAAGGAAAGAGCCTCAAGGAATACTAGCAGTTAAAGGAGAGAGGGGAGGTGAGGCCAGGGAAGGGGCTTGAAAATGTCCAAGCACATCTGGCCCCTTCCCTCTAGGGCTGGGTTGGCAGTCCCTAATGTGTGCCCCTGTGTACACAGCTAATATGGAACTTCCTCTTCGTATTGCAAGCCTCTGTTTCCATGGAGGTCTCCTGCGTGGGACCAGAAGGAAGCTCCTTGAAGTGTGGGGTCAATTGTTCATCCTTTTTTTGTTGTCCCAGTGCCTACAGCAGTGACTGGCACGTAGTGGGAAGGCAATAAATATTTGCAAGCGGAACTGAATTGAACTGCTTGCTGTTGGCAAGGAAGTCATGGGAAGGGAGGGTTTCAGGAAGGAGGGAGTGGTTTGCAGGGCCAAATGCGGTGAACAATCGAGTAAGATAAGGCCTGTAAAGGGCTGGTGCCATTTGGCTCAGTGTATTGGCAATTAGGAGGGCACTGGTGACCTCGGGGAGAAGTGTTTTCATGGAGACATAGGGGCAGAAAACATCCACTGTGGGGCAGGGTGACGGGGCTGCGCGGCAGTGTGGTGTGCTGGCCGCTCTCAGGAAGGAAAGGGGAGACAGGGAGGGAGGGACATCAGGGGAGAAAGGAGTTTTATTTAATTTTTCTATTAAATCATGTTATAGGCGGAGAGCAGGGAACCTGAGGAGGGAGAATCCCTGTCCTCCCCCAGACCCTATGCTCTTGCCCCTCTCGGAGCTGATGACACTTTGTCCTTATCCCTCGTGTGGCCCTTACTCATCTCCTGCTCTGTGACATTGCCAGCATTGTTTTAGAAGCTAAGTCACTATTTAACTTCTCGAGTCTGTATACAAATCTTTTCATGTTTTACCCCCCAACCCAAATCTAAGTTCCTGGAAAGCAGAGGCTGTTCACAGACTGCTGTATATCAGGTAGGTGCTAGGCTGGTGCTGGCCGCCCTTCTTTCCTCTCCATCAATCGGTGCTTCGTGAAAACCATCTGAGCTTCAAACAGCATAAGTCAGCAAGGGCTGGTGCTCCACTAGTCGCTGACACGGCTTCATAAAAACAGAGGGGCACCCTGCCACACAAGAAAGGGGGAACCCCTGCAGGAGGAGAGGAGGGCTGGGACGAAAACAGCCTTCTCACACCTCTGGCAGTGCATGTGGGAAGCCCAGGCAGGGATGAGGGCAGGAGTTATGCAGGTTTTGCAGCACCAGATAATGAAAGCTGATGAGTCGACAGCATTTACCCACATGGCCAGTTTATTCTGTGCTCAAATAATACAATGATTTTATAAAACTCGTTTTACATACTTGGATGAATCCAAGGCAGGGCTGCCTTCACCTTACAATAAACACCCAGGTCTTGCCCAGTGGCTCACTCTGATCATTTTAAGGAGAATCTGTTTCTTGCAGATGGAAAGAAAAGATGGCAAAGTGGAGGCAGCTGGCTGCTCTGGTGTTGGAGCAGGGTGCGGTCCCAAGTCAGCATTCTCTGGGTGGGGACCAGCTTTGCAGGTCCAGGAGTCCAGTTTATCAGTGGCTCAGGGGAAGTGATGGTTTCATGCTTTCCAGCTTATGAGTGAGCATGGCATAAACCCTCTCCTCTCAGACTTTAATATGCATAAGCGTCACCTGAAGGCAGTGGAGAGGAGGTGAAAATCTCCTTAAAATGCAGATTCTGGAGATTAACCAAGATGGCGGAGTAGAAGGACGTGCTCTCACTCCCTCTTGCGAGAGCACCAGAATCACAACTGGCTGCTGGACAATCATTGACAGGAAGACCCTGGACTTCACCAAGGAGGACACCCCACGTCCAAGGACAGAGGAGAAGCCACAGTGAGACGGTAGGAGGGGCGCAATCAGAGTAAAATCAAATCCCATAACTGCTGGGTGGGTGACTCACAGACTGGCGAACACTTATACCACAGAAGTCCACCCACTGGAGTGAAGGTTCTGAGCCCCACGTCAGGCTTCCCAACCTGGGGGTCCGGCAAAGGGAGGAGGAATTCCTAGAGAATCAGACTTTGAAGTCTAGTGGGAATTGATTGCAGGACTGTGACAGGACTGGGGGAAACAGAGACCCCACTCTTGGAGGGCACACACAAAGTAATGTGTGCATCGGGACCCAGGGGAAGGAGCAGTGACCCTGGGGGAGACTGAACCAGACGTACCTGCTGGTGTTGGGGGGGTCTCCTGCAGAGGCGAGTGGTGGCTCTGTTTCACCGTGGGGATAAGGACACTGGCAGCAGAGGTCCTGGGAAGTTCTCCTTGGCGTGAGCCCTCCCAGAGTCTGCCATTAACCCCACCAAAGAGCACGGGTAGGCTCCAGTGTTGGGTTGCCTCAGGCAAAACAACCAACAGGGAGGGAACCCAGCCCCACCCATCAACAGTCAAGTGGATTAAGGTTTTACTGGGCTCTGATCGCCACAGCAACAGGGAGGGAACCCAGCCCCACCCATCAACAGTCAAGTGGATTAAGGTTTTACTGAGCTCTGACCTCCACAGCAACAGTCATCTCTACCCACCACCAGAGCCTCCCATCAAGCCTCTTAGATAGCCTCAACCACCAGAGGGCAGACAACAGAAGCAAGAAAAACTACAATCCTGCAGCCTGTGGACCAAAAACCACAGTTACAGAAAGACAGAGAAGATGAAAAGGCAGAGGGCTATGTACCAGATGAAGGAACAAGAAAAAACCCCAGAAAAACAACTAAATGAAGTGGAGATAGGCAACCTTCCAGAAAAAGAATTCAGAATAATGATAGTGAAGATGATCCAGGACCTCGGAATAAGAATGGAGGCAAAGATTGAGAAGATGCAAGAAATGATTAACAAAGACCTAGAAGAATTAAAGAACAAACAAACAGAGATGAACAATACAATAACTGAAATGAAAACTACACTAGAAGGAATCAATAGCAGAATAACTGAGGCAGAAGAACGGATAAGTGACCTGGAAGACAGAATGGTGGAATTCACTGCTGCGGAACAGACTAAAGAAAAAAGAATAAAAAGAAATGAAGACAGCCTAAGAGACCTCTGGGACAACATTAAACGCAACAACATTCGCATTATAGGGGTCCCAGAAGGAGAAGAGAGAGAGAAAGGACCAGAGAAAATATTTGAAGAGATTATAATCGAAAACTTCCCTAACATGGGAAAGGAAATAGCCACCCAAGTCCAGGAAGCGCAGAGAGTCCCATACAGAATAAACCCAAGGAGAAACACGCCGAGACACATAGTAATCAAAGTGGCAAAAATTAAAGACAAAGAAAAATTATTGAAAGCAGCAAGGGAAAAACGACAAATAACATACAAGGGAACCCCCATAAGGTTAACAGCTGATTTCTCAGCAGAAACTCTGCAAGCCAGAAGGGAGTGGCATGAAATACTTAAAGTGATGAAAGGGAAGAACCTACAACCAAGATTACTCTACCCAGCAAGGATCTCATTTAGATTTGATGGAGAAATCAAAAGCTTTACAGACAAGCAAAAGCTAAGAGAATTCAGCACCACCAAACCAGCTCTACAACAAATGCTAAAGGAACTTCTCTAAGTGGGAAACACAAGAGAAGAAAAGGACCTACAAAAACAAACCCAAAACAATTAAGAAAATGGTCATAGGAACATACATATCGATAATTACCTTAAACGTGAATGGATTAAATGCCCCAACCAAAAGACATAGACTGGCTGAATGGATACAAAAACAAGACCCATATATATGCTGTCTACAAGAGACCCACTTCAGACCTAGGGACACATACAGACTGAAAGTGAGGGGATGGAAAAAGATATTCCATGCAAATGGAAATCAAAAGAAAGCTGGAGTAGCTATACTCATATCAGATAAAATAGACTTTAAAATAAAGAATGTTACAAGAGACAAGGAAGGACACTACATAATGATCCAGGGATCAATCCAAGAAGAAGATATAACAATTATAAATATATATGCACCCAACATAGGAGCACCTCAATACATAAGGCAACTGCTAACAGCTATAAAAGAGGAAATCGACAGTAACACAATAATAGTGGGGGACTTTAACACCTCACTTACACCAATGGACAGATCATCCAAAATGAAAATAAATAAGGAAACAGAAGCTTTAAATGACACAATAGACCAGATAGATTTAATTGATATATATAGGACATTCCATCCAAAAACGGCAGATTACACGTTCTTCTCAAGTGCACACGGAACATTCTCCAGGATAGATCACATCTTGGGTCACAAATCAAGCCTCAGTAAATTTAAGAAAATTGAAATCATATCAAGCATCTTTTCTGACCACAACGCTATGAGATTAGAAATGAATTACAGGGAAAAAAACGTAAAAAAGACAAACACATGGAGGCTAAACAATACGTTACTAAATAACCCAAGAGATCACTGAAGAAATCAAACAGGAAATAAAAAAATACCTAGAGACAAATGACAATGAAAACACGACGACCCAAAACCTATGGGATGCAGCAAAAGCGGTTCTAAGAGGGAAGTTTATAGCTATACAAGCCTACCTAAAGAAACAAGAAAAATCTCAAGTAAACAATCTAACTTTACACCTAAAGAAACTAGAGAAAGAAGAACAAACAAAACCCAAAGTTAGCAGAAGGAAAGAAATCATAAAGATCAGAGCAGAAATAAATGAAATAGAAACAAAGAAAACAATAGCAAAGATCAATAAAACTAAAAGTTGGTTCTTTGAGAAGATAAACAAAATTGATAAGCCATTAGCCAGACTCATCAAGAAAAAGAGGGAGAGGACTCAAATCAATAAAATCAGAAATGAAAAAGGAGAAGTTACAACAGACACCGCAGAAATACAAAACATCCTAAGAGACTACTACAAGCAACTTTATGCCAATAAAATGGACAACCTGGAAGAAATGGACAAATTCTTAGAAAGGTATAACCTTCCAAGACTGAATCAGGAAGAAACAGAAAATATGAACAGACCAATCACAAGTAATGAAATTGAAACTGTGATTAAAAATCTTCCAACAGACAAAAGTCCAGGACCAGATGTCTTCACAGGTGAATTCTATCAAACATTTAGAGAAGAGCTAACACCCATCCTTCTCAAACTCTTCCAAAAAATTGCAGAGGAAGGAACTCTCCCAAACTCATTCTATGAGGCCACCATCACCCTGATACCAAAACCAGACAAAGACACTACAAAAAAAGAAAATTACAGACCAATATCACTGATGAATATAGATGCAAAAATCCTCAACAAAATACTAGCAAACAGAATCCAACAACACATTAAAAGGATCATACACCACGATCAAGTGGGATTTATCCCAGGGATGCAAGGATTCTTCAATATACGCAAATCAATCAATGTGATACACCATATTAACAAATTGAAGAATAAAAACCATATGATCATCTCAATAGATGAAGAAAAAGCTTTTGACAAAATTCAACACCCATTTATGATAAAAACTCTCCAGAAAGTGGGCATAGAGGGAACCTACCTCAACATAATAAAGGCCATATATGACAAACCCACAGCAAACATCATTCTCAATGGTGAAAAACTGAAAGCATTTCCTCTAAGATCAGGAACGAGACAAGGATGTCCACTCTCACCACTATTATTCAACATAGTTCTGGAAGTCCTAGCCACGGCAATCAGAGAAGAAAAAGAAATAAAAGGAATACAAATTGGAAAAGAAGAAGTAAAACTGTCACTGTTTGCGGATGACATGATACTATACATAGAGAATCCTAAAACTGCCACCAGAAAACTGCTAGAGCTAATTAATGAATATGGTAAAGTTGCAGGTTACAAAATTAATGCACAGAAATCTCTTGCATTCCTATACACTAATGATGAAAAATCTGAAAGAGAAATTATGGAAACACTCCCATTTACCATTGCAACAAAAAGAATAAAATACCTAGGAATAAACCTACCTAAGGAGACAAAAGACCTGTATGCAGAAAACTATAAGACACTGATGAAAGAAATTAAAGATGATACCAACAGATGGAGAGATATACCATGTTCTTGGATTGGAAGAATCAACATTTTGAAAATGAGTATACTACCCAAAGCAATCTACAGATTCAATGCAATCCCTATCAAAGTACCAATGGCATTTTTTACGGAGCTAGAACAAATCATCTTAAAATTTGTATGGAGACACAAAAGACCCCGAATAGCCAAAGCAGTCTTGAGGCAAAAAAATGGAGCTGGAGGAATCAGACTCCCTGACTTCAGACTATACTACAAAGCTACAGTAATCAAGACAATATGGTACTGGCACAAAAACAGAAACATAGATCAATGGAACAAGATAGAAAGCCCAGAGATTAACCCACGCACCTATGGTCAACTAATCTATGACAAAGGAGGCAAAGATATACAATGGAGAAAAGACAGTCTCTTCAATAAGTGGTGCTGGGAAAACTGGACAGCCACATGTAAAAGAATGAAATTAGAATACTCCCTAACACCATACACAAAAATAAACTCAAAATGGATTAGAGACCTAAATATAAGACTGGACACTATAAAACTCTTAGAGGAAAACATAGGAAGAACACTCTTTGACATAAATCACAGCAAGATCTTTTTCGATCCACCTCCTAGAGTAATGGAAATAAAAACAAAAATAAACAAGTGGGACCTAATGAAACTTCAAAGCTTTTGCACAGCAAAGGAAACCATAAACAAGACGAAAAGACAACCCTCAGAATGGGAGAAAATATTTGCAAATGAATCAACGGACAAAGGATTAATCTCCAAAATATATAAACAGCTCATTCAGCTCAATATCAAAGAAACAAACACCCCAATCCAAAAATGGGCAGAAGACCTAAATAGACATTTCTCCAAAGAAGACATACAGACGGCCACGAAGCACATGAAAAGATGCTCAACATCACTAATTATTAGAGAAATGCAAATCAAAACTACAATGAGGTATCACCTCACTCCTGTTAGAATGGGCATCATCAGAAAATCTACAAACAACAAATGCTGGAGAGGGTGTGGAGAAAAGGGAACCCTCTTGCACTGTTGGTGGGAATGTAAATTGATACAGCCACTATGGAGAACAATATGGAGGTTCCTTAAAAAACTAAAAATAGAATTACCATATGACCCAGCAATCCCACTACTGGGCATATACCCAGAGAAAACCGTAATTCAAAAAGACACGTGCACCCGAATGTTCATTGCAGCACTATTTACAATAGCCAGGTCATGGAAGCAACCTAAATGCCCATCAACAGACGAATGGATAAAGAAGTTGTGGTACATATATACGATGGAATATTATTCAGCCATAAAAAGGAACGAAATTGAGTCATTTGTTGAGACGTGGATGGATCTAGAGACTGTCATACAGAGTGAAGTAAGTCAGAAAGAGAAAAACAAATATCGTATGTTAATGCATGTATGTGGAACGTAGAAAAATGGTACAGATGAGCCAGTTTGCAGGGCAGAAGTTGAGACACAGATGTAGAGAATGGACATATGGACACCAAGGGGGGAAAACTGCGATGAGGTGGGGATGGTGATGTGCTGAATTGGGCGATTGGGATTGACATGTATACACTGATGTGTATAAAACTGATGCCTAATAAGAACCTGCAGTATAAAAAAACAAACAAAACAACTAATACTAAACTTTCATTGGGTTATTTGTATGGAAATATGTTAATATAAATGTTTCAGACATTACATGAAATTTCTAAAAATCTTATATTTGTATTTGTATGGAAATATGTATGGAAATATGTTAATATAAATGTTTCAGACATTACATGAAATTTCTAAAAATCTTATATTTGTATTTGTATGGAAATATGTATGGAAATATGTTAATATAAATGTTTCAGACATTACATGAAATTTCTAAAAATCTTATATTTGTATTTGTATGGAAATATGTATGGAAATATGTTAATATAAATGTTTCAGACATTACATGAAATTTCTAAAAATCTTATATTTGTATTTGTATGGAAATATGTATGGAAATATGTTAATATAAATGTTTCAGACATTACATGAAATTTCTAAAAATCTTATATTTGTATTTGTATGGAAATATGTATGGAAATATGTTAATATAAATGTTTCAGACATTACAGGAAACGTCTAAAAATCTTATATGTTCTGGTATAATGTTATAAGTAATAATCCTAGTTATTACTTTAAAATGTATATCTCAGAAATAACTAATTTTCTTGTCAACTGCATTATTATGAACTTTCATCAAATCTTTAACCATGGTCATTTTTAAGTCTTTTGTCATTTACAGACAGTTCTGGGTGTACTCTGATGATTTTGCAAATATGTTCCTATAAAAGAGTTTCAAGAAATTCATGGAAAAGACTCTGACAAGTACAGGTTTCTGGTAACTGACTGTACTGCTGAACTGAATGAATAAGCATTTTCAGAACTCTAATGAAAAACTGATGAACTCATAAAAGTGCTAACAAAAGATCAAGATGAAAAAAAAAGAAATTAATTACATGGGACTGAGTGAACTGATGAGGATGAGTATAATTTTTGTGACTTTCTGTCTGAATTAAAAAAAAAAAAAATCCCACAAGGACTCAGAGGAAAAGAATATACAAATCAATTTTCACTGCAAAGTAAAGGAGCTGTTACAGTGGAGGATTACTGGACTGAATGTCAATATTATGACATAGTATAAGTGTGTTTCATGTTTGGTAATTGCAATCATTGTTGCTTTTGTTGTCATCCATGTACAATGCTTGGTGTCAGTCTATCTATCTCTTGTAAAAATAAAATACAGTGTGTGTGTGTGGAAAAAAAAAAACAAAAAAAAAAACAAAGATCAACCAGGAGATGATACAGATGCCTTAACATGCGCTGTCCTAGAGGCTTGATTCGTGCATAGGACCCCATGTTTCTATGAACACTCACACCAGAAAGGCACTGAGATGAAATGGGAAGAGGACCCAATCTGGACTCAGAATTCTAGCTTGTCCCCACTGAGCTGAGCGACTTTCGGCAAGTCACAAGGTCATCTTGCCTCAAGTGTTTCCTCTCTGAAGGAGGTGTAATAATACCTGTTCTGGTTGCGTGGCACGATTGTCGTGTGAATAGAGTATGGTAATGTATGTGAATATGTGTTGAAAATCTAGCCCACTAGATTGTGAGCTCCTAGGGGGTAGAGGCCATTTCTGTTTTATTCATCACTTAGCTGACCTTCCTGCTGGGGTTACAGAGGATCATTGACCCTACTCTTGTTCACCGAGAAGCATACCCAGAGACTGGCACATGCTGGGAAGTCGCTCTATAGAAGGAAACACCATCAGCTACCCCGGAGGGATGATCATCTAGTTCTCTGAGATGCCTATATTTTAAGTCAATCTGTTCCCCCAGATAACCTCCAAATATGGCGAAAAAACCTATCTAAGTATTTTCACGTGATTTGGCAAAAGGCAGAAATTTAATTTTGTTTATGGAGATGGCTCTGCAGTGCTTAGCCTGGAGTTTGGCATATAGTAGGCGCCTAAAAAAAAGTTATTGAAAGAGTGATGAGTAAGTAATAGAATCTAGGGCATTGTTATTAGCCTGTCTTTGTTGCCACGTTTCCTCCATTCTCTCGGAGACAGATATTAGGTGTGGTGTGTGCATAGTTGTCAGGTCAACCTCTGCTCCCTTGGTGAGTGTCCTTTCCACCCAGCTTGAGACTTGCCTGCAAGGAAGACCCAGGAAGCCACAGATCCCTGACAGCTGCGGGATGGGAAAGGCTGACAGCTGTCTGAATGTACCATGTGGCCAGGCCTCAGCATCCTCACGTTGTACCTGCTGCTCTACCTCCAGTCTTAACCTGGAGGTCTATGAGCCTTGCTGTGTTATGTATTATATGACATAGGAAAATAAGAGTTTGGGGGGGGATAAGGCGGCATCAAAAGGGCCATGTAAATAATTAAAAAACAATTTCTTTTTTAAAATTGTTAAGTAATACATACAATAAATGTCTCTGACCTACCAAAAAAAAAAAATGCAGATTCTGAACTCAGTATGGCTGGGGTGGGGCCTGAGATTCTGCATTTCTAACTAGTTCCACACCACACTTTGGGTAGCAAGGATGTAAATCAGAGGACAATTTTGGTAAACTTTTGACACCTGTCACTGCACATCTCCTAACATCCAAAGGACTGCTTAGGGAGCATGGTGGCCCAGAGAGAGGGTCATGTCTTCCAGGTTTGCTGGGCTTCATGTAGACCACATGCCTTTCTGGTCACACCTTCCATCAGCACAGGCATCTCAATGGCTCAGGTTACACATTTCTTTCTTTTTTTTTTTGGTAATATTTATTTATTTATTTTTGGCTGCATTGGGTCTTCGTTGCTGTGCAAGGGCTTTGTCTAGTTGTGGAGAGCTGGGGGCTACTCTTCGTTGCAGTGCGTGGGCTTCTCATTGCGGTGGCTTCTCTTGTTGTGGAGCACGGGCTCTAGGCGCGTGGGCTTCAGTAGTTGTGGCACGCGGGCTCAGTAGTTGTGGCTTGCAGGCTCCAGAGCGCAGGCTCAGTAGTTGTGGCGCACGACTTAGTTGCTCCGCGGCATGTGGGATCTTACCAGACCAGGGCTCGAACCCGTGTCCCCTGAATTGGCAGGCGGATTCTTAACCACTGTGCCACAGTGGGAAGTCCTACACATTTCTTTAGTTAAGTTCCCAGCCTGATGGGAGATGTGGATACTTTGAGCTTTTGTGTCCCAGGGCTTTCCCAGAGATTCATCTGGAAACCATCTCCAAAGATGAGCATTTTCCTCAGGGTTAACCTAGTCCTTTCTGGGTTGATCCTTTCCAGTTGTGTTATCTCCGGGTGACTCTTCAAGAGTTGGGATGTTCTGGCCACGGTGTTTACATAATAAATAAGTGAAATGCCGCTTAGAAATAAGTAATACCATCTGGAAACCAGAGAGGAGGTGGTAAGAGGATGGAGAAGTGCTCCTGGAGCAGGGTGGTCAGCGAGCGGTGGCCCCGTTGAGTGGCGGCACCAGGCAGCATCACTCACCTGATGCCCGATGTACCTGCCCAGACGTCCCAGAGCTGCATCCCAGATCCTTGTTCGGTGAACCGGAGCTGCAGACTTGGGCTTCGTCTGGCATTTCGCCGGAGCTGGATGCTCAGTCGAGGCTGCCCAGTGGGGATCAAAGGAATCACTTGTCCTGGGCCTTTGAGCGGCTGCAGAGGGGCTGCTGAAACCCCATCACCTGTTTGTGTTTGTTGTTGAAGAGACCAGGATGTCTCTAGTGCTCCATCTAGATCTTCAAGCATTATGCTTCCTATTAATAAGCTGATTCATGAAAATAAAAATCACAAAATACAATTGCCTATAAAAATCACAAGAATACAATTGCCTTAAATTTAAAAAAGCATTTGAAGTAAGTCAGAAAGAGAAAAACACCGTATGCTAACACATATACATGGAATCTAAAAAACAAAAACAAAAAACATGGTTACGAAGAACCTAGGGGCAGGGCAGGAATAAAAACGCAGACATAGAGAATGGACTTGAGGACACGGGGAGGGGGAAGGGGAAGCTGGGACAAAGTGAGAGAGTGGCATGGACATATATACATTACCAAATGCCAAATGTAAAACAGATAGCTAGTGGGAAGCAGCCGCATAGCACAGGGAGATCAGCTCGGTGGTTTGTGACCACCTAGAGGGGTGGGATAAGGAGGGTGGGAGGGAGGTGCAAGAGGGAGGGGATATGAGGATATATGTATATGTACAGCTGATTCACCTTGTTATAAAGCAGAAACTAACACACCATTGTAAAGCAATTATACTCCAATAAAGATGTTTAAAAAAATTAAAAAAAATAAAGACCACCTTCAGAAATAAAAAAAATTAAAAAGCATTTTTCCAGAGAACCCAGAATGCTTCTCAGGTCCTCTTGTGCATTTCCCGAGCAAAGAGGAGTAGTGAGGGGAGGGCTTTGAGTTCCAGCTCTGAGTCCGAGGTTTCTGGAGAACCAGCCTCTTATATAAATAAAATTGGGCCGTGCTATTATTCTCCACACTTCAGGCATGTGTGGGAGCCTGTGGCTATTGGATCCCCTTCCCTGCAGGGAAGGTTTAAAAAAAATTCCAGTGGGTATACTACTGGGCATATACCCTGAGAAAACCATAATTCAAAGAGACATGTACCACAACGTTCATTGCAGCACTATGTACAATAGCCAGGACACGGAAGCAACCTAAGTATCCATCAACAGACAAATGGATAAAGAAGATGTGGCACATATACACAATGGAATATTACTCAGCCATAAAAAGAAATGAAACTGAACTATTTGTAATGAGGTAGATGGACCTAGAGTCTGTCATACAGAGTAAGTCAGAAGGAGAAAAACAAAATATACGTGTATGCTAACACTTATATATGGAATCTAAAAAAAAAAAAAAAAGGTTCTGATGTACCTAGGGGCAGGACAGGAATAAAGATGCAGATGTAGAGAATGGATTTGAGGACACGGGGAGGGGGAACGGGAAGCTGGGACGAAGTGAGGGAGTGGCATGGATATATATACACTACCAAACGTAAAATAGATAGCTAGTGGGAAGCAGCTGCATAGCACAGGGAGATCAGCTTGGTGCTTTGTGACCACCTAGAGGGGGGGATAGGGAGGGTGGGAGGGAGGTGCAAGAGGGAGGGGATATGGGGATATATGTATACGTATAGTTGATTCACTGTTATACAGCAGCAACTAACACAACAGTGTAAAGCAATTATACTCCAATAAAGATGTTTAAAAAAAAAATTCCAGTGGGTATAAAGCCCCAAATACATCCCCTTGTTATTTTCCTTTGCCTGTTTCTCTTTCTCCCTCAACTTTTTTTTTTTAATTTTAATTTTTTGATAGAAAGCCCAGGCCAGCCTGCCTGCAGCCCTTGCTAGAGAGCGGAGCTGGTTGTGAGGGCCAGTCAGCCCTGGGTTCTGCGCCTCTGATGCTAGAAGCAGACACAAGAAATGTCCTGGGACTTTAGGGGGACTCTTTAGGGGTGTCCTGGGACTTTAGGGGGACACTGGCTCTTCAGGCGTTTCTTCTTCTCTACTGCCAGTCGCAAGGCCTGAAGGAGCTTGTCCTTGTTATTCAGGATGTTATATTCGGAGAGCTTCACCAGCTTGTCGAAGGCGGCCTCCGTGTACGTCAGCTCCTTGGTGGCGTAGGGAGTTTTGGGACCACAGATGTCAATCTGGCCCTGCTCCAGCTCCTCGGGGCTTCGCTCCACACCTGGAGGAGCAGAAGGACTTGCTGTAGCCCCTTATCACGTGAGGGTGTAATGGTTTGTTTCTGTCCCTCTCCCCGAGGCCCACCCCTGCACACCCACAGGAAAACGTGCCCATGTGCACACTCACACATGCAGATGCGCACGCACACCTCCTAGCCCCCCAGGGCGGGGACATAGCTTGCCCATCGCAGGACCTCCGTGGCACCGCACAGCGCCAGGCTGTGAATGACTGAAAGAGGAGAGCTTGACATCGGCGGTGCACGGGGGAATGGGGGGCTGTTCTTTCTCACCGAAGCCAAGTTTGGCTCAGACAGGAGCTATGCCAGGCTTCCCCGTTAGTGCTGTCGGAAGACTGCACACATCTAAGAACAGGAGCTCTCCGTCCAAGGCCAGTTGGGGTGGGACCCGAGCTCACGGCGGCTTACCTGGGGCCTTGTACTTTTGGAAGGTGTCGTTGATGAGTGGGAAGAAAATCACAATGGGGGCATCGGATTCCTGGGAGTTCTCCAGCAGGTAGCACTCCTTGAGCTTATCATCCTCCTCCTGCACCTCGTATTTGGGGAAGGGGATGTTCTGCTCGGTGCAGTACTTGCAGGTTTGTTTCATGGGCTGGAACATCACAGGAGGACATGTTTGAGTATCAGGAGGGGTGAGGGTGGGCAAGAAACACAGAATTCTTAGGTCCAGCTTTCTGATTTCCCCAGCTAACAACTCGGGTCTCCAACTGCTTTGCCTATTTGTGCTATTTTTAGGACAAAGCTGGATCAGGATGAAGAGCCTGAGTCAGTAGGCTGGTGTGTGTCCAACCGCAAGCTCCTTCCCCAAGTAAACTGGACAGAAGCCCTTCTGATGATGCTTCACCCACAGACCTGGAGATGTGGGTGGCTCCCTAAGAGGGTGACAGCCATGGCTGGCCAGGCTCCTGCGGGACACGCATGGGCTTTGGAACGTGACAGGGCCAGAAAGGACTCTGAAAGGGCATCTTTATAAACATGATGTAACACAAAAAGCAGCAGACTTGGAGTATCAGAATCCCCTTAGTTCTTCCCCGTTCTAAGCTCACTAGATGTGCAATCTTAAGCAAGCCATTTACCCTCTCTGTGCCTCACCTTCCTCACCTATAACATAGGAATAATAGCAGTTGTGCCATCTACCTCAAAGACATGGCATAAGGATCAAGTGAGATCATGTGTAGGAAAGTATGCTGTCCCTTGTTTACAAACGTAGGCCATTATCATTGGTGTCATCCTTGTCATCTGTCTACACTCCCCTTTCCCTGGCCTCAGGATAGGACTGTATTAAAGTAGACCAGGGAGAGGAACCAAGATGGAGGAGTAGAAGGACGTGCTCTCACTCCCTCTTGCGAGAACACCAGAATCACAACTAGCTGCTGGACAATCATCGACAGGAAGACACTGGAACTCACCAAAAAAGATACCCCACATCCAAAGACAAAGGAGAAGCCACAATGAGACGGTAGGAGGGGTGCAATCACAGTAAAATCAAATCCCTTAACTGCTGGGTGGGTGACTCACAGACTGGAGAACACTTATACCACAGAAGTCCACCCACTGGAGTGAAGGTTCTGAGCCCCACGTCAGGCTTCCCAACCTGGGGGTCTGGCAATGGGAGGAGGAATTCCTAGACAATCAGACTTTGAAGGGTAGTGGGAATTGATTGCAGGACTTTGACAGGACTGGGGGAAACAGAGACTCCACTCTTGGAGGGCGCACATAAAGTAGTGTGTGCATCGGGACCCAGGGGAAGGAGCAGTGACCCCAGGGGAGACTGAACCAGACCTACCTGCTAGTGTTGGAGGGTCTCCTGCAGAGGCGGGGGGTGCCTGTGGCTCACCGTGGGGACAAGGACACTGGCAGCAGAAGTTCTGGGAAGTACTCCTTGGCGTGAGCCCTCCCAGAGTCTGTCATTAGCCCCACCAAAGAGCCCAGGTAGGCTCCAGTGTTGGGTCGCCTCAGGCCAAACAACCAACAGGGAGGGAACCCAGCCCCACCCATCAACATTCAAGAGGATTACAGTTTTACTGAGCTCTGCCCACCAAATCAACAGTCAGCTCTACCCACCACCAGTCCCTCCTATCAGGAAACTTACACAAGCCCCTTACATAGCCTCATCCAGCAAAGGGCAGACAGCAGAAGCAAGAAGAACTACAGTCCTGCAGCCTGTAGAACAAAAACCACATTCACAGAAAGACAGACAAGATGAAAAGGCAGAGGGCTATGTACCAGATGAAGGAACAAGATAAAACCCCAGAAAAACAACTAAATGAAGTAGAGATAGGCAACCTTCCAGAAAAGGAATTCAGAATAATGATAGTGAAGATGATCAGGGACCTCGGAAAAGAATGGAGGCAAAGATAGAGAAGATGCAAGAAATGTTTAACAAAGGCCTAGAAGAATTAAAGAACAAACACCTAGAAGAATTAAAGAACAAACAAACAGAGATGAACAATACAATAACTGGAATGAAAATTACACTAGAAGGAATCAAAAGGAGAATAACTGAGGCAGAAGAACGGAAAAGCGACCTGGAAGACAGAATGGTGGAATTCACTGCTGCGGAACAGAATAAAGAAAAAAGAATGAAAGGAAATGAAGACAGCCTAAGAGACCTCTGGGGCAACATTAAACGCAACAACATTCGCATTATAGGGGTCCCAGAAGGAGAAGAGAGAGAGAAAGGACCAGAGAAAATATTTGAAGAGATTATAGTCGAAAACTTCCCTAACGTGGGAAAGGAAATAGCCACCCAAGTCCAGGAAGCGCAGCGAGTCCCATACAGGATAAACCCAAGGAGAAACATGCCAAGACACATAGTAATCAAATTGGCAAAAATTAAAGACAAAGAAATATTATTGAAAGCAGCAAGGGAAAAACGACAAATAACATACAAGGGAACTCCCATAAGGTTAACAGCTGATTTCTCAGCGGAAACTCTACAAGCCAGAAGGGAGTGGCATGATATACTTAAAGTGATGAAAGGGAATAAACTACAACCAAGATTACTCTACCCAGCCAGGATCTCATTCAGATTCGATGGAGAAATCAAAAGCTTTACAGAGGAGCAAAAGCTAAGAGAATTCAGCACCACCAAACCAGCTCTACAACAAATGCTAAAGGAACTTCTCTAAGTGGGAAACACAAGAGGAGAAAAGGACCTACAAAAACAAACCCAAAACAATTCAGAAAATGGTCATAGGAACATACATATCGATAATTACCTTAAACGTGGATGGATTAAATGCTCCAACCAAAAGACACAAGCTTGTTGAATGGATACAAAAACAAGACCCATATATATGCTGTCAACAAGAGACCCACTTCAGACCTAGGGACACATACAGACTGGAAGTGAGGGGATGGAAAAAGATATTCCATGAAAATGGAAATCAAAAGAAAGCTGGAGTAGCTATACGCATATCAGATAAAATAGACTTTAAAATAAAGAATGTTACAAGAGACAAGGAAGGACACTCCATAATGATCAAGGGATCAATCCAAGAAGAAGATATAACAATTATAAACATATATGCACCCAACATAGAAGCACCTCAATACATAAGGCAACTGCTAACAGCCATAAAAGAGGAAATCGACAGTAACACAATAATAGTGGGGGACTTTAACACCTCACTTACACCAATGGACAGATCATCTAAAAATGAAAATAAATAAGGAAACAGAAGCTTTAAATGACACAATAGACCAGAGAGATTTAATTGATATTTATAGGACATTCCATCCAAAAACCGCAGATTACACTTTCTTCTCAAGTGGGCAAGGAACATTCTCCAGGATAGATCACATCTTGGGTCACAAATCAAGCCTCAGTAAATTTGAGAAAATTTAAATCATACCAAGCATCTTTTCTGACAACAACGCTATGAGAGTAGAAATGAATTACAGGGAAAAAACGTAAAAAACAAACACATGGAGGCTAAACAATACGTTACTAAATAACCAAGACATCACAGAAGAAATCAAAGAGGAAATCAAAAAATACCTAGAGACAAATGACAATGAAAACACGACGATCCAAAACCTATGGGATGCAGCAAAAGCAGTTCTAAGAGGGAAGTTTATAGCTATACAAGCCTACCTCAAGAAACAGAAAAATCTCAAGTAAACAATCTAACCTTACACCTAAAGGCACTAGAGAAAGAAGAACAAACAAAACCCAAAGTTAGCAGAAGGAAAGAAATCATAAAGACAAGAGCAGAAATAAATGAAATAGAAACAAAGAAAACAAGAGCAAAGATCAATAAAACTAAAAACTGGTTCTCTGAGAAGATAAACAAAATTGATAAACCATTAGCCAGACTCATCAAGAAAAAGAGGGAGAGGACTCAAACCAATAAAATTAGAAATGAAAAAGGAAAAGTTACAACAGACACCACAGAAATACAAAGCATCCTAAGAGACTGCTACAAGCAACCCTATGCCAATAAAATGGACAACCTGGAAGAAATGGACAAATTCTTAGAAAGGTATAAACTTCCAAGACTGAACCAGGAAGAAATCGAAAATATGAACAGACCAATCACAAGTAATGAAATTGAAACTGTGATTAAAAATCTTCCAACAAACAAAAGTCCAGGACCAGATGGCTTCACAGGTGAATTCTATCAAACATTTAGAGAAGAGCTAACACCCATCCTTCTCAAACTCTTCCAAAAAATTGCAGAGGAAGGAACACTGCCAAACTCATTCTATGAGGCCACCATCACCCTGATACCAAAACCAGACAAAGATACTACACAAAAAGAAAATTACAGGCCAATATCACTGATGAATATAGATGCAAAAATCCTCAACAAAATACTAGCAAACAGAATTCAACAACGCATTAAAAGGATCATACACCATGACCAAGTGGGATTTATCCCAGGGATGCAAGGATTCTTCAATATACGCAAGTCAATCAATGTGATATACCATATTGAAGAATAAAACAAATTAACATTAACAAATTGAAGAATAAAAACCAGATGATCATCTCAATAGATGAAGAAAAAGCTTTTGACAAAATTCAACACCCATTTATGATAAAAACTCTCCAGAAAGTGGGCATAGAGGGAACCTACCTCAATATAATAAAGGCCATATACGACAAACCCACAGCAAACATCATTCTCAATGGTGAAAAACTGAAAGCATTTCCTCTAAGATCAGGAACAAGACAAGGATGTCCACTCTCACCACTATTATTCAACATAGTCTTGGAAGTCCTAGCCACGGCAATCAGAGAAGAAAAAGAAATAAAAGGAATACAAATTGGAAAAGAAGAAGTAAAACTGTCACTGTTTGCAGATGACATGATACTATACATAGAGAATCCTAAAGATGCCACCAGAAAACTACTAGAGCTAATCAATGAATATGGTAAAGTTGCAGGATACAAAATTAATGCACAGAAATCTCTTGCATTCCTATACACTAATGATGAAAAATCTGAAAGAGAAATTAAGGAAACACTCCCATTTACCACTGCAACAAAAAGAATAAAATACCTAGGAATAAACCTACCTAGGGAGACAAAAGACCTGTATGCAGAAAACTATAAGACACTGATGAAAGAAATTAAAGATGATACCAACAGATGGAGAGATATACCATGTTCCTGGATTGGAAGAATCAATATTGTGAAAATGAGTATACTACCCAAAGCAATCTACAGATTCAATGCAATCCCTATCAAATTACCAATGGCATTTTTTATGGAACTAGAACAAATCATCTTAAAATTTGTATGGAGACACAAAAGACCCCGAATAGCCAAAGCAGTCTTAAGGGAAAAAAACGGAGCTGGAGGAATCAGACTCCCTGACTTCAGACTATACCACAAAGCTACAGTAATCAAGATAATATGGTATTGGCACAAAAACAGAAACATATATCAATGGAACAAGATAGAAAGCCCAGAGATAAACCCACGCACCTATGGTCAACTAATCTATGATAAAGGAGGCAAAGATATACAATGGAGAAAAGACAGTCTCTTCAATAAGTGGTTCTGGGAAAACTGGACAGCTACATGTAAAAGAATGAAATTAGAACACTCCATAACACCATACACAAAAATAAACTCAAAATGGATTCGAGACCTAAATGTAAGACTAGACACTAAAAAACTCTTAGAGGAAAACATAGGAAGAACACTCTTTGACATAAATCACAGCAAGATCTTTTTTGATCCACCTCCTAGAGTACTGGAAATAAAAACAAAAGTAAACAAATGGGACCTAATGAAACTTCAAAGCTTTTGCACAGCAAAGGAAACCATCAACAAGACGAAAAGACAACCCTCAGAATGGGAGAAAATATTTGCAAATGAATCAAAGGACAAAGGATTAATCTCCAAAATATATAAACAGCTCATGCAGCTCAATATTAAAGAAACAAACAACCCCATCCAAAAATGGGCAGAAGACCTAAACAGACATTTCTCCAAAGAAGACATACAGATGGCCAAGAAGCACATGAAAAGCTGCTCAACATCGCTAATTATTAGAGAAATGCAAATCAAAACTACAATGAGGTATCACCTCACACCAGTTAGAATGGGCATCATCAGAAAATCTACAAACAACAAATGCTGGAGAGGGTGTGGAGAAAAGAGAACCCTCTTGCACTGTCGGTGGGAATGTAAATTGATACAGCCACTATGGAGAACAGTATGGAGGTTCTTTAAAAAACTAAAAATAGAATTACCATATGATCCAGCAATCCCACTATGGGGCATATACCCAGAGAATACCATAATTCAAAAAGACACATGCACCCCAATGTTCATTGCAGCACTATTTACAATAGCCAGGTCATGGAAGCAACCTAAATGCCCATTGACAGACGAATGGATAAAGAAGATGTGGTACATATATACAATGGAATATTACTCAGCCATAAAAAGGAACGAAATTGAGTCATTTGTTGAGACATGGGTGGATCTAGAGACTGTCATACAGAGTGAAGTAAGTCAGAAAGAGAAAAACAAATATCGTATATTAACGCATGTATGTGGAACCTAGAAAAATGGTACAGATGAACCAGGTTGCAGGGCAGAAGTTGAGACAAAGATGTAGAGAACAAATGTATGGACACCAAGGGGGGAAAACCGCAGTGGGGTGGGGATGGTGGTGTGCTGAATTGGGCGACTGGGATTGACATGTATACACTGATGTGTATAAAATTGAAGACTAATAAGAACCTGCTGTATAAAAAATAATAATAATAATAAAATAAATAAATAAAGTAGACCAAAAACCAGTTTCTTTCCCTTGAAAATCCAGAACTTTTCAAAAGGAAATAAATAAAAATAAATAAAAATCTCTGGTTCTACCTCTTCGGTGTAATTACATGGAGGCTCATACTTCCTGGAAGTGGGGAGACCATGTGATCACTTTGAAAATAGGATTACAAGCTCCTGAAGTGGTACAAAACTTTACAATTGACTGGGCTCTATTAAGGTTATTATTATTATTTTTTAAATAAATTTATGTATTTATTTATTTTTGGCTGCATTGGGTCTTCATTGCTGTGTGCGGGCTTCTCACTGCGGTGGCTTCTTTTGTTGCAGAGCACAGGCTCTAGGCATGCAGGCTTCAGTAGTTGTGGCTTGTGGGCTCAGCAGTTATGGCTCGCGGGCTCTAGAGCACAGGCTCGGTAGTTGTAGCACACAGGCTTAGTTGCTCCACGGCATGTGGGTTCTTCCTGGACCAGGGCTCGAACCCGTGTCCCCTGAGTTGGCAGGTGGGTTCTCAACCACTGTGCCACCAGGGAAGCCCTAAGGTTACTTTTTAAACTCTTTTTTTCTTTGCAGCTAAAGAATTGCCAAATATGGGAAATGCTCAAATGTAAGAATAAAATTGGAATTAGCTCAGTAAATCTAGTAAACCCATTGCGTGAGGGCCAGCGGGCTACACCCCTGAGGTCTGGACATCTAACCTCCATCAGGGATAGTGGCTTGAGCTTCTCTGATGCTAAGTCTAGGAGCCTGTGGGGAGTGGGGCGGGAGCCTTTCTTTGCCGAACTTGCCTTTGTCTGGGACCCAGCACAGTAATTGAGGTGGATGATGAGGTCAGCTTTTCTCTCCGGCCTGAGGATGGGCGGGTAGCTGGAGTTGACGCAGAATGCAGTGTCCAGCAGGCACAAGTGTTTCACGGACCCTGTCAGCTGGTTTGGGAAGCCATCCAGCACCGTGTCTGAAAGTCAAGGCTTGTGGTTATCCTTACTCCTTGGCGCCCTGATCTCAGCAGATGGTCAGAGGCACCTGGTGGGGATGGGATGCCCTGCCCGGAGCTCATCCACTTCAGCCTGGCCTCCAGCCCTCCCCTCGGTCAGGGTGCCCGGTGAGTCCCAGTGTACCCCTGGGTAGGCTGAAGAAGAACAGCATTACCTGGGGGGGTTAGCAAGTCTTTTATGGAACATGCACAGAAAGCCCACTAACGCTCAGCCACAGAATTTGTGGTGTAGCAGGGGCTTAAGACTATCCTATAAATTAGTGCAAACCATGGGCCCAGAGCCAGCTGCCTTTTCTGCCCCAGATAGTGAGGACAAAGATTATTAGCCCAGGCTCAAGCAGCCATTGCAGGCTGTGGCCAAGTAAAATACCAAAGATGGTGGAAAGTCAAATTTAGAGCCTCAGCAGGGTGGGGACGAAGTCCTGAGTTGAAGCTGCAAGACCACAGTTTAAGAGCCAGCTCTGCCACTCACCATTTGGAGGAGCTTGGGCTGGGCCATCCCTGCCCAACTCCGGGGGCAGCACTTACATTAAAAGGTGTCCCCAGGGGCTTCCCTGGTGGTGCAGTGGTTAAGAATCCGCCTGCCAATGCAGGGGACACGGGTTCGAGCTCTGGTCCGGGAAGATCCCACATGCCGCGTAGCAACTAAGCCTTTGCCCCACAACTACTGAGCCCACATGCCATAACTGCTGAAGCCCGCGTGCCTAGAGCCCGTGCTCTGCCGCAAGAGAAGCCACCGCAACGAGAGGCCCGCGCACTGCAACGAAGAGTAGCCCCCACTTGCCGCAACTAGAGAAAACCCGCGCACAGCAACGAAGACCCAACGCAGCCAAAAATAAATAAAATAAAATAAATACATTTTAAAAAATTTATTTATTTATTTATTTATTTATTTATTTTGGCCTGTGTTGGGTCTTCACTTTCTATGCGAGGGCTTCCTCTAGTTGCGGCGAGCAGGGGCCACCCCTCATCGCGGTGCGTGGGCCCCTCACCGTCACAGCCCCTCTTGTTGCAGAGCACAAGCTCCAAACGCGCAGGCTCAGCAGCTGTGGCTCACGGGCCCAGCTGCTCTGCGGCATGTGGGATCTTCCCAGACCAGGGCTCGAACCCGTGTCCCCTGCATTGGCAGGCAGACTCTCAACCACTGTGCCACCAGGGAAACCCTATTTTTTTTTTAAATGAAGAAGAAAAAAAAAAAAAGGTGTCCCCAGAACACAACTGTAGAAAGTCAAGGCCCACATTTCCCCAACTGTAAAATGGGGCCGGGCTTCCCTGGTGGCACAGTGGTTGAGAATCTGCCTGCTAATGCGGGGGACACGGGTTCGAGCCCTGGTCTGGGAAGATCCCACATGCCGTGGAGCAACTGGGCCCGTGAGCCACAGCTACTGAGCCTGCGCGTCTGGAGCTTGTGCTCCGCAACAAGAGAGGCCGCGATGGTGAGAGGCCCGCGCAACACGATGAAGAGTGGCCCCCGCTTGCCGCAACTGGAGAAAGCCCTCGCGCAGAAACGAAGACCCAACACAGCCAAAAATAAATATAAAAATAAATAAATAAATAAGACCCGGTGCAACCAAATAAATAAATAAATATTAAAAAAAAAAAAATGGGGCCAACTTCTACCTGCTGGGATTGTTATACAGATGCTGTATAGAGTCATTGTACAGATTCAATTAATTAAATACACCACCACTCCACCCGTTGTTCAAGGCTTCACCAGATGTAGAATACACTGTGGGGAGAGTCTGCCACTTGGCCCAATGAACATGGGCAGAGGAGTTTTCTCATCCTTTCTCCCTCCACATCCACTTCCCCTTCCTCTAAACAGAGGTAGGCCTCAAGGGGCAGCAGGTAGGGTTACCTTTCCATGTGGAGAACTGGCCATTTTGGTGGTAGTCAGTGTGCAGCTGCAGCCCCAGCAGGAAGTTGTGGAACTCAGACACAAAGCCCCGGTAGGTGAGGATGTTGCGGAAAGTATTGGACAGCCATGACCCTGGCTTCACCACTGTGGTATCCAGGATGTTGGCATCACATTTGGGGATTTCAGGTAGGAGTGGCTCGTCTTCTGCAGGGGAGGGGGGGCATGGAGGACAGGTCACAGAGCTGGAGTCCCCAGATTGCCCAGGTGAAGCACCGCATGGTTGCCCTGCACCCAGGGGTCAGCCTGTAAGTGCAGTGCACACCTTCCTTGTCTAGTTCTTGGAGCCAGGAGGACCCAGGGGAGAGACATAGAACAGGGGCAGGGTAGAGGAGAAGGAGTGGGGTGACAGGCAAGGAGGGGTTCCAGAGAAAACAGAGAGTCCACAAGGGTGACCTTTAACTGCATTCATAGATCCCCACCCTCTGCAGCTCTCCTGGGCGCCGTGCAGCTCTTCCAAGCCTACCACACGGTGCATCCACTCCCCCTGGCCAGGCCAGAGCTGGCAAAGGTGTGTCCAACTACAATCACCCTCCTTTCCAGGCAGGGAAGACCCCCTAGTTGCCTTCCTGTTTCCGTGGGCCATAGGGATGATGTTGAAACACGTGGCAGGTCGACCGGTCCTCAGTTACTGATCCACCTTCCCCACCCCCCTATCTCCCAGCCAGGAGGGGAAGCCGGTGGGTCACCCACCGATATCATGCACTCTCTCCCTTGTCCACCTGTGGAAAAACTCCTCCGAGCTGTGGGACAAATTCCAGGCATCGAGCAGGTTCAGGGAGAAGATGCTGCTCCACAAACCTAGGGAGCAGGACCAGTGGTGAGTGGCTCTGCCCAAGAGCCTCCAGGCCCACCCAAACACTGATTGATTCTGCCTTAGACTTGATGCCCCCTCCAAGTCGAGCTGCTCAGGGAGTGGGACAGGTTTTCATTTCCCTCTCCCCACGGTGCAGCTTGACATAAGTGACTCAGCTCTTCTCCGCCCTCCTCTTGGAACTGGGAGAGGGTATGAAGGCATATAAGGCACAGCCCCAGGAGAGACTTAATGCTGACAAGTACAGGCTTCAAGTTCAAGTCCAGAAATCACCCCTTGCATCAGTTAATACACTAGTTTAGGACAGTGCCTGGCACATGGTGAGCACTCGATAAATGTAACACCATCTCTTATTATGATTTAAAAAATGCAACACACTAATAATAATACTCATGTGAAATCTTTCACATACATTGACCCATTTGAATCCTCCAAAAGGTTGGTTTTACTCTTAAGCCCAATTTACAGATGAGAACACTGAAGCTCAGGAAGGTTAGGTAATTTGGCCTACTTTGCACAGCTAATAAATGAGGAGCCAGAGTTCAAGTCCGAGTGTCTCACCTACAGATCTCTGAGCCACATGCTCAACAGCATAGGTGTTCAGAGGAAGGAGAGGCTGCTGGGGGCTGTGGGCTTCGGGGCTGACTTCCCAGAAGAAATGGGGCTTAAGTGGGACTTTCTGGGATGGGTTGGATTTGGGATAGATGGACCGGAGGGGGAGGCAGACAACTAGTTTAAATAAGGGCATAACTGTTGTTGAGGCTGTAAAGATGGGTCCGTTTTTTGCGGTTGCCCTTTGACAGATGTACTTCGGGCTCTGAAGGGGAAAACTCTACGAGTGGACATCACAGTCAGGCCCCTGCACTCAGTGGGCCTGGCTTCTGGAGGACCAGGGAACATAGTGTTGGGAGCTGGGCCAGGCTTCCCCAGAGACTCTGTCTTCACCCTGAGGTCCCCTCTGGCCCCTTGGATCCCAGGGGCTGGTTCAACCCCCGGAAACAGGCATGTTGCTTCCTGGAACCAGGGGGAAGGGGATAGAAGTTCCAGAAGCTTCCATCTCAGCCTGCAACTCCCAGTCTGGTTCTGAATGGACTCCAGGGAGACGACTGGAGACCAGGACATTGGGAGGGTCCCCTTTGTTCCCCAGTGACCCAGGAGCCCCTGTCAGGTCCTTCTGGGCCCACAGGGTCACAGGGAGATCAGGGCAGTCTGGGAGGCTGGTAGGCGCAGGAGCCTCTCCTGGAATGAGGGTATGCTGACAAATGCCAGGAGGGTCACATGCCCAAGGGATAACCCAAACCAGCACCAGCACCTGGCACATGATCCTGGGGGAACAGACCGTGTCTCCTCGTCATTCCTCTAATCAAACGCGGAGCCTGTTTCGCATGGGGCGGGGCTCCCAGGGGCCTCCCCCAACCAGGAGTCACCTAGCATGTAGCATATCCGCGACTCTGGGATCCTCCTCATCAGCCGCCCCATGAAGAACTCGGAGCCGAAGAGCTCGGTGGGAATGAAGCCTCCATACTTCGGCAGGCCCACCTCGTAGGGGGAGAACTCGAACCACTCTGCACACGAAGCAGCAGGGCAGGGTATCAGTCTCAGGCCGGGACGGCCCCGCCCACCCTTCTCCCTGCTGGCGCTGTCTCCCCGGCCGCGAGGAGCCTGGGATGGGGAGGCCGCAGTTCCCCCGCAGGGCACAGGGGGGCGCCCGTGACCGGTTTCTGCTGGCCCGGCAAGACAGTTTTGCAAGCTGCACAGGCTCGTTTGCGCCTCATAAACCTGGACCAAAACCGGACCCCAAAGCAGGGCAGGTCTCTAGAGTCCTTCCATCCTGGCAGCTTAAGAAATGTCTAGGACTCTTTCCCTTCACGAGCTTTATTTCCTCTGTCCCATCAAGTCTCTGCTCAGGAGAGCCACAGGACCCCTGCTGCCCACCGGCTACACACATCTGGGCAGAAGGGGGTAGCCAAGTGGATTTCTTCGGCTGTCAGCACACTCTTGCTGGCAAAGGTATGGTGGCGGGATTCGTGCGCTGGGGTACTGAGTGCCCTTGCCTGCTGAGAAGGGACCCACCCCGCCCTGGGTAAATTTCTAGCCACCAGTGTTACCTCTGAAATCCTGGTTGCTTACATCATCCTTGACATTGATGGTGAGGTAGATGGGCAGGGGGTTCTGGCCCTGGCACAAAGCAGCACTCTGATCTGACAGTTTGCATTCATTTCTCTGTGTGGAAAAATAATGGTTAAGGAGAAGCAGCAGACAAGCAGCCAGGAAGCGGTGCAGAATAAGAGGACAGTCTGGACCTCTGGCAGCCCACCAGGCTCCTGAGCCCACCAGGCTGCTCTAGAGGTCTCACCTGACACCAGGCAAAGCTGCTCTTAAAATGTGCCCAGAAAATGTTCACTCATCCTTGGGTCGTTCATCACCCCAGACACATGGACAGGGTGGGGACTGGATCTGCAGTTTAGGGCCGTCCTTCAGAGTCCTGGGGTTCTCCTCGAGTCCCAGGGACCAGAGAACGAAAAGGCATGGGTGGAGGAGGCTACCACTGCCCCCTCTTCATCCTCATCATCTTCCACCCTACTCAAACCAGAGCAGCTCCATTTTTAAAAAATCTGCTTTGCATGTTGGGCTCTCTCATAAATTCATTTGGGAGGAAAAAAAAAGATTCTTCTTTTTTAACAAAAGATTTGGAAACTTGGCACCGGATGGCAGTCAAATTCCCTCTAAGTCCCCAGAGCACTAAGTGGTGTAATCAAAGTGGGAGTCCTGCAGATCAGCCTGGACCACAGGCCACCTCCCAAAGTGAATCAGCCAGTGTAGACAAGGCCAGTGGAGGTTTCAGGGGACCAGGCTCTGACCCTAGGCCAAGCAGCTGCCTGGTGGGTGACATCCATGGGTGCCCGAGCATGTAAAGGCCACAGAACCTGTGTGGTATGGTAAACATGTGTGGGTCAAACAACTCTTAGGCCTCCCTTGAAAGGCCAACAGGATGCCTATCAGAACTGGGCCCAGAGATATGGGCACCACAGCAATGACCGTCATGGAAGGAGAGGAAGTTGCATACTCAGGGAAGAGCCCAATCCACACTCATTGTCAAGGGGGCCTGAGGCAAAGGAGCTCCTGCCTTGGCCAGAGTGGAAGAGCAGAGGCCTCCTTCCATCAATCCTAGACTTGCTTTCCTAGGAACCTAGGCTCCTTCCCACACCAAACCCTGGGCAATGCTCAGACTCTAATGTTAAAAAAAGCTTTCCTCCTCACCACATGGAGCACTAACTACTGTTAGAAATATTAACTGTTGACGAAATAGGTGACGAAATTCCCATTTAAGGAATAGCACAGAGCAGAGCCAGAATTCAAACCCTGTCCTGCCTGAATCCAAAAGCCAACACCCTCAGCCTCTCCCTGCCCTGCTCCATCATGTGGACAGAGTAGACAGTGGGTTATCAGAAGGGGCAGGGATCCATCAAAGGCTGTGCGTGCCCGCGTTTGAATCCCCACTGTCTAGCACAGTTCCTGGCATGCAGGAGTTACTTAATTTTGTTGAAAGAATGAATGAGGGAATGAATGAATGTTGAAGATGAGGTTTGGTCCATCCTTGGTTGCTCAAATTGTCTGTGTTTTCTGGAAGAGGAGATCTACTAGAAAATAATTTGCTGTCCCTCTTCCTTCTGGTAAGTTCTGATTTGAATTCAGAACTCTTCGGACACCTTTGGGAGTGGGGCAGATAGCCATAGGCCTGGATAGAAATTAGATGGGAAGCCCTGCTTTGGGGTCAAGCAACAGCCAAAGTTGGTTCCTCCCTGGGGTGTGGGCAGTCGGAAGGGTCCGGGTGTTATCTGAGCTCACCCTGATGTCCGGGATGGCAGCATCCCATGGGGATCCCACTGCCCTACCACGGCCCACATGGCTCCCACAGCAGCTGGGTCCCAACACAGGCTGCCTCTCTTCTTGGGCACACGCTGCTCAGATCATTGGATATCAGAGCTGGAAGGAACCTCACTGGGCTCATCCTCCGTGCGGTGGCCATGAGAAGGGGCCCAGCCGACCTCCAACTACAGGAGTGTAATTGGCTGACGGCCCAGCTACCATGCTCCGAAATCCATGGCTGAGTTTGTTCTAAGGCCACACTTCCCGCTGGGCTGGTCCCAGCCCATGACTGAGCGTGGCAGGGATCCTGAGGCAGGCCCACTGTGGTGGAGGGGAGGGGGCGGTGCCAGACTCCTCTGATGGCCAACTTGGCTGGGGGACTCTCCAAGGGTCACTGTGCTGACCTTTCAGACCACACAGCGGGCTAGGATGCTTCCACCCGGCCTTTCCTTCCCTCTCTCCTCCACCTGGGGTCAGGCTTACATCACAGTCCGATGGCTCCCTCCCGATTTTCTCTCACAGGTTCTCAGAGGGCCCGCTGCCTCTCCAAAAGGTTGCACCTAAGCCACCCCTGATGTGAGGGTCTCAGTCATACTCTAAAGGGACTCGGGAAGACAATCCCACCATCTGCCTGCATCATGCGTTCTGATGCCTCATGCTTCTTACGGCCCAAGGGTGCATCTGCAGGTCTAACCTAACTCCCTCCTGCTGTGATGTACCTCCCGAGGCCCCAGTGAAGGCAGAGGGCTGGGCATCAGCCCTGGGCGGGTTGGGCCCCAGGGGAAGCTGAGCACCTACCTCGTCCGCCAGACAGGCCTCAACCAGCAGGCCCCAGAAGTCTGTGAAGGTGACTTTGTAGCCTTCCTGCCTGCGCTGCTGCAGCTCCTCCTGGAATCTGAGGAGCTGATCTGGGAACAGAGCGGGCATCTTGTCCTTGACTACGTGCCTCCGCGCCTCGCGGATGGCAAGCTCCAGGTTTTTGGAGGACCAGTCAGGGTCACGGTACAAGGTAGCCATGGTCCTGGAGAGAGACAGGCGTGGCTGAGAGAGCTGAGCCAGCCCTGGTCTGATCGACCCTGGACCTTGGCAGGAAAGGAGGTGGGCAGGTCATGGGAAACCCTCACCCGCCAGGAGAGGAGCCTGGAGCAAATGGGGTGAGGCCTGGTCGGGGAGGGGAGAACATTCTTACTCAAAGTCACAATTGCTGACGTTTCTTGACTGCCTGCCGTGTGCCAGGTGGAGTACATTGCTTAACAGTGAAGATTCTGGACCCAGATCTTCCTGGGTTCAAAACCAGACTCTGCCACTCACCAGCCATGTGATCTGGGCAAGGTACCTAACTGCTCCTCACCTCAGTTTTCCCATCTGTGGATTGGGGAGAAGGATGATAACTGTACCTATCTCACAGCGTTATTGTGAAGATGGCGTGAGTCAATGTAAAAGGATTAGGACAGCACCCGGCCCGAAGTAAGTGCTGGGGCCAGCATTTGACCCCAGGCTTTGCTGATTCCAAATCCTGGACTCTTCCCACTCTGCCACATTAATTCCCATAATTGTGATGCCAGCTAAAGACTTACTTCCCCTTCTTCTTCTTAACTTCTATGTGGGCAGTGGGGAGGAGTAAAACAAAGATAGAGATCCCCCTAGCCCTGGGTCTTTGCCTCTGTCTGCCTCTGCTTGGCCTGGACCCGGCTTTTCTCAATCTAGGTCAGGACAGCACCCAGGAATTCCCCTCCCCACAGTGGGCCCAGTCTACAGCTGCACAGCTGTCTGAGCAGCGGCCTCTTCCTTCAGGAGATTTCTTCAACAAAAAGTACCCTGCTCTGCATAAGGTTCACGCTGTTACTTTCATACCTTTAAAAAGCTTTAAAAAAACATTACAAATGATTGATTTTGATTTTACAAAACTCCTTCCCAGTGCTTCCCCAGGCCAGGAGACACCCTACCCACACCCTAGCTGGGTCTGAGTTCCTCCCAGTTTCCTGCCTAGCCCAGAGGTAGGCCAGGAGGATGCAGGTGCCCCTCTACCCTGATGCAAGCAGGTTTATCTCCTTAACCTACTTCCCATGGGCAGCGGTTTATCGGTGAGATTAAGAATGTGGGCCCCTCCCCCACCCCCCCCCCCCCAAAAAAAAGAATGTGGGCCCTGGACTCAGACAGCCTGGGTTGAAATCCCAGCTCTACCGCTCTTTAGCTGAGTGACCCTGGGCAAATTCCTTTCTTTCTCCAGCTGTAAAATGAGCATAATGACAACATCTTCCTCATAGTCTTCTTGTGAAGAAGAAATGAGATAGTCCATTGGAAGCAGTCACCCCAGTGCTTGGTGCAGAGGCAATGCCGGTAATTGTCAGCTATCCTTCTGTCCCACCTGGGCTGAAGCCCTGGGGCCTCTGGTGCACCAGGAACCCTTGGTTTTCCTCACATCCACCCCCTCAAATGAAAGTTACCCAGAGCCCCTCCAGGATGAGGGACACAGCTTGGCACGTTGAGGGCTCTGAGGCCCGCTAGTTACACACAGAATAAGATGCAGCCCTGGCTGAGAGGATGTGGGTGGTCACAAGGCCTGGGTCACCCTAGACCAGGGCTGCATTATGACTTTGGTGGGCCCCTTCCACCATAAAAATATTAAAAATTATCTTCTATGACTGTTACATAAAGACAAATATAGTGATATATTACTATATATTAAAACATTCTCTTCAACCTAGAAGTTTTTTTTAAAGAACTTAAAAGAAATTACAACATCTTTGTGGGCCGCCACCGGCATCGTGAATCCCAGGTGCCGTGGCTCCTGTGGAGAAGCCGGCCTCGCGCTGGCCTCACCTGTCGGGGGAGCTGAGGGCTCACCCTCCCTGCTCACCAGCCAAGAGTGAGGACGGGGAACCCGAGGATGCCTGCAGGGCAGAGGGAGCACGCAGGGATGGGGGTGGGCTGGAACGTGGCAGCCAGAGCAGCGGGCCAGCTCCACCCACCCCAGGAGACTTGGCACAGTCTGAGAGAGGGCAGCTGCTGGGGAGATGCACCAGTGGCGCCAGTGGTTCACTCATAACCGGCTGCCACGCTCCTGGGACCCTGCCATAGTAATGGAGTAATGACCAACACGTGTCCCTGGTATACCCAGTACTGGGAGAGCATCTCACAACAACCCCATGAGGTCAGGGCTATTACTATCCCCACTTGACAGATACAGAAAATGAGACTCAGAGAAGTTCAGCTGCATTCCCAAGGTCACACAGCTGTGAGGGCTAGAGCTACCCAGGTGTCATGAGTCACCCTAACTTGGGGCGGATGAGCTTTACCAGAGACCCCACCCCCGCCCACCGGCCAGCCTGTTGGCTGCTTGCTCTGGGCTTCACCAGACAGTGGCCCCCGGCTCCTTACCAGGTGGCCCCTGACAGGCCAGTGATGTAGCTGGCACAGTTCAGGATGTTCAGCTTCTGCAGCCCCAGCAGGTGGGCATACATGGCAGTCATGGATCTTATTCCACCCCCAGTGGCCATGATGGCTATCAGTGGGACCTGGGGGCACATGGAGGCAGACTGTTGGGGCAATGCTGGGTAGGGGAAGACTTGGAGCGACAGGCGCTTAGAAAGAACAGTGGAAGAGGAAGAGCTGGCTACAGAGAGCAGAGAGTGGGGACTGAGTGACCTGAAAACTGCCTTTCACAGAGTGTCAAGCCGCCTGGTAGGTCTAGAACTGGACCTTAGTTCCAAACCCAGTGGTCGGTGTCAGGCTTGGTAAATTAGAAAGCCGTGGTTGGAAGAGTTCTTGGCACTATTAATCTAGCTCTCAATTAACAGATGATGAACTGGGGCCAGAGGGCTGGGTGGCTCGCTCAAGAACCCAGCTAGTGTGTGATTCCCTAATGGTTGCAAATCAACACCTGCTGTAGAGGGATTTGATGTCAGGGCACATGATATGTGGTCCTTAGAGACCGTATGTGTAAAAGCAGGAGTACATGGATTTTTGATGTGGGAAGCACAGTTGTCCCCTCTGGGTTTACTTAGGTTTAAGATGTCCTCAGTGTGTTTCCCTATAGATGGGAGAGCGACGCGTGGAGTCTTTGCCAAGACTCACTCTGTTTTCATCTGAGTGGGGACTGTGAGACCTACTGTCGGCCGAAACCCCCATCACAGCCCTCCTCAGGGACGAGGTCTCTGTCTACACCTGTGGTTGGCCTCTGAAGCGCGGGCTCTCCGAGGGCTGACCTGCTGCTCAGGGGAGTGTGAGCCTCAGCCCCTAGCACGGAGGTGACAGAGGGCTCTGGCAAAGGTACCATCATCTACGCTGTGCGCAGAAGCTGGCCCTGCGTGAGGAAGCTGCTTCTCTCCAGCCCCCCAGTGCTGTTCGTTCTGGGGTGTGTGTGTGTGTGTGTGTGTGTGTGTGTGCGCGCGTGCGTGCGCATACATTTGGGGGAAGGGAGAATTGAAGAATGAAAGGCCCAGGGCCTTTTGGGTGGAGGTGTGCAGAATGTGGGAGGTGGTGGAGCTTCCAGTGTTTTCGTGGCTGGGGAAAGGATGCCACATTGTCCCGTGTAGGTAAGACATCATTCATCGTCTCAGGATCTGTTAGTGCACGGGGAGCAGCAGCTGGGGCTCCTTCCTTTCTCTCTACTCTGCCCTTCCTGCCCCTTGCGAACACACAACTGAATCACATCCAGCACAGCCCTCACCTGGGCACCTGGAACCTCAGCAGTAAGGGCCACCAGGAAAGGCAGTGCTGAGGCTGCCCTGGGGCAAGGGAGGGACTGCAGGGGGCAGCTGGCAGGCACAGTGTTCGAAGGGCAAGCCTGGCTCTGAGCGGACCTCTGCTCACCCACCTCGTCTGCCTGCAGGTCCTCCTCCAGCTGCAACACCTCCTTCAGCGCCTCAGCCACCACCACCCTCCGCTTCTGCAGGAACTCCAGCTCTGCCTGGCACAGGCTGAAGCCCAGCCGCACGTCCAGTGCCTGGGAGCTGTGGGGACAGAGGACCTTGGCTGAGCGGGTCTGTAGACGCCACCTCCATGGAGAAGACATGGCTTTAGGGTCAGTTGGACCTAGGCTCGAAGGCTGGTTCTGCCAGGAATCACCTTTGTGACCTTGGGCCCCTGCTTTCTCATCTGTAAAATGGGGCTAATCGTGCTTAACTCCTGGCACTGTCTTCAGCACTTAATGAGATAACAAATGTAAAGCCCCAAAGCCTTAGCTGGTGCACTGTAAGCAGGTACTTAACACAATTAGGGACTCACTGAACCCTCTGCCTCCTCAACGAGATCTGGAAAGTCTTGAAAGGCTTCCCCCGCACACCTTCTAGAGCCCAAGGCCAGACATGGGTGACAAGAGGCCCTGAGATCCTTTTGGCCAGTCCCTCTGAATAAGGCTCTACAGTAGGGCTCTTCTGAGATGGATAAACAAGGTCCTGTTCTCATGGAGCTCATATTCCTTGGTGAGCTTTTCCTGCTCCCAGAGTAAAAATCACCCTGTGTGACAAAAACCCTTCACATCCCTGATCTCACCCTGTCACCCCCACAGGTCTGCAAGGTGGGTGGGGCAGGAAGAGTATGCCCAACACTTGCTCTCTTTTTAATCACATCCCTGATGTGAGCAAGTCCAGGCTTCTGGCCTGGCATCCAAGCCCCCACCTGATCTGTCCAACCTCACCTCCTGCTACTTCCTGGAAGGGTCCATCGGCTCTCAGAGCCCAGGAGTAGTCTGGGTTCTGAGCCTCCTCCCTCTGCCCACCAACATCCCTTGCATCCTCCAAGGCCCTGCTCTCCAGTGACTCCAGGAGAATGGACCTTGACAATTTCCAGCCGGAGTCTTAGTGACCCGAGTAACTATAAAGGTCACATCTTCTTGAAGGCAGAGCCTGGGAGCTCTCCTGTTATGTTTCCTTCATGTCTGGTATAGGCCTGCAGACACAGCTGTGAGGAAATCTTCCCTTGGCCTCAACAAGGAATGAATAATAAAACAGCAGTAATAATAACATTTGTTGATATTTTCTGAGTTTCCCACTTCGCAGATCACTGATTTCTTCACATGTGTTATCTCACTGGATCCTCAAAGCAACCCAATGATAGACAGTACTCTTGGTATTGCTCTAATTTACAGATGAGAAAAACTGAGATTTAGAGAGGCTTAATAACTTGACCAAGGACAAACAGCTATCAAATTGTAAATGGAAACTACAGTCACTTGATCTTCAGCAAGGGTGCCAAGACAATTCAAAGGGGGAAAGAACAGTCTTTTCACCAAAAGATGCTGTGACAACTGGATATCCACATGCAAAAGAATGAAGTTGGACCCCTATTTCACACTGTATATACAAATTAACTCAAAATTGATCATAGACCCAAATTGAGAGATAAAACTATAAAACTCTGAAAAGAAAACATGGGAGTAAATCTTCATGACCTTGGATTAGGCAATGGTTTTTTAAATATGTCACCAGAAGCACAAGTGACAAAAGAAAAAATATACATACACTGAAGTTCACCAAAATTGAAAACTTCTGTGCTTCAAAGAACACCATTAAGAATGTGAAAGACAGTCTCCAGAACAGGAAAAATGTTTAGAAATCATATATCTGACAAGGGGCTTGTATCTAGAATATACAAAGAACTTTTACAAGTTAACCATAAAAGGCAAATCACCCACTTTAAAAATGGGTAAAGGATTTGAATAGATGTTTCTCCGAAGAAGATATACAAATGGCCCATAAGCCTGTGAAAAGATGCTCAACATGCCTGGCCATCAGGGAAATGCAAATCAACACCACAACAAGATACCACTTTAAGTCCCTAAAGATAAATAAGTCAGAGGGACAGACCGAAAGAGGGCACTTTACCAGGGTGTAGACTTCATGTGTAATTCACAATTCTTGTTCTGGGAATTGAAAGATGAAAAGTTTGTCAGGGATGACAGTTCAGAGCCAAGTGCTCCCAACCAAGTAAGAGGAGACTCACCACACGGTGTCCCCCGCCCCCTCCCGCCCCCTCCCGCCCCCTCCGCCCCCTCCGCCCCCTCCGCCCCCCTCCGCCCCCCTCCGGGGGCACTTGACTTAGCGCATGCGCATGCAGCGCCCGCCCGCGCATGTGCACACAGGTTCTCTTCTGGACGTCCCTCGCCCCCAACCTGGCTCACCTTCCACACCCTGTCTTTGGCTCCACACTGCAGCTCAGCAGTATCCTACCCCTCAAGACTCCTCTACCCTGCCTGACAGACCCACCACGAGCCATGCTCCCCCCCCCCCCGGCCCCCCAGGCTCGCCCCGTCTCCCTTCCACAGGCACTCCAGGCTACGCTGCTCAGGGATCCCTTCCCAGACCCAGGCCCTCACCACAGGCAGGGTCACCGCCTGGCCGTCACGGAGGCAATCCAGGGGCTGGCACACAGGGCCATTCTTGCCCGCACCGCAGCAGGAAAGCTGGAAGGATGGGCCGTTTTGTGAGGGGAGGGGCTCCTCCCGCCGCCCGCCTGAACCAGCCCCTAACCCCCTACTGCCGCAGCCTCCTACCTCAGAGCTCCATTGGCTCTTGGGCACCTCCACGTGGACCTGGGGCTGGAAGTACTTGGGGAAGTGGAAGCAGGCAGGGTTTGGGCGGCAGGGCTCCAGGCAGTGTGAGATGTGCTGGGTGTGCTCGAAGGACTCCGTCACTGTCACCAGGAGGCCCTTCACTGGAAGAGAGGACACGAGAGAGCTGAGACCCCTGGGAAGCCTCCCACTTCCCACCCCAACTCAGCCCAGTAAAAGGCCTAGGGGAGGCACCCAGGACAGGGGTTTAGAATTACCGAGGGCACTGGTTAAAATGCCCCAGAGAGTCTCATTCTGAAGGGCCAGGCAGGGCCCAGGAATCTGCGTTTTTACAAGGCTTTTTGTGTGTGTTTGTGTGTGTATGTATGTGTGTGTGTGTGTTTGTGTGAGGTCTGAGAGGCTGAGTTTTCTGGACTCGCCCTCCTAGGTTCTGCTCCTCCACAAGGTGCCCCAAAGTTACCTTCCCACTGCACTGAAAGCAGGCCCTCTCCTTGCTGCCAGTTTGGGGGCAGAGCCTCTTCCTTCCCCCTCCCTCCCCCATGCCAGTGGGGCTCTGTGCCGCTCTCCTCTCTGCAGACAGGGCTGGAAGCCTTGCATGGGGGGGATGGGGTGGAGTGGTGAGAAGGAGAGTCGTGTATTTGCGGATCTCTTAGGTCCCTGCCAGCTATAAAATGCTAGGACTCCATTAATTGCAGTCTGACTAGAGGAAAGGGTGCAGCTAGAGGGGACTTGGGTGTTGTCGGGGCCCTCCTGCCCTGGGTGCTGACCACTGCTCTAGACCCAGGGAACCCCCCATCTGGCAGGCGTGTGGCGAAGACTGGTGTGGACAGATGAGCAGTACTGTGCCACTGACCCGTGGTCCAGGGCGTTCATCAAGCCCGGGAAGCTCTGAGGGTCTTGTGGGGACCTGAAGAGCAGGTCCTTCTTAGAGCAGGGGGAGGACAGTGGTTAATGACCCCTGAGGGTGAAGTGATCCCAAGGAGTGTCAACCAAGCTTTTGGTTCCCCATGGAGCCCAGGGCAGCCATAGAGCAGCCAACTCTGGTGTTGACAGGGTTGGGAAGTGGCACTGCCACCCCCCAGCAGGCAGAGGTAGTAAAAGGGCTCACTTTTCCTATTCTTCTGTCTCCTGGATTCTGCATGAACCTCCAGGCAGGACACTTGTCGAGACTGAAACAAAGGAAGGGGAGGTCATTTTGAGCACAAGCTGCCCGGGATGCTCTACCAGGCCACAAACTCCCAAAGGCCGATTTTCGGGGGAGAGATTTCCTTGAATCCTGAGGCTTTAGATGCATCTAATTGAAATGGCTGTACCAACAGCCTAATTATGAAAATCTTTTTAATTCTGAACTTGTGCTTATAGAGAGATTGGAGTTGGGGGAAAATGGGATGAGACTGATTCTGAGAGTGGGTGCTTTTATTAGGGAGGTTCCTGAGGTCATCGTTTTGGGAGATGGGATGCTGGTCCAGGTGTTTCCTCCCCAGGAGCAGGAGCCCAGCTGCTGCCCCCACCACTGCCCGCAACCCCTTTGTCTGGCTTCAGTTAGTCTGACTCCTAGCGGGCTCTGGGACAAGGGCCCAAGTTGGGCCTGGTTTTCCCTCCCACGGTTCTGTTCCCAAGAGCAGCAACCACAGGTGGCCTCGAGCCACAGGAGCCTGGAAGGACAATTACCACCAGCACGCCATTGGTGATGAGACTCTCAGGTGGAGAGGGGCTGAAAAATAAAATGAGAACTCCTGGTCAGTCATATCGTTCTTTCAAAAAATTTATTTTATTGAAGTAGAGTTGATTTACAACATTGTGTTAATTTCTACTGTGCAGCAAAGTGACTCAGTTATATACATTCTTTTTCATATTCTTTTCCATTATGGTTTATCACAGGATATTGAATATAGTTCCCTGTGCTATACAGTAGGACCTTGTTGTTTATCCATCCTATATACAATAGTTTGCACCTGCTAATTCCAAATTCCCAATCCAACCCTCCCCTACCCCCTCTTCCCCTTGGCAACCACAAGTTTGTTCTCTAAGTCATATCATTCTTGACTGATTTCTCACAAAGGTGACAAACAGCCTGCGTAGGGTCAATAAGGAGATAGCAGAGCCTTCTTAATCCTTGTGAAAAATATTGGCTTACGAAACCTTAGATCTGCAGATTGTCAAGGGGAAAACTGGCATACATTTTAAATAGAATGTCCAGAAAAAAAAAAGATTTATAGGTTAGAGGGAGTAGAAGAGTTTCTTTTCTTTTTCTTCCTTAAAGGGTAGCTGTTCTTTATGTCCAACCAGATGCAACTGCATGGAGTTATGAGGATAAACAGGTTGCAAGAAAAGGCCAGAGCCCACCATCTCGAGCAGATGTAACAGTTCTGGTAGCAAAACGGACTCATCCTCCCTTCTGTGCTTTATTTAATTTGTGCATTTAACAAATAGTTTTGACCCAGCTAGAGAGGGGCCTGGTGAGCGAGAAATGTCCTTGTGTTACAAAGCTGAGAAAACCTCCAAGGTTGCAATTCACCTAGGGGAGTCCACAGCCTCCCGTGTCAAAATTAAGCCCAAGATGACTGTGTTTCCAGATCAACTCTGATTACCAGTGCTGACGTATTTCATTTTGTAAGCCACTTTCTAATTCACCCAAGGAATGTTTTTCCCCCTAAAAGTCCTGTCAAACCAAGAACTGAAGGAGAGAGCCCAGATTTTCTTTAATGTGAAAAAAATAAAGTTGATTTTAATTTGTCAAATTTAATTTAAATTTTAATTTAAGTTGATTTTAATGAGGCACCTCCAATAGTTCCAAGACCCCCTATGCAGAGGATTCTCCAGGTAGAATTTGACAAGCGCTCTTGTTCTAGTTCCTGCCTCTCATTGACCCCTGTCCCTGGGCTGATCATAAGTCCAGGGGACTCAGTTCTGCCAGGGTTAAGAAGCTGGTTGCCCAATCACAAGGCACACTGCTGCCCCAGGGCAGGCTTGTCCCCTCCCGGCAGGGGCCCTACTCCCCTCTCTCACCACCCTTTCCTTTCCTTTCTCTCTCTGTGTCCTCTTCTCCCCACACTCCAGCTCTGTGACCCAATTCCACTTGAGTCCACGGCATAGTCATACCTCCAGGACCCTGGATCTTTTTCTTAATTGGACATGATGAGAAATAACCCCACATCTCTGTCCTGAGCCTCCCCTTGACTTGGTTCCAGAGTTGGCTGCAGAGGGGCATGGCCTCTGCTTCAGGCCAGGGTTTGGGGGTGTTTGTTCTAACAGTCCTGGGTCCAGGAGGAGACGCCTTGGTCCTGACCTCTTTCTCAGCATGGCCTCAAGAAGGCCCCATCCCCATGGTGGCAGGAAGTCTTCCCAGAGGCCACTCTCAGAAATGCTGGGGAGCTGAGGCAGGTGATTTGGCCAGAGTACTAGATCTTTAAAGCAATACTGACATCGGTAGACCTGGATGAGAAGGGGTGGGGCCCAGGCACCTACGGGATTTAGAAGTTCCCAAGTGATTCTGATGCACAGTGAGGAGCGTCAGGGGTGGGCGTAGAAGTGGGGGTGGGGAACTGCAGAAAGGAGGACCCAGCTGTACAATGCCTGTGCCCAGAAACTGCTTTGGGGTCAGGACCTTGGTGGAATCCTGGGGGGTTGGGTCCTACTCACCTCTCCTCCAGCAGGAACTCCACCTCCAGCTCCTCCATGCCCTGCAGGGGGAGGAAGAGACTGCAGTTGTGAGCTGTGTCTACACCTCTCTGCAGACCAGGATCCTGTGCCATCCCAGGAGACCCTGTGGACCTGCCCCTGTCCTTCGCACACGGCTGTCCTGCTGTCTTGGAGTGGGGGCAGCTGCTCCTGGCTCTTTTTGTCCCCTCTGCCTCCCTCTGTCCCCAAGTCTTTGATATCAGGAACATCACTGACCACCCAGGGGAGGGTCAGGGTGTGGAGGTGACCCCTAGCCCCAGCAGGTAACTCTCTCTACCCCAGAACATTTTCCTTTCATCTTCTCCCTCCAGCTTCCATTGCTCTCCTTCTTCCCCAAGGGGCTCAGGGCCTGGGGCAAGGGAGATATTGCCCCCAGCAAGCTCAACTCTGAAGGCTAGGAGCCTCTTCCTTCAGCTACTGCTTTGCATCTCTTGCTGTGTAACCTCAGGAAGTCATGACCTCCCTCACTGGACCTTAATCGCCCCACAGAGTATAAGCCAGGTGAGGGCAGGGATGCTTGTCCCTGAGGTGTCCCCAGTGCACAGAACAGTGCCTGGCCCATAGGGCATTCAAATACTTGTTGAATGAATTGATAACATCCTGGGCCTTTTCAGCTCTGACTTTTTCTGATTTGCAAATTTGCACTCCTTTATCCTTATCTGTCCTCTGTCCCCTGGGACCATCCCAGAAGCAGGACTCTGAGGGAAGAAAGGGAATCAACACTTATTCTGTCTCCATTTTGTACTGTGAACAGTGCTAGATGCCTTAATTATGTATTCTCATTTAAGCCTCGCAGTGACCCTGTGTGGTAGGTATTATCATCACTATTGCATAGACGAGGAAACAGAACTCAGAGGAATTAAGTAATTTCTGCAGGGTCACAGAGCTATTGATAGTAAGCCAAAGCGCTGGGATTTGAACAGCAGTGCTGTCTTCTCCTGACCTGGCTACAGAGAGAGGATCCCTTAGAACAGCATCATAGGAATAACCAGCTGCCCCTCGTGAAGCAGGAGGCTGAGGGCTGAGGCACCTGCACCCACCTCTGTGTTGAGTGGGAACTTCACGTGGGTTTTCTCTCGGAAGCAGAGCTTGGTGAGGTCATAGAGAACTGTCAAGAAATGGTCATCTGGTGTCACTGTGTCTTCATCACAGACGCTCAGCTCTAGCACGTTCTAGGGGAGAACGGAGGGTGCAAGTCTGGTTACCAAGGTTGCATCAACCCATTCCCAGGATGATGGCCCTGACCTCAGTCCTAGTGAGGAGGTGGGTCTGAGGGATGGGGACCAGCACAGCTAGGTGTGAGGGACATCTGTAGGGACATGAATTAAGAGAGGAAAGTGTCTATTCCCTTCTTTGCAACTCTCTGAAGCCTTCCTGCCCTTCTTCTCTGATTCTCCTACTGGGGAATCTTGCTCTTTTGCAAGCTTGGCAGGGGCTTGTGAAGTGTGAGGGATTTCATTTCACCTGGGGGAGAGATGGAAGGGCACAGCAGACAAGAACCCTGTCAAGACATAGAATGTATCCAGCATTGGACCCAGGAGCTGAAGACAGTTCCTTTGGCACTAGAAAACCGAGCCAAGGGAAGCTAACATCTTCACACTCCAGGGGAGTGATGTGGCAAAGATTATAGAGGGTTTGACTGGGTTGGGATGACATATTGGAACTCTATCCTTTGGCTCATCAGCTCCTAAAGAGGTCTCATGGATGGTCCCAAAGCAGTATGTCAAGGATGGGGCAGCTACCCTGTAATCTGGCTGAACTCTAAGGTCAATGATTTTAGGTGACATGGATTAGCCTCTGAGGCCACTTTTTCCAAGGATCCTGGGAGATGTAGGTTGGGGCTGGGTTTGCCTCTTTGGTCCCTATCTAGTGGACATGAGGTGGTTCTGGGGGTTCCCAGCTGAATGAGACCTGTTGACTTTGTAATGACTAGAAACCAGGTGTGTCCCTGAACCAACCCAGCAGCCCCATAGATCTTCAGACAAAAGAAACACAAATTCTGGTTTCAAGATGGTAGGCTGAGCCCAAACTGAAATCCCCCTTTCTCACCAAAAACCATATATATGATAGAAAAGATATTTTTAAAACAATAAATATAAAGCCCTTCTTGAAAACAAAAAGGATATGTCATTAACTCGGAATGGAGAAGCATCCCTAAAATATGAAAGCAGTAAGCTCGATGGAGCTGTCAAGCCTCAAATGCCTCAAGACTGGGTTTGATGCCTCCATGATGAGGCCAAGCTTGTCTTAAGGGCACCCTGCTGACGCTGTCACAACTCAGGATGTTCAAGAGAGGATTCTCCCTCAGGAGATATGAGCTCAACTTAGAGTCACCATATATCTGAAGAAGACAAATACCATGAAACAGCAACTCAGCAAATGAAGAACACACACCCAAGGAATTAGAAATAATAAAGCCATCTAAAAAGGATTTAAGATAGAGAAAGCCCTCTGGCCAGAATTAGACTGGTCTCAGACCTAGTGAGTAGAATGGCTCTTCTCTACATTCTCCTGTTTGGAGTATGTTCTGGAAGATACTGGAAACACACTCTATTTTGGGGCAGGAGACATCCAGTTCCAGTGACAATTAGGTAGAAGGACAAGAGAGACAGGAAAGAGGGCAGAAGGATAAGTATGCCTAGAGGGACAAGCGTGAGACAGGCAGAAGGAAGGAGTGGGTGAGTGGGGAGACAGGTCGATAGGAGGACAAGAAGTTGGTAGAAAGAAAGACAAATAGGGACTTCCCTGGTGATGCAGTGGTTAAGAATCTGCCTGCCGATGCAGGGGACACAGGTTCGATCCCTGGTCTGAGAAGATCCCACACGCCATGGAGCAGTTAAGCCCGTGTGCCGCAGCTACTGAGCCTGCGCTCTAGAGCCCGCAAGCCACGACTACTGAGCCCGCGTGCCACAACTACTGAAGTCTACGTGCCTAGAGTGCATGCTCCACAACAAGAGAAACCACTGCAATGAGAAGCCTGCACACCATAATGAAGAGTAGCCCCCACTCACCGCAACTAGAGAAAGCCCGCACACAGCAACGAGGACCAAATGCAGCCAAAATAATAAATAAATAAATAAATTTATTTAAAAAAAAGACAAATAGTCATTATACTACAAAGTCACAGTAATCAAAACAGTATGGTACTGGCACAAAAACAGAAATATAGATCAATGGAACAGGATAGAAAGTCCAGAGATAAACCCATGCACTTATGGCCACCTAATCTATGACAAAAGAGGCAAGAATATACAATGGAGAAAGACAGTCTCTTCAATAACTGGGGCTGGGACAACTGGACAGCTACATGTAAAAGAATGAAATTAGAACACTCCCTAACACCATACACAAAAATGAACTCAAAATGGATTAAAGACCTAAGGCTGGATACTATAAAACTCTTGGAGGAAAATGTAGGCAGAACATTCTCTGATATAAATCATAGCAAGATCTTTTCAATCCACCACCTAGAGTAATGAAAATAAAAACAAAAATAAACAAATGGGACCTAATTAAACTTAAAACCTTTTGCACAGCAAAGGAAACCATAAACAAAACGAAAAGACAACCTTCAGAGTGGGAGAAAGTATTTGCAAATGAAGCAACTGACAAGGGATTAATCTCCAAAATATACCAACTGCTCATGCAGCTCAATTAAAAAAAAAGAAAGAAAAAAACCAAAAACAACTAAAAAACTAAACAACCCAATCAAAAAATGGGCAGAAGATCTAAATAGACATTTCTCCAAAGAAGACATAGAGATGGCCAAAAAGCACACGAAAAAGTGCTCAACATCGCTAATTATTAGAGAAATGCAAATCAAAACTGCATTGAGGTATCATTTCACACCAGTCAGAATGGCCATCATCAAAAAATCTACAAACAATAAATGCTGGAGAAGGTGTGGAGAAAGGGGAACCCTCCTACACTGTTGGTGGGAATGTAAATTGCTATAGCCACTGTAGAGAACAGTATGGAGGTTCTTTAAAAAACTAAAAATAGAGCTACTATATGACCTAGCAATCCCATTCCTAGGTATATATCCAGAGAAAACCATAATTCGAAAGGATGCATGCACCCCAATGTTCATTGCAGCACTATTTACGATAGCCAGGACATGGAAACAACCTAAATGTCCATCGACAGAGGAATGGATAAAGAAGATGTGGTACATATATACAATGGAATATTACTCAGCCATAAAAAGGAATGAAATAGTGTCATATGTAGAGACGTGGATGGACCTAGAGACTGTCAAACAGAGTGAAGTCAGAAAGAGAAAAACAAATATCGTATAATATCACTTATACGTGGAATCTAGAAAAACAGTAGAGATGAACTTATTTGCAAAGAAGAAATAGAGTCACAGATGTAGAGGACAAACTTATGGTTACTAAGGGGGGAAGGTGGGTGGGATGAAATGGGAGATTGGGACTGACATATATACACTACTATAGATAAAATAGATAATTAATGAGAACCTACTGTATAGCACGGGGAACACTACTCAGTGCTCTGTGGTGACCTAAATGGGAAGGAAATCTAAAAAAGAGGGGATATATGTATACGTATAACTGATTCACTTTGCTGTAAAGCAAGAAACTAACACAACATTGTAAAGCAACTGTACTCCAATAAAAATCAATTTAAAAAAAGAAAGAAAGACAAATAGTCATAAGAAGGGCACATGATCAAAGAGAAGGACAAGCCGGCAAGGAGGGGAATAGCAAGCAGGGCAGGCAAGTGCTGTCCCCCACGTCTCACCTTCACTTGGGTCTGGATCTGGAACTTGAAGATTTCATTCCACTCTGGGTTTCGGCAGTTGGAGATGGTCCTAGTCCTCAGCCTCTTATGAGAGGTGGTGGGCAGCCAGAGGCTCACAAAGCAGTCTGTCTGGCTTGCTGTCCGAGGAAGACAAGGGTGGAAGGGAAGGGTGAGGAGCCAACCCAGGTCCAGAGAGGAAAGAGTGTGGAGGCAGAAGCCAGCTTCTGGTCCCCTCCTGACTCATGGCTCTGACTCTCCAGAGACCTTTGTCCCAGAACCCTGAGAAGGTCACAGACTGCAGGCTAGAGGTTTCACAGAGGGGACCCAGGTCCCACTGACTGTTCTCGTGGACACAGATGGCCTCTGGCTCTTCTCAGCAGCACCATGGCTCTCTGAGCAAACACCTGTTGGTTTGGGACAAGGTACAGCTGCACAATTTTCCCTCTGCCAGGGGAAGATCTGGAGGACTAGCCCCCAAGGGTCCAGTTTATCTCTTGCCTTAGCCCAGGGCACCAGGGAAACCACAGTAAGGCCCAGCTCTTCCTCTGGGCTGAGGAGCAGCAAGGATTAGAAGGGACACCATCGGCTGGGAGTCAGCCTAGAGGGCCCCAGCGGGGAAGGGCTTGAGTGGAACAAGCTATTCAGCAGGATCTAGGGGCAGGGACTACCATCCACACATGACTAACATCTCAGATACACCACAACGGGCTTTTCATATCTCTACTGGTCTCCCCACATGGGGTGTGTGACCCAAGAAGCCCTCGCATCTAAGACCACATACTTTATTTTTCATTTGAAAGAACAACCCAACTGTGATGCTGCTGTAAGTGCTCTGGAGAAGAACAAAGGCTGTGACCTCACCAGGCCCTCCTAAAGTGAAAGAAGGCCTCCTGGGTCTTCTGTTTGGAGCAGCAGAAGGCATATGGTGAAAAATGGCAGCCCAGCCCAGCTCCTTCCCTCCATTCTACCTGGGAGGAGGGAGGAAGAGGTGCCACGATTGCCCTTGTCACTCTCCTGGCACTCTGCTTCGGTCATTCCCAGGGTACCCACCCAATTCGTAGAGAATGGGAACAGTCAATACAGTTTCCAGTGTCAGAGAGTCTTCTAGATAGTAAAGCTGGGCAGGGATGAGAGTTCTGTACTGATAAGACTCATCCAAACTACCTCCTAATTATAATTAATAATGTCCTGTGAGAGTGGAACCAGAGGTGACCCCCCTCCCCAGACTGACTTAGTCCTATATCGTCTCTATACTGAGAACTTTATCAGACTTAATAACCATGGTTTGCATCACAAACATCCCTAGTTTCTGATTTCATCCCCACTGTCTGGTTAATATGTGAGGGCTCACCATTCAATGAATTGGAATTCATGGCCTTCCTCCCATTGAATAGAGGTGAGATGACACTGTCCTTTAGATGTCATAATCATCATTAATCCAAACACAAAGAATGACCCAAACCCAACAGAATCAAAAGAAAATGATGACATCATCCCTATCTTTCCTTCCACACCCAACCTGTTCTTCCTCACCGGCAGCTCAGGTGTCCTGACTAGACACCAAATATGGCCCTTGGCTCTCACCTTGAGTCGACTTAACTCCTTGGAGCTCTCCAGCCTATCCACTTCTCCCTACTCGCATGGCCACTGCCTTGGTGCAAAGCCACCTTCATCTCTGCTGCCACCGCCCCAATGGGTGCCCTGTCTTCTGTCCTGCCCCACCCTAATCTTTTCCCTTTAGAGAAACCAGAGGGCTCTTTTCCCATCTGACCATGTCACTCTCCAGTTTAAGATCCTTTAGTGGCTCCCATATGCCTTCAGGAAGGAGTCCCACCCATTCAGCATGCCTGCCCCTCCCACTTCCCCAGCCTCAGCTTCATCTTTCCAGCTTCCCTATCACCCCAGCCCCTGCCCTGCCCCCAAACACACACACACACACACACACACACACACACACACACACACACACACACAGAGGTGCGTGCACACATGCACGCACGTAAATACTCACACACATGTGCCACCACTCACACTCCAGACTCCAGCCAAACCCAGTCCCTTGTAGGTCTCAAAGGCCATGCCATCTTGCAATGAACACCCTTCTGTTCCTCTTTCACGCCACCCTTCCTTGGTTAGCCCCTTCAGGTTGCAGAAGAGACCTCCTCTGGAAGCCTCGTCTGAACCTCCAAGTCTGGGCCAGGGGCCCCTTGTAGCCCAGGGCCCTCTGCTCTCCTCCCGATGGAGCACTGGCTACAGTTCACTGCAATGGCAGGTCGGTGCATCTGCCTCCACCGCCCACTGCACCCTGGGAAGCTCAGGAGACCCATGTTGGCGCCGCTAGTTATTTGTTGAATAAATGAATGATAGAAAAGCCCAACTTCCTGCTATTGGGCTGTATCAGTACCCAAGAAATTCTGGGCTGAGTCACCACAGATATAGATAGGCAAGTTGGTATGTTTAATGGCTCTGCTGAGGGAGACTCCCTGGGGACCTGCTTAGTCCTCCTGGACCCCTTCCTTGGCTTTTCCTGGGCTCTGGGGCACCTCCTGCTGGTCTGCCTCCTGTGCACAAGGAGCCTGCAGGCAGGGACCCACCAGCCCTACACCCACTTGCTTAGCATGATTTGAAGGGCCCTGTAAAGGCCCCTTTCCCTCTAACATCCCTTTCCTATCATCAGTCCATGCCTAAAATTGTCCCATTAAATCCACTAAATAAAGTTTCAAGATTTTTGGCCTAAGGCTTAAATGTCTAATTAAATAAAAAGACTCCTGGAAGAGCCAGGATTGATCAGACACCCACATGTCAAGCATTAATTTATTTCCCAGTCCTTTCACAGGGAGCGGTTCCACCTCCTCCCCCACAAGGCAGGGAAGGAGAGTGCAGCCCAAGAGGGGATAATCCTGGGGAGGGAGGGATAATGAGGTAGCTGCCGGACCCAGATGACGATCTGGGGCATCATTAGCTGACTGTAAGGCAGTGACCCTCGAGCTGGCAATGAAGAGTGGTTAAGCAAGGATGACCCAATTCTGAGAATTTCAGGGACTTCAGGGAATTTCCTAAGCACAGATAGGTTCTAACCCTTGTTCTTCATGAAGTGACAGAGGGCTTGGTCATCAGAATGGCATGTCTCTTTTCCCAGAATGTGGGTGGCCAAAATGACTCAATGATCTCTACAGATGTCAAGAACATTATCTTCCTAATACCTTAGAGACACCTGCCTCACACCCCCTGGGAGTGCTGGTTTGAGTTTATTTTCCCAAGAGGAATAAAAACTCTTGACAGCGGGGAGATTTCCGGGCCGATTTTCTCCCAGCCCTGGCCCAGGGCTGGGTGGTGTGCTCCTTGATGGGGCAGTCACCCCTGAATCTCATCCCTGAATCTCATCCCTTTCAGGCTCCTGGAAATCTTAGAAACTCAGGCACCCATTACAGGACTGAACCAGAGAGGAACTTGTTTTTGATCCAAGCTGGAAGGCACAATGCGGGGCGAGGGTAACCCAGGACCTGCAAGAGGTTCAGATAGACTCAACCCAGGTGAGGCAGAAACAGAGCCCAGCCTGTGACAACTGTGGATCCAGACACGTGACCTGGGCTGCTGACACCCCCAGACACCATGGCTGCCCCCGGACGCTGTTCTTTAGGGAAATGAGGAAAACATAAAAAGGGGTTCCCAAAGGGGCCAGGGTGTCCCCAAAGGGCAGCCTGTGTGCCAGAGGCATGCGTGGGGAAGGGGGAGAGGAGGGTGGTGGAGCAGACCTCAGCCTGTTTCTCTGGTTCCTGCTCCCCATCCCACCCCCACCTCTAGGGCTTGTAGGTGACGGGTGTAGCAGGGAGAAGACAAAAGGAAGGGCCCTGGACGTGGCGGGGAAGGTCTGAGCGCACAGGTGTAGGCATGCCGTGAGAGTGTGAGGCCCGCATGACACACAGGGCTGGGACAGACACGCCTCCAGAGGAGCTGAGGCAGGCAAGGCAGCTGGGGGCATGTGAGAGCTGTGGCCGTCCCTGAGGGAAATGGGGTGAGGTGTCTGATGACCCACGTTGGCACAGCAAGAAAGGCAGAAGAGGCAGCCAGATCCTGGGTCCAGTGGACACTTCCAGGCTCCTCAGATCACTCACTGGTGGCCTGAGAGGTCCCGAGAAGCCCAAGAAGTCCGTGGCCCTCTGGCTGGCCTTGTGACAGAGCCAGACCCAATTGCTGGCTGCAATTGCTTCCCTGGCATGGGCTCTGGACACTCACCCTTCCAGGGGCGCAGTCTGAATGCTGCCTGATCCCTTTGTTCTCTCTGGGGCTCCAGGGCCCTCCTTCCTCCGCCCTCCACACTCATCCTTACATTGCAGTGTTGCAGCGGCAGCTTCCCAGAAGGTTTGTCAGCCTCTCCCACCTGTGCTCCTGCACAATCTGCATATAAGCCCTCGGGAAGTCATGCAATCCCTGCCTCAAGAGCTCAGGTGCCCATCACTTAGATTCCTGCCCACCCTCTGAATGGTCCTGGCCTCCTCCTCCTCCTCCTGGCTTGTCTCCCCTAACCCCCAGCAGTCCAGACCTGGCATCAAATACTGATTCTCCTTTCGGCAGTTAATCCTCAATGTGAGAAATGGGCCCCACAGCCCTGCCCTCAGATTGTGCGGAGGATGAATGGTGTTTGGATGTCTGGCCCCAGGTGGCCCCCAGCAGGGGCTTGGGGGGACGCAGCTCCTCTCCCTCAGACTGGGCTCCCCAGGCCTCTGGATGCTCACATCCTGTCCCCTCAAAGCAGCTCTCCTCAGCTACTCCCAGCTTTCAGTGTCCTCCTCCAGTTCTAAATTCTGCGGTGACAAGATGAGAATGCCATCCTCTATTACTACTCTATAATTGCTTTGGGCATAGACACCTCCCCGTGTGTCAAGTCTCTCCCAGGCTAATTGAATCCTGGGGTGAGGGCAGTATAACAGAGCTTTGGGGAAACTGGAGCCCTTGGGCGATTCCTGTGTGGTCGCCAGTGAGTGGGGACCCCCTCAGCCATGGGCCTTGACACAGAGCTTTCTCCTCCTTGAGGGCCAAGCTTCCTCCCTGAATGGGGTGGGGGGAGATGAGGGCAGCATAGGGAGGGGATTTTGTTCTGCCCACCCAGATGCCTTCATTTCTTCCTGAAGCCAAAGACTTCCCTGGGCCCCGGTGGTCTGGGAATGCAGCAGGGGCTGGGATGAAAGGGACATTAAAGCTGCAAGAAGACACTGCACAAAGAGCCCTGGTGAGTCACACCACATCCATGGCCTGAACTGAGGAACTCGGTGCTATGGGGCACCTGGCATGCACTGTAGAACCCGTTTGAGATCCAGGTCCTGAGAAGGGCACTGGGGCTGGCCGGCAGCCGGCGCCAAGGTACTCAAGGGCCCTTCCTTCCCCGCCACCCCTAACAGCCCCTAAACTCATGCGGAGGCAAGGAGTGCCCAGTGCGGGAGAAGCTACTCCTGGAACGGATCCCAGGGAGGGGAGAGTGGGGAGGGGAGAGCAAAGTGAGCCGTTGGAGGAGGCCGACTGCAGGGGCCGGTCGTGCCAAGGGTGCAGCTAGAGGGAGGGGCCTGGGAAAATGATACAAACTCCAAAGTCTGAAATACAACTTGAAAATAGAGCGCGCGCACACACACACACACGCATGCGCACACACACACACGCATGCGCACACACACACAGCCACACCTGACCTTTTCTCCCCCGGGGCCTGTCTCCATCCTGGCCCCAGACGCAGAGAAGGAGGGAGGAGGGAGGGGGATACTTACCCACGTCAGCCTGTCGGACGTTTTTCATCCGGATGACCCTCACTGTCAGCAGGTGGCATGGAGACAGCTCCTCCTGTGGATTGAGAGGACAGTGGACTCACTCTTTGGGCGATCGTGGCAGGTGGCCTTGACGGAGAAAGCAGCACAGGCTCCCACTGCCCAGGCTCAAGTAACCTCCCCACTGTCCATCGGTGTTTCTGGGCTCTGGAGGATGCTTCTGGGCCCCAGGGGGCCCGAGGCTGTGGACGTGAGGGGCTTTGTCCTCACTCCACTCTGAGCCAGCACACCCGGGAAGAGGGACAGCTTCATGCCTGTTCCGTCCCTGTCTTGCTTGCTTGGATCTTGGAATTGGAAGCCCTTTTCCTGAGCATTTTACCCAGGCTTAGACGAGTCTTTTTACTGTCCACTCCCAGCCCACGCTCATGGCAGACACCATCGGACTCCTCCGACCCACCCAACGACATTTATAGAGGCCTCTGAACTGGAACCCTTTACTCTCCACATCGTCCACTCCATGTTACTAGAATCACTTTCTACCCTTCAAAGAAGATGCAATTCTTCTCTATTTAAAATAATATTGGGGGACTTCCCTGGTAGCGCAGTGGTTAAATATCTGCCTGCCAATGCAGGGGACATGGGTTCAAGCCCTGGTCTGGGAAGATCCCACATGCTGCGGAGCAACTAAGCTCGTGCGCCATAACTACTGAGCCTGCGCGCTAGAGCCTGTGAGCCACAACTACTGAGCCTGCGTGCCACAACTACTGAAGCCCGGGCACCTAGAGCTCGTGCTCCACAACAAGAGAAGCCACGGCAATGAGAAGCCCGCGCACCTCAACGAAGAGCAGCCCCCACTCGCTGCAACTAGAAAAAGCCCGTGCGCAGCAACGAAGACCCAACGCAGCCAAATAAATAAGTAAATAAAAATTTAAAAAAATATAACGTTGGGATTTAGGGAAAAACATGAGAGTATGAAGGGAAAAAGTCCCCATAATGCCACCACTCAGAGAAGGTCACTATTTATAATTATTTTAATTTTCAACTCAGACTGTCCACAGATAGTTCATCTGCCTTGGCTGTTATCAGAGATAATACTATTTGTAATAGCATCTACTGAACACTTACTGCAGTAGGGGCGGGGCGGGGCGGGGCAGACACCGACCCTTAGCGCGAGACCCTGAGCTCAGGGGTTAGAGGTCCCGCTCAGTCAGCCTCGCGGGGGTCCTGCGGCAGAGAGTGCAGTGGAGGCGGACAGCGGCCTTCTCCCCAGGGCCCTCCAGCCTCAGGCCAGCGGGTGAGCTGGGCGCCTGGGGGACAGGCTGAGGGCTGGGTCCCGCAGAGCTCCAGAACCCTCGCCATGGCTGCCCACTGGCCGGGCCCAGGCCTCGAAGCAGCAGCGAACCTCTCCCCAGTCCCCGCCTCTGCGACCTAATGGCGGCGGGGTCTCCATGGGTCACAGTCCGCGGGACCCACCCCTATTTGGGTGGCCTGAGGAGCCCGAGGGCCAGCTGGTTCCTGGGTGCCTGGCTTCCTCAGTGATGAGAGCTGGGCAGGGTCTGGGGGTCTGGCCCTGAGGGTGCCGCCAGCTGAGATCTGCCTCCTCAGCCGGGCCTGGGCACTGGCGGGAGGACCTAGACTGGAGGCTGGTCCAACGCTCCCAGGCAGGGAACCAGCCCACATAGGGACCCCCCTCCTCTTACCGGAGCCTGGACCTCGGAGGGCAAAAGTTGAGCCTTGGGACCTTGCCCTTTCTTGTCAGAAGAGAGAATAACATTTGTTTTGGTGGAGGTTTACAGGAACATCGTGACCTGACTGTGACCTGACCTCAAGAACAAAGGATCAGACACCAAGAAGTCTGCAACAACTAACCATGCGCCTCCTTCACCTTTCCTATAAAAGGGCTTTGCTGAAAGCTTTCAGGGAGTTTGGGAATTTTTAAGGCATGAGCCACTAGTCTCCTTGCATGGCCCTGCAATAAACTTTCCTCTGCTCCAAACTCCGACGTTTTGGTATTGTTTGGCCTCACTGTGCATCGGGTACACGGACTTGCATTTGGTAACATTACTATTTGCTAGACACTTCTCTTATAGTTTCTAATCCTCATAAAACCTTTATAATAGACGTATTGCCATCTTTTTAGAAGTTAAGAAATAATTGACATATAACATTGTATAAGGTTGAGGTATACAACATAATGATTTGATATATGTATTTAGTATTGCCATATGATTACCACAAGAAGTTTAGTTATCCATCATCACACATAGTTAAAATTTTTTTTTCCTTGTCATGAGAACTGTTATTTTGATGGCTGTCCTTCCAGCCTCTTCTGGCGCTTAATTCTGACCAGGAACAATAGGACGATGGCTGGGAAGACAGTTGCTTAGTCCCTGAGATAGATACATACGTTAGTTTTAGGGCTTCTTCCTCCTCTCTCCCCAGCAGCTGCCTCAAAATTGGAACAAAAGCCACACTGACAGACACATACAGGTCTGAGGATTCCTTCTGTGAGATTAACTCTGAAATGTTGAATATATTCATGGTCAACTTGCTCTAATGGGATTGCCTTTTGAGCTTTGTAACTGGGCCGAAGGTCGCACACACTGCTTCTCTTCTGGTTCTGGAAATACGGCTCAGCCTTTGGCCAGCCTCTGGGCACATGGGTTCCTCATTCTCACTCCCCACCTGGGCAGAGCATGTGTCCTGGTTTGATCTCGTGAGGAGGCAGGAGTCAGCTTTCGTCCAGGAGAGCAATTCTGGTGAAACCTGTTCCCCCTGGCCCACTTTCTCAGAAGGCAACTAGAGGGCTACAAGGGGGGAGCCGCCTGAGGCCTCAGCCCAGGCAGGGGTCGCTCCTCATGTCTCTGAACCCAGGGTCACGACCCTCTTGGCCATCATAGGTCTTCTCCTGCCTCCAGGAGGGGCTGCCCTTGGCCCTGCCCAGCTCCCTTGTGTCTTCGCTGGGAGAGAAAGAGCATCCACAGCTTCCCGCAGGACCTCACTTGAGGTCTCCCTGCCTTCCAGGAAAAGCTCTCTGCTGTCACCTAACACGATACCGCCCGATGAGGCTGACCATTTCTTTCTACTCTAACTCAGCCCCATTAACAACACAGCGACCATCTGCTGAGTGTCTTCCAAATGCTAAGTGTTGTGTATATAATCTCTACATTTTATCTTCCTATTAGCCTTGCTTTACAGATAGAGAATCTGAGCCTAAGTCCTTTGACTTCGGGCACTCAGCTAGAATCAAAGGAAACTGAGTTTGAATCCAGTTCTAATTCTTAAGCCCATGTTCATAACCACAACTATACTGTCACCTTACTTGAAAGCGACCGTCGGCAAACACGAAGACAGGTGCTGCTTGCCCTGATCTCCTCGTGCTTGGTCTTGTCCTCTGAAAATCTATTTTCCTGGCAGAGTCTTCTTTTCACCCTTCATTCCCCCAAAGCCCCCAAATAATCCCCACACTCTGGCAGTCCTTCTATTTACAGTGCTCTTCTGACACATCTCATCACCTCTCTCTTTTTTAAACAGCCAGAGCACATCAGAACTGTAAGGGTACTTGGAGAAGTTCTCACTTTCTAGCAGCCACAGATGGCTCCTTTGTGGTCAGCCTGGAGCCTCAGATTACATCTTTAGCCCAGAAATTTGCAGAAGACACCCAATTGCAAAGCACTCTGCAAAGCACTCCTACATCTGCCAGCAGGGAGCCAGAGCCTGGAGGGTTTGAGAGAGAGCCCAGAGGGGCCGTGCGGAGAGGAAGGCAGTGGGAACATGGGACTCAGGTCTTGGGCCCAGATGATTCCAGAAATGAGGTCTGTGAAAAATGACCTTCTGGGATTAACATGAGTGTACATATTTTGCTCCTGATATAATCAGCTCAGTTGGAGTGGTGCTAGACATAAGCAAAACTTCATGGCCCCAGAGGTAATGAATAGAAAGACGTAGAAAGACATAATACAGTAGAACGACGTAATAGATCAAAGTACAGCGTCTGTGACTATGGAAACCTGAAACCAGTGAGCTTTCGGAACCCAAGTGTACAGGGTAGCTTACGGGATCCAGGTAAGAACTTCAGGGACTTGGACAAGCTCATCCCTCCAATAGGATGCCCTGGCTGGGTATCAGGGTGAAAGTTGAACAACAGGCATGGCCAGGCTGCGGCCCTGGAATTGGGATGGGCAGTAATCCTCCAGTTCATGGGGGTATTGGAGGGTCCTGGGATAAGGACCAGGGAGCACTCAGGAGGCTAGAACTGAAGGCAGGGATTATTTGGCAACCAGTGGAGAAGTGTATTTAGACACTTTAGTAACCAGAACAGCTGTGCAGGGAGGGTGGCTGGATGGCAGTTTGCTGGGAAGTCACTGCTCAGGCTGCAGACACACCTGGCTCCAGCCTCCTCCCCCGCCTCGGTCCCTGGGGCTGGACTTGCCAGGACTCCATTTCCCCCGAAAACTCCTCAGGACAGGGGCATCTTGCCAGCTCATATGGAAAAGAGCTTGACTCTCAGCACTGGCTATTGTGCAATCCAATATTACCCCTTCCCAAACCCTCACTTTAGAGATAGGACTTTGGCGGGGAAGTTGGGAATACAATTCATTACCCTCTAGTGCGCTGGGCTCTGCTCTACCTGGGGTTGCTGCATCTGTTCTAAACTACCGACCCCCATCCCAACCAGACTCTGAGGAAGGTACTATTATCCTGCTTTGCAGAGGAGAAGACCGAGGTTAGAGAGCTTGCATCTCACATGGGGTCACGCAGCCCAGAAGGGGCGGGGCCAGGACTCAGATGCAGATCCACCTGACTGCAGGGCCGAGCCCTTTCCGTCCACCTGGAGGCTGGCTCTCACCGTGAATTAACCAACTCAGTTAAAAGCTTGCTCCAGGTCATGCAGAGTTAATAGCAGAGGCAGGAGTAAAACCCTCAGCTCCCATTTTGGGGGCTGTCCTCACACCCCAAGGAACTAGCTATCATCACAAATTAGAAGAATATTTAGTTACAGATGGGCTCCCAGGGCCTGGCTCCCAGGTGCGGGTGAGGGTTGGGAGGAGGGTCTGACAACCCTGTTTCAGAAGTGATTAGGGTCAGACATACCCTATCCACACCAGCTCATGAGGTCTGGGTGCTAACGAGGGAGGACAACTCCCAGGGAACCTGTGGGAACTCCCCTCCGCGGGGCTTCTCAGGGCAGGCCCGGCTGGCGATGCCACCTCCTCCTCCCTAGAGAGCTGGGTGTATCCATCAGTTCCTTGCAACACCTGTGTCAGAGCTCAGACCAGCCTGGCGATAGCTTCCAGGAGGCAAGGGCCCTCCCTAAAAGGAGAGCATTGGGATGGGAACTCCGTGGGATCCCAGAGTATTTCTCTGCTAGTCTGAGCAGCACCCCAGACCAGGGGTCACCTGGGAGGGGCCACTATGGCTGTTTTCCTTTTTATCACCCAGGCTAGGTGAGAGGTCAGGGCAAGAAATCCCAGCTCTGAGTCATGGACCCTCCAGGACCTGAGAGGGATGGGCACAGCTCTCAATCGCTTCATTCCCGCTTCAAGGTAAGCTCTGTCCCTCTGTGGAGGTTTCTCCTTGCCCAAGCTCCTGGAGACTCAATGAGACAGGAGAGGCAGGAGCATGTGTGGACCAGAGGCTATCTCAGCCCCCTGAGGGCTGTGGAGAAACACAGCCCAGAAGGCGACGTCTATCCTGGCCCAGGCAGCGGGACACCAGGCACCATACAGCATGGGGCTTCCCTCCTGGGCTCCTTGGAGACTGAGCAGGGTCTCTACCTCCCACACCACAGGGACAAGACACTTTCAGGGCATCACTCATCTCATTCCATGATTTAGTGTGGGCCGGGGGAAGGTAAGGAGGAAGGTGTTGCTGCTGACAGCCCTTGCCATGGCATGCCTACAGCAAATTGGAAGACAGAGACGATGGGAAAGCCGAAGCAGAGCTGGTCTAGAGCCCTGGAAACCTGATCCATGAACCTGGGGTGTCTCTGCAAGGCTGTGAGGGGCTGCATAGACCCAGGAGTCTGGACCACAGACCCAGGAGCGGTGTTTCATGGCCAATGGAGACAGGTTGGCAATGGCACTGATCCTCACCGGACACCACACCACACACTCTCACAGCAGGCAGTTCAAGACGTCCACAAGGTAAATGCCTGCTCACCGTTAGGATAGGCCAAATGTGACCCACCCCCAGCAGTGCTGAGCACTGTCCTCCTGGGCGCTGCTGGGCCCAGGACGTCCCTGAGCCACTCCATAGAGTCTTGTCAAGCCCGTGGGTACCCGCAGCTGGGCCATCCACCCAGGAACCCAGCCCCAACTGGGCCAGACTGTGTCCCCTGGTGCCAGGCAGGGGCTGCCCTGGCCGAGGTGCTCCATGTCTCTGGAGTCTGCAGTGCCCCGAGCCCTCCCTGAACCCATCTCCTGCTCTCAGCTCCGGACCCACCCAGCCCTGCTCCCTCACCTCCAAGGTGCAGGTGGTGGAGGGCCTGCCATCTTCTGCTTGGCTTGGGTGTGACGGGTAGTGGGAGACTGGGACGAGCATCTGCGTCTGGAGCATTGTGTGGTTCTGCCGTAGGGTAGTGAGATGGGGAACTTATACTCTGACTCAGAGCTCCGCCCTCTGGAAGACTCTTGGCAGTGTCTGGGATTGCCCGGGGAGGGGTTTAGGTGGGAAGACAGATGGGGTTCCTGGGCACAGGCCTCTTAGTATCAAGGGACCCTCAGGTCTTCAGATCCTGGAAATGCAGGGACCAGCAGGGTCAGTGGTCCGCTGCCCCCAGAAGAATGACCAGGCTGTCCATTGCACCAGAGAACGGCAGGAGGAGCCTTCCGGATTAGCCCAGCCATGATTTGGAAAAGCTGTCTCTACAGCTTGCCAAGGTCATGGCTCAGAGGCGCCCCTCTGGGGGATGTGCCCTCCCTCCTAACTCTACTTAGCCCCATGGCTCAGTGCCCCAGGAGCTGTAGGAAGGGACCTCAGGAGAGGCAGCGACCATGACCAGGACTCAAAGTTAGAGGATGAAGAAGGAAAGTAATCGCCTGAATCCCTGGTGAGGAGAGAGTCAAGGGCTAGTGCTCCCCGCCCTCCCAGGCAGGCGGAGAAAGGGTGAGCCCAGCCCCTGCCTGGGCTCAGAGCAGCCTCGGGGATGCTCTCGCCCCATGCAGCTCGTCCCTATCTCTGTCCTGGTGGCTGGCTCACTCCAGGGTTCTGGAGAGGCGGCTTTGCTTGCTCAGCTGCGCAGCTGGGAGCATTGGGAATTTCCTGCCTGAGCTATTGCCTGGAGGCCCACAACCGGCTTTTCTGGCCCATGGATTAAAGTGATTTTATGAAACTAAGGGTGAGATCTGAATGCAGGGCTGATTGGGCTTGAATGCAGGGATGGATCCCGGTCAGTGTTACCTGTGGGGCCTCTCCGTCTGCCAGGTGGAGGACATCCCCACCCTGCTCCTCTCTGCTTGCCAGGCTCTCCAGAGTGGGGATGGGGCCTTAGCTTGGACCCCTCCCAGCTTGCATCCTTCCCTGCCGCTGCCATAGCGCACTGCCAAGGACACAAACAGCATCTGCACCCCTCGGTGGACTCTACCAAATTCAGTTTAGTTCACAGTGCTTAGTGAGCACCTACTGCATACATGCTACTAAGAGAGGAAATTCCAGGCTTGAAGCTGTTGACAGTCCAGCTGGGGAGCCAAATGCTTCCAACCCCTCAGAAGCTTGGAGGTCTGAGTCTCCTGTGGTAACGGGGGTATCCTAGAAGGAGCAATATAAACCCTTTCCATTTGTAAAAATCTGTGGTTTACAGAGCTAATAACTGGCTACGGAGCACAGAAACGGGGAAATGAGTGTCAGCTGGGAAGGGAGAGTGGGCATGAGAAGGCTTCATGGAAGAGGCAGCATCTGAGCTGGGTCTTGGAGGATAGATGGGATCGCAATAGCTAACGACAGGTGAGAAGGGCATCACGGGAAGAAGGAACAGTAGGAGCAGGAAGAAGGAGGCCAGAAAGCAGGCTATGCTCAGGTATGTAAGTGGGCTGGTATCAGAGTAGTGAGTTGTGTGGGAGGAGGTATGGGGGGTGGAGAGTGGGACACAGAGGGTGGTGGAAGTTGGGCAGAGAGAAGGGAGATTCTGTGAAGGAACAAATCTGGAAAGATATATTAGGGCCCCATAGTTGTGACCTTTAAAAGGCGTGCTTTAGGGACTTCCCTGGTGGTCCAGTGGTTAAGACTCTGTGCTCCCAATGCAGGGGGCCCAGGTTCGATCCCTGGTCGGGGAACTAGATACTGCATGCCGCAACTAAATAACCTGCACACGTCAAGGAAGATCCCGTGTGCTGTAACTAAGACCTGGAGCAGCCAGATAAATAAATAAATATTTTTAAAAATTAAAGAAAAATAAGAGGTGTGCTTTAAATTTGGACTTATCCTCTAGGCAATGGGGAGCCATCGGTGGTTTTTGAGCAGGACAGTGACATGATCAGAGCTGAAATTTAGGAAGGCAATGGTGATTGATGTTGTAGACAACCCAGCCCACAGCACTACAATGTCCTGAATGTGATGTGGTGAGGGCTATGGTGAGGGAAGGCGGACCCTCCCCCCAACGGAGGTGTCCGCCTGGTACCCATTCCCTCCACTCCCCCACCCTTCACCATCAAATGGGCCCAGGGCAAGCCCCAAACTCCAAAGCATCCCTCAAAGCCTAGAACTTGATCCTCTTCTCAGTGAAGGAGCCTAGCCACAAATACCCACCCCACCCGCTCCATCCATCCTCGGCAGCCTATGAAAAATCTGGGTCTCCAATCCTTGTATTTCCTCAATGTGCATAAACTCCTCAAGAGCAGGGCCTCACTTCAGTTGAATGAAATCAAATTGAATAGGAAGCTAACAGGAGGTGGGGTGGAAGTTTCTTCCTCCGCACCCCCTACACAGCCTCTGACCCAGGTGGGAGCTGGTGCAACAGCAAACAGAGTGGACTCACCTGCCGGCATTTACTGCCTGGCTCTGAGCTGACAGGGTGCAGCCGGGAAGGAAACAACAAAGGATTTGTGATCTAGTGAGGGGAGCAGAGAGGGCTGAGTTAAGTGGTAAATTGTCCAGTGTGGACTCTAAGTAGGGCAGGAGGGGACAGAGGACTCGGTGGGAGCAGTGGGGAGTGGGCTGGGAAGGTGAGGAGTGCCAGGCATAAGGCAACGTCCAACTACGGGGTGAGGGGAGCCTAACCCCCTCCTCTAATCCAATGTGTCTCTGAATGAACAGACAATTAAAGCTACAACAGTGTTCTTGGTACACAACTGATGCTCCAAATCAATGCCCCTGCCCCCAGAGCTCCTTCATGTGGAAATTCTGATGCCATCTCCGTACAAAGTGGAGGGGACTTGTTTTCTTTCTACCCACCGCCCTTTCCTCCCTAATTAGCGGAGAGCCTGAGATCTCCCCAGAGCCCCCCAACCTGCTCTTCTGAGCCTCCACCTCTGGCTGTGTCTGGGGGTCTTGTTAACTGGCTCCCATTGATCAGGGTGACCAGGAGCTGCCTTCGCCAGCAGCCTCTTGGCCTCAGGTAACCCAGCATTGGAAAGTACATTCCTCCCAGTGGCTCAGCTGACATCCCAGGAGAACCAGCAAGGATGAATTCTTCACCTTTCCTCTTTCAAGATGCCTCGGGTGCCTGTCCCTTCCGTCCCACCCCATCAGCAGCATCTGATTCTCCGCCTCTTGCCTCTCACGAGTTCTTGCCCCACACACCTGGCTGGCCAGTGAGCTTCGTAACCAAGCCCTCAACCTGTCATTCTCCTGCTCAACACATCTAATGCTTTTCCATTCTTGCCAACAAATTCTGGATTCCAATACCTTCCAAGCAGAGCCCAGAAACAGCCCTATGTACATATGAAATTTCATTATACAGTGCAGGAAGTATTTCAAATCAGTGATGAAAGGATGGACTATTCATTATTGGAAAAAGTATTATAGCTTACTATTTGGAATAATATAAAGTTAGTTATAAAGTTAAAATGAACTTCATAACCACACAAAAATAAATTCCAGACAGATTAAATATCTAAATGTTAAAATAACACTATAGAAGGTTTAAAATAAAATATTACAGAATGATGAGGATGAGGAGGATTTTCCTAAACAAGGTATAAAAGCTAGAAACCAATAGGGAAATGTTGCCAGATTTTTTTTTTTAATTTTTAAAAAAATTTATTTATTTTTGGCTATGTTGGTTCTTTGTTGCTGCACACAGGCTTTCTCTAGTTGTGGCGAGCAGAGGCCACTCCTTGCTGTGGTGCGCAGACCTCTCACCATGGCAGCCTCTCTTGTTGTGGAGCATGGGCTCTAGGCGCGTAGGCCTCAGTAGTTGTGGCGCACGGGCCTAGCTGCTCCTCGGCATGGGGGATCTTCCTGGACCAGGGATCGAACCCATGTCCCCTGCATTGGCAGGTAGATTCTTAACCACTGCGCTACCAGGGAAGTCCCTGTTGCCAGATTTAAATACATAGAAAGAGACTTCCCTGGTGGTGCAGTGGTTAAGAGTCCACCTGCCAATGCAGGGGACACACTTCAATCCCTGGTCTGGGAAGATCCCACATGCCATGGAGCAAATAGGCCTGTGCACCACAACTACTGAGCTTGTGCTCTAGAGTCCTCAAGCCACAACTACTGAAGCCCATCCACTGCAACTACTGAGCCCACATGCTGCAACTACTGAAGCCCACATGCCTAGAGCCCGTGCTCCGCAACAAGAGAAGCCACCGCAATGAGAAGCCCGCGCACCTCAACGAAGAGTAGCCCTCGCTTGCCGCAACTAGAGAAAGCCCGTGTGCAGCAATGAAGACCCAACACAGCCAAAGACAAAACAAAACAAAACAAAACAAAAACATAGAAATGTAAAACTGGGGTAAAGCAAAAGATGCCATAAGCACCGTTCTACCTCCAAAACGTATCCCAAATTCCTTCCTCTTAATAAATATCTGTGGGTAACAAACCACTCTTAAAAAATAACAGTAAAGGGGCTTCCCTGGTGGCGCAGTGGTTGAGAGTCCGCCTGCCAATGCAGGGCACACGGGTTCGAGCCCTGGTCTGGGAAGATCCCACATGCCGTGGAGCAACTAGGCCCGTGAGCCACAACTACTGAGCCTGCGCGTCTGGAGCCTGTGCTCCACAACAAGAGGCCGCGACAGTGAGAGGCCCGCGCACCGCGATGAAGAGTGGCCCCCCGCTTGCTGCAACTGGAGAAAGCCCTCGCACAGAAACGAGGTCCCAACACAGCCATAGATAAATGAATGAAGAAATAAAATTAAGAGAAGAACTCCATTTCTTTCATTTAAAAAAAATAAAATAAAATAACAGTAAAGAGGAGAGTCTTACCCTGCCTGATATTAAAATAAACTACAAAGTCACACTAACACAAGCAGTAGGGTGTTGGTGCAAGAATAGGACCAATGGAACAAAGTAGAGGGGGCAGAGATAGACCCCGATATTTAAGGGAACTTAACATATGAGAAATTTGGCACCACAAATCAATAGAAAAAGAACAGATTGTTCGGGCTTCCCTGGTGGCGCAGTGGTTGAGAATCTGCCTGCCAATGCAGGGGACACGGGTTTGAGCCCTGGTCTGGGAAGATCCCACATGCCACAGAGCAACTAGGTCCGTGAGCCATAACTACTGAGCCTGCGCGTCTGGAGCCCGTGCTCCGCGACAAGAGAGGCCACGATAGTGAAAGGCCCGTGCACTGCGATGAAGAGTGGCCCCCACTTGCCGCAACTAGAGGAAGCCCTCACACAGAAACGAAGACCCAACACAGCCAAAAAAATAATAATAATAAATAAATAATAATTTAAAAAAAAAGAACAGATTGTTTAAGAGGTGACATGGTCATGAGTGGCTCAGTGTATAATGTAAAATAAAACAGCATCCTCACCTGTCCCCATATAAAAAGATGGGCTGGAAATGGGATGAACATAAGAAAGGGAAAACTATGAAGTTGGCAGAAGATAACATAGGAGAGTCTATTTGTGGTCTTGGGGATGAGGATTTCTTAAACATCATTTTGAATCCACAAACCACAAGGAAAAATATTTCTAAATTTGATTACATAAGAATTAAGAGTTTCTGTCAACTAAGAACACAGAGAAACAGTTAATAGATAGCCGACAGAATAACAGAAGACATTCGCACCAAAGTTGCAAATCACAAAAGGATTAATGTCTAGTATATAGGAAGAATTCTTACATACTCCGCAAGAAAAAGATGGCCATGCCAACACAAAAGTGAACCAAAGATTTGAACCTGCAGTTTATAGGAGGGGAAACCCAAAAAACTAACAAGCATTTGAGGAGACGCTCAAAATCATTGGTAATCAGAGAAATTAAAACAAAAATGAAATTTCACTGCAGCTGTTAAATTGGAAAGCACTGAGAAAGTTGAATAAAGATTGCCTTTCTTCGGGGAGAGAATGGGAAAGGATTTGTGGGTTCAGGGAAGTAACAATCGAGAAGACAAACTCGGGGCTCATGGGCACCAAGGGTGATAACAGGCCATGTCCTCAGCCCTCTGCACTCAAGTGAAATTATTTTCCCTCCAGCTTTTCCCCGGAGTCACTGCCACTGCTCCAGCCTGAGTCATCATCTCCCTCATCTCAGCTATGGCATTAGCCTAACTGGTCTTCCTGCTTGTACTTTTGCCTTGTTATAAGCCATTCTCTACAGAATCTCCTAAAAACATAACTAAATTATTCGACAGCCCTGGTTAGAACCCTCCCATAGCTTCTGGTGGCTTTTACTTCTTGCATGGCTTCTCACATTCTACTCCTTCCCTTGAACACAGTTCAGCTTGTGAAGTGGAGATGCTGCTTTATTTCACCCTATATAGTGAGCCACTTGTACCCATGTCATCTATTAAACAGTGTGTTCTTTTCCTATTGATCCGTGGTGCCAATTTTATCATATATTAAGTTTCCTTAAATATCAGGGTCTGTCTCATGGCCCTCCATGCCCTGAATGTGCTAAATTCTTTTCCACGTCAGGGATTTTTGCACTTGCCGTTCTCTTGCCCGAAGTCCTTGACTTTCTGCTCTGTCATGGCTCTGCTCAAGTGTCATTTTCTCCAGCAGCCCTGCCCTGACCACCCTTTATAACATGTGTGCCTTTCAACCACTTACTTGTTTCCGTGTTTCTCTGGTTATTAATTGTTAAATTGGATCAAATCTAATTTAATATATCATATATTGATTTATCTTGTTCATCTTTTTGCCTCGTTCCACCAGACCGTAACCCTTTTCAGGGCAGGAACATTGCTGGTCTTGTTCATCAACTGGAAACACCTAACGTCCATCAGTAAGAAGATGGTTAGTTGTGGCACATTCACCACTGGACCATCACAGAGATACCAACAGGAACAAAGTGGCTACCATCTATTGAATGTTTACAAAGTGACGGGGACTATTCTTCATATCTCGTATTACCTGTGAAGTAGATACTATTATTATCTCATTTTAAAGAATAATTGAGACATGGAGAAGGTAAGCCACTTCCTCAGAGTCACCATAGTAAGTGACAGGGCTGTGATGCAAATCAGCCTGTTCCAGAACTTCTGGCTTTAACCCTCATACACTCAGCCTTTTGGGAGATGCTAATGCCCTGGAAAATCAAGATTCTCCATTATGATTTTTAAATGTCTCTTTATGTTCCTGTGTTCATTGATAAAGCTCAATTTCCTAAAACAAACATAGAATGAGTAACACAGACACAGAAAACAAATTTATGGTTACCTTAAAGGGAAAAGGGGGTAGGGGAGGGATAAATTAGGAGTTTGGGATTAACAGATACAAACAGATATTTTATATTGTATATAACATAGGTAAACAACAAGGTCCTGCTGTATAGCACAGGGAACTATACTCAATATCCTGTAATAAACCATAATGGAAAATAATATGAAAAAGAATGTATGTATATGTATAACTGAATCACTTTGCTGTACATCAGAAACTAACACAACATTGTAAATCAACTATACTTCAATGAAAAAAACATACAGTGAGTAAATACAGTTTTGACAACAATAAAGTAAAGCAAATATTATACCCTCCAAGTAACGGGAGATTAAAAAAAAAAAAATCAACCATTGAAGTTAATATGTCAAGATGTCTCAGAACTTCTGGTCAACAGATTAGACGTGACTATTTCATGATGACAAGATATAAAATAAGGATAAATATGACAAGAAAGGCTCTTTATTCCACCGTAGGTAGTATTTATGTTCCTAATGTTGTCAACAGATCCTGCCCTTCTTTATCTTTATAAGCAGATGTTAAAGTCCTACTCAGTGCTTTGTATTCTCAAAGCACTTGTGTCCATAGCTCAACATTTCTCAATCTTGTGAGGCTTCTGCTACTAAAATTTGTGCCTCTGGTTTCAGCTGGATGATAGGTTTTATCTTCCTGCTCCTGACTCTCTCTCACACATAGCAAGACTGCCTGGAGCTTTTTGTACCCTGAGTTTGCTCTTTGCCAGCAGTCACCTCTGTGAGGATGACATTGTCCAGTTAGTTCAAGGTCTAGATGTTGAAGTTTCACAGACCTGGATTTGAACACTTGTTCTGCCCCATGTTAGCTGCATGAACTTGGGTAAGTTTATCCCTCTAAGCCTGAGTTTCTCCATCTGAAAAGTGGGAAGCAAAATAATTCCTACCTCATAGGGTGGTTGTGAAGACTAAACAAGATCAAGTCATAGCACATGGCTGGCCCTTAGTTAGCGATGGATTCAATACAAGTGCTATGATCCACAGTACAGCAACCTCAGACACCAAGATGTCATCTGCCCAAGGAGCTCACAACGTACGTTGGGTGAGACAGGAAGGTCGTACAAATGGTCTCAGGATGATCATGTCACATATGAGGAGAGGTGTAAAAATATGCTGCTTGGGGATCACAGCCACCCAGGGCTGGGAGAGTCAGAAGAGGCTGCCTGGAATAGGAAAAACTTGAACTTGCCCTCGAAGGAAGGACAAGGACCCAGGAAAGAGCATTTCTGTCAGATGAAACAGCATGAGCAAAGGTATGAAGACTCAGAAAGGATATTAAATAAGGTACCAGATGTCAAGTGTAAGAATCATGATGATTCTTTTGTTGGCAGTGGTGACTCATGAGCAGAGAATGTTTAAGAACGAGAGCAAATCCTGCTCCTACAGGCAGAACAGGTGGCCATCAGCACTGTGTGTTTTGGGTGAGCTGGAAGGCAGGCATGCCTCCTTCATCAGCTCAGGGTGGCTCCTTGGCCCAAGCCGTGGCCTGCAAAAGCCCCCTGATTAATAAATGCCTCTCCCTCTTCACCAGCCGGGAGTGGCTGCTGGTCTCGTCCTACCCAAATGCCCTGCAGTCTCCCAGGGTCCCCAGTTCCATGCAGACCCTGCCTCAGCTTCTCTAGCTGTCACTCTGGGCCCGAGGGGACGGTACCCAGGAAGGATAAACATGCACGTCTGTAGAGGAGGAGGAGGAATCCGGAGCAGGGCCTGTGAGTGTCAGAGGGAGACGATGGGAAGCAAGGTTGCAGGCTCCATTCGTTTCTTCACGGCCTCTGGTCGCCTGGCCAGAGCAGAGTCCCACCCATCTGTGTTTAGGTCAGGCTAAGTCTACACAGGCAGACACTGCCTTTCTGTCTGGTCACTTTACAGAGATGGAAGGGCTTCCTGCTGGCCTCAGGGCCGGATGTGGGCAGAGACCAGGTAGGGCAGGAGTCACCTGGCCATGGAGCCCCCAGGGCGCCAAGTGCCAGCAGCAGGTGGCATTGCTCAGTGGAGGAGACAGCTGATGTGACATAGGTGGAGAACGTTCACTGAGCACTCAGGAAGTGCCCAGCACCGGCTCTAATTCTGGACAGGCTGACTCTGAACAGAGATTTCTTGTATGTTAGGAACTCTTTGGTGAGCCTCTCCTGGGAATCAAAGACTTACCAAAGAGTTTAAAAAAAAAAAAAAAAAAAAGGATGAAATGTGAACATTTTAACCTGTATGGTTTTGTTTTATGCTTTTGTCCCTGCAATCCTTTTGGTCCTTTCTTTCCTCAAACTGGCCCCTGGCCTCTGCTGCCCTGAGGAAGGAGACCGTCTTCAAAATACAAAGAGAAACAGAAGATAAATCTTGGCTTCTAAATTTCTCTAGGCCTCGGTTTTCCTGTAAATAACAGATATGGAAAAATACATAGGCAGTCATTTATCCTTGCCCCACCTCCACCATCCGACAGCTGGCGTAACAGCGACAAACTCTTGGGATCCGGAGCTGAGAGCACGTCTGACCTCTGGGAGATGCAGCCTCACAGATGTGCTCTTTGGCCCCCAGCGAGTAGAGGGAGGAGGCCTGGGCAGACTCATGGAAACTCCGCAAGGCTGCCTGAGGGGCCCTGGAAGTTAGGAGAGCTGTGGGCCTGTGGGCGATGGTGGGGCTGAGTGAGAACTGCTGGGCTGGGGTTGCTGGAGCCTGAGGACCCAGCTCGGTAAAAGCCGTATGAGGGCGTCTTGGCGGACGGCCCAGTAGAATGATTGCACTTTTGGCAAACTCATCATTTGGTGAATTGACTTATTTTTTTTACTTTAAAACTCAACTTTACTGAGGTATAATTTAACACAATAAAGTGTATCCATTTGATGGGTTTTGACAACTACATACAAATGTGCAACCACTGCCACAATCACGACGGAGATCATTTCCTTCGCTCCCAAAATTTGCCTCATAGCCCTTTTGGTCAACGCTTCCACTTCTCCCTGGGCCTCAGGGAACCACTGATCTGCTTTCTGTTGCTGTCAATTAGATGGGTCTTTTCTAGAGTTTCACATAAGTGGAGTCATACTGTTCAATCTTTTGTGGTGACTTCTTTTGTTTGGTGTAAAGTTTTTGAGGTTTATCTATGTTGTTGTATGAGTTCTTTCTTTTTCATTGCTGTGTAGTTTTCCATTGTAGAAATTACGATTTGTTTATTCATTTGTCAGTTAAAGGATAAAGGTGTTTCCAATTTTCAGCAATTATGAATAAAGCTGTTATAAATACACACATACAGGTGTTTGCGTAAATATGAGTCTTCATTGCTCTTGGGAAAATAACTACGACTGGAATGACTAGGTCTGATTGATTTTTACCTAGTGACCCAGAGCTAGTGTGATGTCACATCTGGGCTCATCTGACAATCCCAGCCTCCTGTCCTTGGCCCTTCTCCACTCTCCCTGGGGGTGGGAAGATGAGTTGTAGTGGTTCCGACGGGAAACCCGTGGTGACTCAGGCCACGGTGAGTGGCAGGGATGGAGAGAAGTGATGGGATTCAAGACGTATTTTGGGGGACTTCCCTGGTGGTGCAGCGCTTAAGAATATGCCTGCCAATGCAGGGGACACGGGTTCGAGCCCTGGTCCGGGAAGATCCCACATGCCACGGAGCAACTAAGCCCGTGCACCACAACTACTGAACCTGCGATCTAGAGCCCACAAGCTACAACTACTGAGCCCACGTGCCACAACTACTGAAGCCCCTGTGCCCTAGAGCCCACGCACTGCAACTGCTGAAGGCTGTGCGCCTAGAGCCCGTGCTCCGCAACAAGAGAAGCCACTGCAATGAGAAGCCTGCTCATTGCAACGAAGAGTAGCCCCCGCTCGCCACAACTAGAGAAAGCCCGCACGCAGCAACGAAGACCCAACGTAGCCAAAAAAAAAAAGACGAATTTCGGGGTAGAACCATCACAGTATGATAGTTTAGATATGGAGGGCGGGGCAGAAGATGTCCAGTGGGCTTCAGTAACCTGAGGTGAAAAAGTGTAATGCACACGGGTGGTCCTGAGGGAAATCCATCAAGTAAGAAAGTAGAGGGCAGATGGGGAGAGACTGGGGAGATGAGCTTTGAGCTGGGCCTGAAATGTGGGCCAGGCTAGGAAAGGCAGCAGGAAGGGAGGGCATTCCAGGAAGGGAAGCAGCAGAATCCAGGTGAAGAGGTGGGAATGAGCTTGCCTTACACCATGTAGGCGGCACAGAGTAGGGCAAGTCCTGCCAGGAGGGAAGGGTGGGCGCCGGGCCATAGGGTGGGCTGCTGGGGTGGGGTCCGATTTCGTCAGGCCTCTGGAGCCAGGCAGAGGAATCAGCCTTGATGTCAGAGATAATGGGAAGCCGCGTGGGCTCTGAGGCCCGCAGTCAGCCAGCCAGCCACCTGTCACTCAATGTTCCAGGTGTGCACCAGAGGCTGCAAAGACACTAACAAGCAGCCACAAAGCTTGTGCTTCCTGAAAATATTTACTGACCACCCACTCTGATAAAAGTATGGGTCGTTTAGAGACAAAGTCTCTTGGCTTCCTTGGTTTCTTCCAACCTCATTGGCGATTCCTTCTCAGTCTTCTTTGGTGGCTCTTCTGTCTCCACCAGGCGTCTAGAAGGTGGGGAGCAGAAGGGCATAGGCTTCTGCTTCTTCCCTTCTGTCCGCCCCACCCCCCCCATTTTTGGGAGACCTCATCCAGCTTCATGGCTTCAACAACCATCTATATTCTGCTTCATGTAGTCAACCCAATTATCTCCCCGACCTATCTCCCAAGTTCCAGACTTGTGTTTGCATCTGCCCACCTGACATCTCTGCTCGGATATGCGTATATCAAGCATCTCAAATTTAAAATGTCCAACACAGAAACCTCCAGTCTCCTCCATCCCAACCCATTTGGGGAACCCTATCTTGGGGTTCCCTAGCTGACTAAGGGGTACCTCCCAGTTATTAAGGCAAAAACCTAGGAGGCGTCTTTGTGTTCTCATTCCATATCCAATCTATCAGCAAGATAGAAGTTCTGCCTCCAGAAAAATCCAGAATCTGTCCACTTGTATTTAAGCCGCCTCCATTTCCTCCTGGACCACAGCCAGAGCCTCTTCACTTGCCTCCCTGTTTCCCCTCAGGCAGTCCATTCCACAGACCAGCCGCAGTGATCGGTGTAAAACATAAATCAGATAAAGTCCACCCTCAGATTAGAAGCTTCCAGTGGCTCCCGCCTGATGCCTCAGAACAACCCCAAAGCTGCCTCCTGCTGCACTGGGTCAGCATAAGGCTCTGACTACTTCCTCTCTTCCCCTGCTCTCTGCTCTCCAGACACACTGGTCTTCTCTCTGTTTCCAGAACAGACCAGCCTTGTGCCCACCTCAGGGCCTTTGCACTTAGAATTTGCTCTCTGTGGAACATTTTCCCACTGGTCTTCTTATGGTTCAGATGTCACCATCCTACCTCTTGTCCCCTCCCTGCTGAAAGTCACCCTCTATCACATGTTTAGTTCCAGTAGCTTCGACATAGAAACAGTCATGTATTTATTTACTGTCTGTCTCCCCCATTAGAATGTAAGTTTCAAGAGGACTGGATCCTGTCTGACCTGCTCAGTGCTCTGTCTTCCACTCCTAGAACAACACCGGGGGCACAGTGGGACCTTGATAAATATTTGTTCAAGGAATGAATACGTGCTTCAGATGTGGTTCCTGGTCTTCCTGAGATGGAAGACATGTAACAAGCCACAGGAAGAGTTGCCTAAGAATACAGTGCAGGAAATGGTAACTCTGAAAACGAATCCGATAAACTCATTTTTGCTGAAGTATTGCTGGATGACGACATGCTACCCAGTAATGCCAGCCTCCAAGGGGCCCTAGAAAGATGAAGACGTAATCTACAGGGTGGTCCTGGAGGGAAACCCTTCAAGGACCAAAATGGAGGGCAGATGAGGAACTATTTGAAGATTGATGGGTCCTTGTGGGTCCCTCAAAATTTGCCATATGGAGGATTCCTCTGTCACCGAATGCAGACACATCGTCCCCAATCATACACGTTCCCCCCACATACGTACATTCCCTAATATTACACCCCCTCTTGCAGAGCTGACTGTGATTCTTCTTATCTTGTTCAGGTATTTCATACAGGTCTTAGGGAAGAACCAACTGACAAGCTTCTGAGAAATTCCATGGAAATTTGCAAAAATAAAGCACCTATAAACTCTGACATTTCACCATAAATCTTAACAAATTATAGAAGAGGCACACAATGGAATATTATTCTGCCATTAAGGTGACAATTATGAAGTTTAAGTATCAACCAAGAAAACATTCATGGCTGTCATTTTAGGTTAAGACAAAAAACAAAAAGCCTGGTATAAGTATTATAAGCACAACTATATCAACATTATCTAAGGAGAAAAAAGACTGAAAGGGAATAGTTATTGTATTGAGTTAATGCGATTACAATGGGTTTTTCCTTTATGTTTCCAGACATTTTTTGAAATTACTTTTACACGCATAAAAAAGAAAATATTAAGGTTAAGCACAGTGTCTTTGTGTGGTTGCCTCTGTCCCAGCCCTGTGGCCTTCCTGCTCTTCCCTCAAGCAGCTGAAACAAGACAAGGGGCACAGCCTCACTCCTGAACCATGTCAGGCATGGGGATGACAGGACAGAAGGGGAGAAAGAATTGTAAAGTCACAACAACGACGACGACAGCGGTCAGCATGGTTCCAGCTTCCTGTGCTCCAAACACTCTGCTATCTACACCTGACATGATTTTGCCCCAGAGGTGGAGAAACTGAGAGGTGAAGTCTGAGAGGTTAAGGAACTGGTCTGAGGTCACAGGGTTGGCAGCTGACAGAGAAACTTATGGAAGCCCTGGTCTGATTTCACAGCCCACGCTCTCAACCACTCTAAGGAGGACGGCGCTCTTACAGATACTGAACCCCTGTGTTTCAATGGCTCTCACAGCCTTTGAGGGGCCACTTCTGAGTCAGGAGGCCTCTGATGCCAGGGAGGGGCGGGGGGTGCAGGCCCCTGACCTCCCAGCAGGGCTGTAGCCGGTACATCTCTCCCTGCAGCACATCAGGAGCAGGCCGGGCCTACTGGACCACAGGGACTTCTGGAATGGAGGCTGAGCCGGGAAAGGAAGGGGAGGAAGCCTGCCCACTGGGGACTGGGGACAACAGGAAGGGCGGGAAGGTGTGGGGCAGAGAGGGGGAGAGGAGCCACCACTCTTCACCTGTGACTCTGAGAGGGGTCAGCGGCAGGGGCCCTGGTGCTTCCATGGGGCAGTCAGTCTGGTCAAGGGGACGAATCTTGGGGGGACTGGTCATCGGCCCAGCTGCCCTCAGGTACCTTGGGTGGTGGACACTGGGTTGACAGCCACAGCTATGAATTGGGACCTACTGGGGCCAGGCAAGGTGACCCCATGGTGGAGGGCCAGGATGGAGCCAGAAAGCCAGGGTCCAGACAGAATGGGGCAGAGGGGTCCACAGGGGGCAAAGTGACCATGACCCAGTGCTCCTGTGAACAAGGCCCATGGACGGACGCGAGCCTTGCCCCCTGCTGAGCTCAGCCTGGCACTGCTGCTGAGACCAGAGCGGCCAGAGGGGCCCAAGAACACGGACCCCTGCCCATTGCTGGGAGCCCACAGGAAGCTCACACACCTGCCCGGCGGAGAAGCTGGGGAGGCAGATCTGGATCTACTGATGATTGCCTAAAGCCACGCTTCAATTTTTGTAGCCCACTCAATTTACCAGATGGGACTGACTTAGTCAAGGTTTTCTCTTCACTGGCCCATAGGTGGGGTCCGTGAGGAAGGCCAAATCAGTACATTCCCTCCAACTTGCTCAGAGCTGCGTGTGGTTACAGTTATGACCCTGCCCTGCCACTAGGCTAGATGGCACAGGCTTAGAATCTGTTATGTGCCAGGTGGTCTGCTAAGTCATTCACCTGCAGGGTCCTGACCGCTCTTCTCAGTATCATATCAATAGAGACACCTGCCATCTCAGCTCTCCTATTGACTAGCTGTGTGACCTTAACCCCACTGAGCCTCAGTTTCATCATCAATACTAATCCATCCCAAGCACACAGAGTGCACGCAGTAAAAGGTCATCACTGTCAGAGTTAACAACTCTGGGGCACAGAGACAGGTAAGGACAGGTAGGTGATGGGGCGGGGCCAAAGGAATGCATCTGGGAAAGAAAGAAATTAACAAGAACACAACCTCTTAACTCTGCAGCAATGCAGGTGATCTTACTTGTAGTCAGGAAAGCGGGGGTAAAATTTAAGGGGCCAGGAGCCCTCCCCAGAAATGCAGACATACCTGAGAGTCCCCAGGGGCCACGGGAAGTAGAGGTGGGAGATGGGGAGTTTCCAAGACCTGTGTCTGCTCCAACTCACTGACACTCCTTCCTGCTGTGCTGCCTTCTTCATCTCCTTGTAGGCTCTGCAGGACAAACACATCAGTTCCCAAGCCAGGATGGCCTTCTGAGGTCTGGAGAGTCATTCCAGCCACGTCCATCTCTCTGGTCCTTAGAACAGGCCGTCTGACACTGGGCTGGTCCTTAACAGCGAGGCAAACCGCGAATATCCTTGGGAAATTTCAAGGGAGTTTTGCAAAACAGCAAAAGCAGTGTCATTGGATTCCTCCTGAAGATAAATGAGCCTGATGAATTATTAAAGAGGTGAAGGAAGTCAGTGCTTAGCTAAAAGAGTCCCACATCTCTGTGAATACATCAGCTAATCTGGGCCGACTTTGGTGGAGAGAACGTTCTTATGTTGTGTAGAAAGTCAGCAGCAAGCTACAATTACATTCACCTGGGGCAGCTCTTCTCAGGGGAGGCCTGCATTTCTGAGCTCGCATCCAGGCTCCTCACTGCTCAGGGCTATTTTTAAAAGTGTGACACTCAATATGTCAGTGGGGAGGGAAGAGGGAGCAAGGGCTGAGGGTCAGGTGGCTGAGACCATCTGGGCCCCTGGTGGATTCCCTGGCTCTTGGCTGACACCCCCAGATCTCTCTTTTGAGCCCTGAAAATAAATCCCTAACCTGGTGTTCAGCGTTGATGGAGGGGCCACAGGCCAGAAGGGAATTCAATAATCTACTCCGCCTCTCATTTTCAGCCCTTTCTTTGGCTTGATAGACGCCGTTCCTGGCAGCTTAAAGACAATGCATCATAGCTCCACAGTAAAAACAAAAATGCAAAAATAAAAAAAAAACCCTCTTTGTGTTTGTTTACAAGTGTTTTAAAATATACATTCAAAATGTGCATCTTTCTGTTTCTCTGTGTGTGGGCTCTGAGTGATCCAGCATCCTCTCTAGTTGGGGACACCCCATCATCCCCCTCCCCATTTCAAGACTCTTTTCGGAGGCTGTGGTTCTCCAGTGGGGACTGCCTCTGGCCTAAACAGCCCTATCAGAAGTCAAGCAGTAGCCAGACTCCCAGTCTGACTGACTAGAGTCGTGTTTGGGGGGTGGCGGGGAGATGTATGTAAAGTGTCATTTTTCTGTTTGTGCTAAAAGGTAGCAGAATTCGCACCCTCTACCCCAATTAAGTCACTTAGCATTTAGGATTATTTTCAGCTGAAAGCAATTAAGAAGAAGCCGATACAAGAAAAGCTTTCTGCTCTCCTTCTATTTGCCTAAAAGCAGGACATACATTTCCTTCCCTCTCCACCAGTTAGAACAGAACTTAATCAGCAGAGACAATTCCAGACCTTCATCAGCCCACAGAAGCGCCAGCACTATGACAGTAAATTATAGAAAATTATGTAACTAGGAAGATAAGGGTTAATTTAACCAGGTCTGTTTGTGCCTCTACTCCTCATCTTTAGTGATAAGGATGTTTCTTTCCTCCTAGTATATCTTCTAAACACATGGAGTTTTTTTTAAAAATAAATTTATTTATTTATTTTTGGCTGCATTGGGTCTTTGTTGTTGCGGGTTTTCTCTAGTTGCAGTGAGCGGGGGCTACTCTTCGTTGTGGCGCGCGGGCTTCTCATCGTGGTGGCTTCTCTCGTCGCCAATCACGGGCTCTAGGCACGTGGGCTTCAGTAGTTGTGGCTCGCGGGCTCTTGAGCACAGGCTCAGTAGTTGTGGCACATGGGCTTAGTTGTTCCGTGGCATGTGGGATCTTCCCGGACCAGGGATCGAACCCGTGTCCCTTGCATTAGGCAGGCAGATTCTTAACCACTGCGCTACCAGGGAAGTCCCTCCGTGGGAGTTTTATCTCCAGCTTGTAGGAAGAAAAAGAAAGTTAGCGTATCCTTATACATCTATTTTTTCAAGTGCCTTTAACTCAATATAATCAATATACAGAGCAGCATATTTGAGGGCAAATCTGGTTTCCTTCAATAACTTCACCTTTGTGAATTTTCTTTTGTGGCCTCTATTTCTTGACAAGTCTAATTTTTTCCAGGTCATTTTTTTAAATCTCCAAGACATGATTCTTTAAAAGTTTACCATGTGGGCTTCCCTGGTGGCGCAGTGGTTGAGAATCTGCCTGCTAATGCGGGGGACACGGGTTCGAGCCCTGGTCTGGGAGGATCCCACATGCCGCGGAGCGGCTGGGCCCGTGAGCCACGACTACTGAGCCTGCGCGTCTGGAGCCTGTGCCCCGCAACGGGAGGGGCCGCGATAGTGAAAGGCCCGCGCACCGCGATGAAGAGCGGTCCCTGCACCGCGATGAAGAGTGGCCCCCACTTGCCGTAACTAGAGAAAGCCCTCACACGAACCGAAGACTCAACACAGCCAAAAAAATAAAAAAAAAGAAATAAATAAACAAAGTAGCTATTAAAAAAAAAAAATTACACCTACCATCAAAGGTGATTGATGTAAATTCAAAAAAAAAAAAAAAAAAGTTTACCATGTGAGGGACTTCCCTGGTTGCGTAGTGGTTAAGAATCCACCTGCCAATGCAGGGGACACGGGTTTGAGCCCTGGTCTGTGAAGATCCCACATGCCGCGGAGCAACCAAGCCTGTGCACCACAACTACTGAGCCCACGTGCCACAACTACTGAAGCCTGTGTGCCTAGAGCCCGTGCTCCGCAATAAGAGAAGCCACTGCAATGAGAAGCCCCGCACACCAAAACGAAGAGTAGCCCCCACTCGCCGCAACTAGAGAAAGCCCATGCGCAGCAACGCATGGACCCAACGCAGCCAAAAATTAATTAATTAAAAAAAAAGTTTACCATGTGAAATTTTAGCTGTTCCTGGTTTTATTTTGCATTGATTAATCCTAAAAGTAATGCTCACTGGAAATTGGATAAAAGATTGATTTTTAAAAATCTAATTATATATTTTTCTTTCCAGTTTTATTGAGATAGAATCGACAAACAGCAGTGTATAAGTTTAAGGTGTATTGTTCTTCTGTTTTATTGCGAAAAGCATTGATAAAGAAAAAGCATTTTCCATGGTGTGGCTAAATGGCAGGGTGCTTTGTTAGGTTAAAATAATCTTTTAGAATGTGGGAAGTCCTACAGATTAAAAACAAAGGCATCCTCAGTTTCCAGGGGAAGGTTCTTTAAAGAAGGAAGTTTTCCAACAAGAAAGTCCCCATACTGAGAAATAGAGGGAGAAAACCATGCAGAGAAAGGGGCTGTCAAATAGACCAGTGATACCAAACCATTCCATAATAATTATCCCATTTGTGTTTACATTAAATTACATTACATTCTAGAACTGGCTCCTGGCACAGTGAACTAATTAATTGTGTAGGGGTACATTGTGTCTTGAGGTTTTGGAAGCTAAGGACTTAATAAATATTTTGTGCACCTGCAGGCTTTCAATTTTAGGGAACAAAAAAGAAAAAATTTACAAACATAAACATAATATGCATCAAAATGTGTGTGTTTAAATGAAAAATGGTTCTGGTCTCATTGTTAGGAGGACTGTCTCTTCTCAAATATCTGTATCTAGCAGGAAAGGAGGCTTTGACAGAGTATAGCTGGGGACAGTTAGTGAGAAAAATAACATGGTTTCATATTTGCCCCATGAACTGGTTCCCTTTGTAAAGGGCTCAGAGTCCAGTGGTGCCTGGCAGGCCCCCAGGGCAGAGTACCTGTCACCCCATCAGCTGTGGGCAGGGTCTCCCAAAGGCACTTTCGTCTCAGGCAACAAAAACTCACTTCATTTTGCTCAAAAAAAAAAAGGGAGGTGGGGCTTTATCAAGAGGAGCTGATTTGTCTGTAGCCAGGGATACAGGGAGGTAATAAGTAGAATATCTCATTACAGGTCCAGGGAGAAAGTATCTGGTGACATCAGGAGAGATACAAAAGGCTAGGTGCCTCTCCTGCAGGCCTGGATCCCACTCTGGATGGAGCAAGCCCGCCAAGGGCCCGGTATGGGCTCGTGGGGCAGGAAGGGGTTCCCACGGCTCCAGAGAAAACTATTGGCAAGTTACCAACCTTTCTGAGACTTGGTTTCTTCATTTGTAAAATAGGGATAACGATGACGATGTTGACCTCGTAGAAGTGTGAGAATTAACACCCGGCAAACAGTGGGCTGCAGTCAATGTTAGTTCCTTTCCTGCTCAATCCCCATTACAGAAAGTGTGGCTTCAATAACCCAGCTTAATATCAGAACTGATTCATGTAAATATCATAGGTCTGTTGGGACTAAAATGATCTCAATATAACAATGATTTTTTTTTTTTACAGAAAAAAAGATATATCGTCTTTTCTGTCTTATCCCATGAAGGGGAGAGTGGACATTTTCCTAATTTTTCCTTCAAGAACTAGCTTTGATGGGGGTGGACTTATCACCCCCACCCCCATCCTTGTCCCCTCCCCCCAACAGGAATTCTTCATCACAGAGCAGGAAATGGGACAGGGCTTGGCTCGAGTTAACATTTCCCTCATTCCTGGGGCCAGAATGCAGAAATAGGGAAAGGAAGGTAGCTCAGAGCCAGTATGGGGCTGAAGCTGCAGTGTAGAAACCCTTTTGGACCCTGCCACCTTGGCCCGTCAGGACTTGAGGAAAGTGGCTGTGGGCTGGTGCAAGCATCATGAGCTGAGGAAGCCAGAGTGGGTCTGAGTCAGGGAAATGGCAGACAAGCCAAAGCCACCTGCCCTGGGGGGCGCGGAGCCTGTGGGTACGTGCCCTGCAAAGCCCTCTCAGCTTCATTCCCCAAGAGGCGCGCAGGGGCAAGCCAGGCAGCAGACCTGGTGGGGTCCCCTGTCATCCCCAGCTTGTCCAGTAGTGGGCGAAGAGGACAAGCCCAGAGCAGCTGGAGCACCTGTCTTTCATCATCAATGCTTCAGGACAAGAGCAGGGGGCAGTAGCGGGTGCTAGCATTGCCTGTGCTTCAACAGTGACACCATGTGGCGCTGACTATATATAAAATAGATAAACAACAAGGACTTACTGTATAACACAGGGAACTATATTCAATATCTTAAACAACTTAAATGGAAAAGAATCTGGGGGGTGGGATAAATTAGGAGGTTGGGATTAACATATACACACTGCTGTATGTAAAACAGGTAACCAACAAGGACATACTGTGTAGCACAGGGAACTCTACTCAATATTTTGTAATAACCTATAAGGGAAAAGAATCTGAAAAAGAATATATATGTATAACTGAGTCACTGTGCTGTACACCTGAAACTAACACAACATTGCGAAACAACTATACTTCAATAAAAAAAAAAAAAAGCTGAAAAGTCAGCTGAAAACCTTGGCTGAAGGGAGGCTGCCCAGTTTCCTCTTCTCACGATTTTAATGGCCAGGACCCACCTCTTTGGACTAGTAAGCAACCCTGGGTGTTTTGTGGTTATCACTGATGGGAGAAATCCAGAAAGGAAAAACATATTTCTAAGCTCGGTTAGTTGGAGGCTTGAAGTCAATTAGATTGTTAATTAAAAAGAGTATAATCTCAGTCTGAACTCCCAGCTAGAGGAGTGATTACACATTACTACGTTGGGGGTTAATCATCACCCCAGGCATAGACAAAAATCACATAAAACACCAACGCCAACTTGTGAAACTTCCTGACACCCAGAAGAGTCCTCGTCCCCTTCCTGGATGAGATGGACTCGCAGCAATCACACTTTCTGCAGAAGAGGATTCTCCTCCACTTCCTGTTGCCTACTTCAGTAGGTGGCCCTGTCATCCGTCCAGTTGCTCAACGGATTAGTCAGAACTCTTTCAGTTGTAGGTGTCGGGAGCAAACTTAAGCATCAACAGGAATGTATTGCCTCATCTAGCTGGGAAAGATGCTGATTAACTCACAAAATTGAGAAATGAAGATCCTGGGAAGTTGAGAAAGGAGAGAACCTGGGATTCGGAGCAGCAGAACTCTTTCTCTGTCCTGCTCTCCTCTCCTCTTCCTCTGCTTCTCTTTGCCCTGGACCTCAGTCTCTCCTAATGTAGACAGTTCCCCTCCACCGGCAGGGGATATAGTCATTAGCAGCCCAAGCTTCCCAAGCCCACCAAGGGAGAAGTTTTCTCACCAGGCACCTTTATCCTAGGGAAGGGCTCTGATCGGCTTGCTTGAGGTCAGTGTCTGCCCTGGGCCAACTAGTGCCTAGGAGATGACATATGTGATAGGTCAGTCCTGGTCACACCCTCTCAGCTGAGGCCACTGTGCCGGGGTTGTGGGCAGAGAAGAGTGATGGGAACTCTTATTTGCTGGGAGCAAATTGAAGACTAGCACAGTCCACCCTGCAGATGCTGGTATCCGCAGCATTTTAAAATAAACTCCCAATTGGACCTTAACATACATACAGAAAAGTACATGAATCATAAGTGTGCAGTTTGATGAATTTTCACTATTGAACACACTCACAGAACCAGCACCTTGATCAAGGGACGGAACATTATCAGTATCCTAGAAATCTACCTTATGCTTCCTTCCAATCACCACTCTCCTGACACCCCCAAAGGAAAACACTATCCTGATTTCTAATACCGTAATTAATTTGATCAATTTGGGAACTTTATATAAATGCATTCAGTATTATTCTTTTATGCCTACTTTCTTACACTCAATATTATGTTTATGAAATCCATCCATATTATTGCATGTAGACACAAAGTGTTCATTTCACAGCTGCATAGCATTGCATTGCATGAATATGCCAAAATTTATACATCTTAGAGGCTTTACCTAGGCGTTTATGTCTTTGAATTTTGCTCTGAATTATATCCTTCTTTGGATATACGTGTAAATGCTGGTTACTAATTAATATTTTTTAATTAATTTTTATTGGAGTATAGTTGCTTTACAGTGTTGTGTTAGTTTCTACTGTAGGGCAAAGTGAATCAGCTATACGTATACATGTATCTCCTCTGTTTTGGATTTCCTTCCCATTTAGGTCACCACAGAACACTGAGTAGCGTTCCCTGTGCTATACAGTAGGATATCATTAGTTATCTATTTTATACACAGTATCAATAGTGTATATATATCAATCCCAATCTCCCGATTTATCCCAGCCACCCTCTCTTTCCCCCTTGGTATCCATACATTTGTTCTCTACGTCTGTGACACTAATTAATATTTAAGGTTGCTACATGAGCTTAAAAGCATATTTTGTGGAAAGGTGTACAGAAGGATGAGGATGCTCTGCACACATGAGGTCCACCTTTCCTCACCTCTTTTTGTCTGGGCAACAATCATTTGTCAACACAGCCCCCTGGTGGCGACTGCCTGAGCTGCAACCATGGCTCATAGCAGAAGTTAATTACCAGCTCTTCAAAGTATTATATAAAGTAACCGGTGATGTTTATGGAAATAAAAGTGCTCCATCTCCACCTCACAATCTAAAATACTGATAAAATTTTAAAATAACTACCATTTATCAAGTACCTACTATGTGTCAGATATTATGTCAACTTCAACACAGTATTCTGTGTACTCCCTACAGCAAGGCTATGAACTGGTTATTGTTGTCTCGTTTTTGAGGTGAGAAAACAGACTTAAGGAAGTTCAATACTCACTCAAGGTTCATTCCCCCAGACCCCTCCCCGAGGAGGGCTGGGGCTGGACAAGAGCTTGCACCCCTCCTGGGGCTTATCTGCTGGGACGCAAGTGCTTCCAGCTCCTCTTCTCACATCTCCCTCTCTGTCCAAGAGGAAGGGACTTGCACTCCTGCTTTCCACCGTCCATTCCCGCAAGGGGACGCGTTGTTTTTGTGATTGGCAGAGGCTGGAGACATTGACTGGGTCATGCCTTACTAGTGGATGGGTTAATACACCTACAGATCAAGAGTCGTGTGGGTGTCTTCTCCGTCTTCCTGCACCTGCGCAGCATCAGGTCCGCCTCTCCTCTGTCCTTGCTAACTGCTCCAGACCAGGTATTAGGGAGGATGACAAACCTTTCTTGGTTTGCTGGGGACTTTCCCCCCTGTGCACTGAAATTCCCAAGTCACAGGAACTGCCTCAGTCCCCAAGCAACTTGACTTCCCTTCTCAACCGTGGGCAGGTCAGGCCCAAGTTGCGCCACAGACTCAGCTGTTCTAGATTCTCTAAGAGGATGAGACATTCTTTAGGCCTCCTGATTCGTGACACATGAGCCAATCAGCAATCAGCAACTACCATTAGGAATGAGGATTATCAGGTGAGCTTTGACAGCATGTGGGGTGGCCCAGCATGTGGTTTCTGCAGGTGACCTGGGTACAGGCTTCGGTTTGTTGTACACAGAGCTGCCAAATCAGGTATGGAAATACCATCTTCTTAACCACAGACTGTGATAGTCCCCCAGTTACTAAGTCTTTGTTTTTATTATGAAATGTGTCATAATACAAAAGGATACATACCATACACAATCATATATGATGTAAAAAGTAATAAAACACATATACCCACATACTCACCACCACTACCACCCCCACTTGAGAAACAGAATATTTCCAGTGCTTTTGAAGCTCCTGTGTGCCTCCGTGTAATCATAACCTCCCTGTAAGGGTTACAACTCACCTGAATTTTGTGTTTATCATTTTCTCAACTTTTGTTATATGTTTACTACATATAAATAATAGATTGTTGGCTTTTGGATACTTGAGTACTAATCCAAATGCAACCCTACTTTCTTTTTTCACTTGACCTTGTGATTTGGGGATTCATCCACAATAATGTGCAAAAACTGTAGTTCATCATTTTTCCTTGCTGTAGAGTATTCCACTGTTTGACTATTCTGTAATTTATTTATCCATTCCCCTATTGATGGACATTTAGATTTAGCTTTTTGGTAACACAGACAGTGCTGGCACAAACAGCCTCATATATGACTCCTGTAACTTGTGCGTGTGTACAAGTTACTCTCCGGTATATACCTGATCCTGAAAGTCTTTACTGATCACCCAGTGACAAAGTGCTGTTCTCTGGTTTGATTCTCCTTCCACCTCAGAGTTCCGAGTTCAACACTCGCATTTCCACTAAACCCTCTTTCCCTGTGTATTAGTTAGGATTCATGATTGTGAGTGATAAAAATCCCAACTGAGGTGAGATTAAGCCAAAAAACGAGTGTGTGTGTGTGTGTGTGTGTGTGTGTGTGTGTGTGTGTGGTGAGGCAGGGGTGCGGGAGGAACGTGTTGGAATGAATGTATGATTGAGCAGTCAGGAGCGGGACTGATTTAAAGTTGTATCACCTCTGCAGTCCTAAGAAAAGTCTCTTGGTGTCCCTCTGGCTGGTCACCTACTCATCCCTGAGCCAGTCCCTATGGCCAGGGGAGCACAGTGTGCTGCTCTGATGGGCCAGGCTGAGCTACAAGCCCAGCCCTGGAGCTGGGGTGGTGGGTCAGAGGCCTAGGCTTGTGGGCTGAGAGTAAAGGACAAGGGAGTTCCTCACTTGGAGATGGGTACTGCTCCTAAAAGAAGGGTAATGACCACAAAGTAGCCTGAAACAGTGAGTGTCTGACTCACCCTGGGCTTGCGTGTGGCTGGACAAGGTATGTTGCATCCTCGGTGTCTGTTTCTTTCTGCGTAGCTGAGGGTGATGAGCTGAAGGTCCCTGCGATCTTGTCTGGCTCTGAACTCTGACTGTGGGCTCTGGCTGCCTCGTCCTCCTCCTCCTTGCTCCTCTTGTGTCTTTTAAAATCAGAGCTGGGCCTGACCTCTGTGGCGCTGCGAGGTCAGCCTTTGCTTCTCCAGTCTTCCAGAGCATTCCGCATGGGAGCTCTCAGAAACGCCAGGCTGCAGTTCTGAGCTCACCTCCACGGCACATTCATCTGACCACGTGACGTGACTTCTCAGAGGCAGCTCACCCACCGCAGGACAACTTCTCAAGCTAAGCCCGCCACGAAGGCCAGAAGTCTTTATAAAGCGTCTCATCGTTCTCACCACCACCTTTCTTTCAGGCTGCAACCTTCAGAGGCTTCTGTGGATCTTTACCTTCCTTATGCCCCTGAATCCAATCTGTCACACAATTTGGTCATTTCCTTCCTCTATTATGCCCCTCAGGCCCCCTCTCTGCTTCTTATTGCTTTGCTCACTTTGATGAAGGCGGCTGCCATGCTGTGACCTGCCCTGTGGACAGGCCCGGTGACAGGGAACTGGGGGCAGCCTCAGGCCAACAGCCCATGGGGACCTGAGTCCTGCCAGCAGCCACATGTGTCAGTTTGGAGGTGATCCTTCCCCAGGGGAGCCTTGAGCTGATCACAGCCCCAGCCAATGCCTTGACTGCAGAGGAACGGCTACATCACGCCTGGGCTCCTCGCCCACAGAAACCAAATGAGCTGCAGGCAATTGTTGTCAAGAGGTGGAGATAGCAGACATCTTGATCTTACCTGAACTTTAAGGAAATGAATCTAAGATTTCACCATTCAGGATGAAAGGGATTTTTTTTCTTCTTCTAATGGACACTGCATTAGTCAGTGTTCTTCCGAGAAACGGAAAAGAGAGAGCGATTTGGGGAGTCCAAAATCTGCAGGGAAGGCTAGGAGGTCAGAGACTCAGAAAAGAGCTGCCGCCCTAGGCCAAAGGTCATCTGCTGGCAGAATTCCCTCTTGCTCGGGGGAGGTCAGTCTTTGTTCTATTAAGGCCTTCAGCAGATTGAATGAGGCCCATCCACATTATGTAGGGTAATCTGCTTTACTCAAAGCCCAGCTGATGTAAATGTTAATCTCATTTGCAAAACACCTTCATGGAAACATCCAGGATATTGTTTGACCAAATATCTGGGCACTGTGGCCCAGACAAGCTGACATAAAATTAATCATTACAGATACCCTGTACCAGTTATGTAAATGCCCTTCTATTCCTAATTTATTAAGGGCTTTTCATAAATCCTGAGTTCGTGATGAATTTTATCAAGCAATACTTTTTTTTTTAAATTTATTTATTTGGCTGTGTTGGGTCTTTGTTGTTGCATGTGGGCTTTCTCTAGTTGAGGTGAGCGGGCGGTGGGGGGGGCTGCTCTTCGTTGCAGTGTGCAGGCTTCTCATTGCAGTGGCTTCTCTTGTGAAGCAAGGGCTCTAGGCCCGTGGGCTTGGTACTTGTGGCACAGGGGCTCAGTAGTTGTGGCTCACGGGCTCTAGGGCTCAGGCTCAGTAGTTGTGGCGCACACGGGCTTAGTTGCTCCGCAGCATGTGGGATCTTCCCGGAACAGGGATCAAACCCATGTCCCCTGCATTGGCAGGTGGATTCTTAACCACTGCGCCACCAGGAAAGTCCCTCAAGCAACACTTTTATATTACTATTCTCATTTGATCTATATGTTATTACATAAAATTTATAAGTTTTCTAAAACCCTTCTTGCATTGTTGAAATAAATCCAACTTGATCAGGAAACAGAAATGTTTCTCAATTCACCCTTTGCTCACCATTCCCACTGCCACCACATGTGCTGGGCAGAAAGCAGAGTGCCAGCCCAGTGCCAGGACTAGTGATGAGACCCCCTGCAGGGCCTTCTGGTCCACACACGCCACCCCCCCGCCCCGACCCCGGTCATCTCTGGGCCTGGTCCAGGACAGCCCACAGATTGCAGGAAGAGACTTGCACAGTCCACCCGGAGCCTGTGGGTGGGACCTGACAGCTGTCCAAGTCACAGTCCTCAGCCAGGTAAGGGTGGGGCTGACGGGATGTCCTGGTAGTCGAGAGGCCTGGGGTAACAGCAGGTAGCTGGTGGTTGGGGGGGTGAAACAGACAAATACACTCACATGCACACTCATGCACCAGGTAAGGCCTTGAGCTTCAGCCCAGCCCACTCCGTGGGCTGCATAGCACTCCTTGGCTCTGTCTCTCTCCAGCTTTATTGAAAGTTCCCCAAATGGGACAAGTCTTTTTTTCTGTTTATGCCCCCTTCTCAGTCTCCAGAGCACAGGCACTGAGTCAGCCAGACTGCAAGGTTGAGGGCACAGTCTTCCAGACTGCCAGGAATTCTGACCCACTTTTAGAGGAGCTTACCCAACTGTGCAGTCTCAGGGGACAACCCCTACAAGACTGTCCTCACTTCAGACACCAGCTGCAAGTTCAGAGGTCCCCAGGACCACCCTCACTTTAGACCAGCTGGCTACAAATTCAGGGGTCCCCAGGACCACCCTCAGGTTTGATCATTTGCTAGGATGACTCACAGAACTCAGGAAAGCTCTACACCTAGGATTACAGTGTGTTAGTTTGTTTTTTTTATAGTGAAAGGATACAAATTGAAATCAGCCAAAGAAGGAGACCACAGGGCAGAGTCTGGGAGAGGCTAAGCGGGAACTTCCAGCTGTCCCTTCTCCGTGGAGTCACCTCTTCCCAGCCACAGTGAGTGACAGTACGTCCAGAGTATTACTAACTGGGGGCCTTGAGCCTTTGGTGTCCGGAGTGTTTACCGGGGCTCCATCACCTACTGCCCACATGGCTGACCTTTAGTCTCCAAGCCCTCTGGGAGGTCAGGCTAATAGCTTTAGTCCCAGTTCCTTTGGAGGTTGGAACTGATAACAGTCTCTTTCAGAGGCTTCATCACAGATCACACTGTCAGACTGTCCAGTGGCCAAAGCCCCCAGGCAAACAAAGACTCTCCCATCAGGCAGGCCATTCCAGGGGCCAGACCCCTCTTTAAGTCAGGTTAATTCTTCACAGTACAATAGGACAAGCTCCAGAGTAAGTGCCCAAAGACACAGAGTGGTGTGGCTGTTGTATATGCTGGCCTGGTAAGGAGTTTGCTGTCAGCTCCTCCCAAACCAGCTATGAAGGTGAGGGAGAACTCGGGGTGGGCCACGGCCCCTCTGGGCGGTGAGACCAGCTGCAGAGGCGGCCCAGGCCTGGGAGAGCCCGGGAACTCCAGCCCCGTGAGCGCCGTGGCTGTGCCCACTGCAGGTGGGTTAAGCCCCCAGCCCCCAGGATCAGAGTGTGGCCCTCAAATCTTGGGGACCCCGAGAAGACTCAAGTCTGCGGCCCTGGAGGCCTGGCCCCCGGGGCCCGGTGCCTCAGAGAGGTCCTCAAAGCCTGCAGGATGGTGCCCTGGCTGTTCCGTACGTTGTAGTCACTGAGCTGCAGCAGGCGGTCAAAGTCTTCCTCCTTGTAGGTCATGTTGAACATGGAATAGGGGGAGGTGACCCCGGTGAGATCCACCTGGCCGGCCGGGAGCTCTGCGGGGCTGCGCTGGACACCTGTCCAGGGGTGGAAGGGGGTTAAGCGCAGGGCCCAGAGGCCTCCACAGCTGGCAGAACGGCTCCTGGTGGCCGGACACAGGGGTGAGCTGCTCCCCACTGAAGGGGTTCCTCCCAGCCCCGTGTCCTTTGCCCAGAGCTATAACTGTGGACAGCAGGATGCTGTCTTGAGATATGAAGCGTGCGCTGCTCCCCACGTTTTCTCAGAGCATTACACATCTTCCACTGTTCAGGCCCCACCCCCCGCCCCCGGTATCCACCTCACCCTCAGGGGTAAGGCGGAAGCAGCAGAAAAGCAAAGTCCTTTAGGTTAGTGAATGGATTCTTAAAACTCATGATGGAAGCAAGCGTCTGAAAACCAAAGAGCTTTTGCTTTGCAAGAAACAGTCTTTGTTGAGAGAGAAAGAGAATTCCAAGATGCGGGCTGAGCATGTTAAGAGTAAAGCTGGATGGTTTGGAACTATGGCAGGAACTAGAAAGCCAGAAGATTGCACAAAGGCAGAATTAGGTTTTCCCATCAAAAGGGGATAAAAGTCTGACCAGTTGGTGGGAGGCGAGGATTAGAAGGAATGTGATGAGAGTTCAGATTTCGGGGGCCCTGGAGTAGAGGCCCAGCTCCCTGAGAAAGGACCCCAGAATGGTCTGCGGTAGAATGACAGAGAGGCCAATTGTGACCCCAGACAGGTTTAGGGGAATCTGAGAGAGAGGGCACCGGGGCCTCGCTTTTCTGGCTGTCCAGCCTGGCGGGCCTTTAGGAAGTCCTCCAACAATGTGGTGCGTAGTAGTGGTGGACGGTGACAGTGCAGGGATTCCCATACACGCCCCCTGCCATAGAGCGGGGGAGCAGAGCCCAGTGGTAGCGACGGGCATTGGGAGGGGGAGGCCAAAGGAGCCTGGGGTCATGACAAAGAGGACACCAGCCCAGTGGCTTTGCAGACGGAGGGCCCCTGCAGGGATCTGGGCATCCACAACAGGCCAGGGTATTGCCATGTCCCAGACCGGGTGGGACTAGCCTTAAGACTCTCCTCCTCTGCTGGCTGCAGGGGCACTGGGAGGGCCCAGAGCGGTGCCTCTGAGGGGCCAGGCTTCCAGGCTGTTAGGAAGGGGGGCTGCCTCACCTGGTGCTGAGTGGTCCTTGAAGGAGGCGTTGACCAGCGGGAAGTGAAGCAGGACAGGGGCATCAGGGCAGGTGGGGTCTGAGAAGAGGTGGCACTCCCGTGGCTGGAGTCGGTCCTGAGGGCTGGGCTCCACACGGGGGAACGGCAGCCCCCGGGCCCGGCAGTCTAGCTCCGTCTGCTGCAGCACCTGGCGGGGCAGAGGGGGCTCAGAGAGCAATGGGTACTTCCCAGTCATCCCAGGTCAGCACTCTAGAAGATGCTAGGACAGCTCCAGCCCAAACTGACTGCTCAAGACAACCTGATTCTGTCCTGCTCATGGCCCAGTCAAGCTACACAGTGCCTCGGAGGGAAGCAAAGGACCCCGGTGGTGTGCAGTATTGTTTGGCTAAAATCTTTAGGTGGGGTGCAGATCTAGCACCCCATTTGGGAATTGCTGTTTCTGGGATATTCAATCTCAGAGCCTCGAGGGCCTCAGTAGGGGACCCACTTCTGTCTCACAGCCCTACCCACCCCCCTCCCCAGAGTCCCCAGGGAGGCCCCTGGGAGGATGGATGTGGACAGGACAGGCTCTCCTCCTAGCTCTGTCCAGCGGTTCCTCTTGGGGTGGGCATGGTGAGCTTCCTCCCTGTCTACCATTCTTGGGAGCCCAGGGCCCCAGCACCTCCACAGCCCTTTCCAACCTGGCAGGAGCCTTTGAGTCACAGCCTGTCATCTCTCCCTCCCCCTGGTGACCCAGAAGGTCTGGGCCAGTGGCCCTGCTGCTCGCCCCTGGAGCGTGGCCTGGGTGGGTGAAGGGTCTGGGGTTCCCATGGGGTGACCAGCGGCACCTCAAAGGGCGAGGATAGAGAGTAGTCGAAGGATAGTATGAGGTCCAGCCTGCGGCCTGCCCGGAACATGGAGGGACAGCTGGTGTTGAGGAAGTAGCCGGCATCCACCAAGCAGAGCTGGGGCTCCTGCGGGGTCAGCTGGCCGGCGGAGGAGTCCACCTGGCGGTCTGACGGGAGAGGTAGCAATAGTCAGGGGCAGTCACTCCAACACAGATCATCCACCCACCCCTTATACTGCATTCGCCTCCACGTCCCCTTCTAACCCCTGGTGTCACTCCCTGAATGCACGTGCCACCCCAGCCCTTCCCAAGACCCCCTCCAAGCCACACTCCTGAAGCGGATGCTGGGACCCCCCCAGGCCTCTGCCAGCCCCAGCCATGGTCCATCTCCACCCAGGAGCCCAACCTTGTTACCTGGGGACACATGGCAGCGGCCCTTACCTGCCCAGGTGGAGAAGTCTTTCTGGGCACAGTAGTCCTGGTGCAGCTGGAGGCCCTGGAGGAAGTTGGAGCTGCGCTGGTAGAGTGGTCTGTTCGTCAGGAAGCCCTTCCACGTCTGGGCCAGCGCTGTTCCAGGCTGGAGCCACAAGGCCTCCGGCCCTGAGGAGGTCCCCGAGGAGGGAGGCGGTTCCTCTGAGCGCAGAGAAGCAGACATTGGTCCAACTGAGGGGTCTGGAAATGCCTGGCCCTCCCTCCCCCGAAAGTCCCCCCCGCCGACCCTGTAGCATCTGAAGGGGAAGCGGCTTCACCGCCGGCTCCCCTCAGCACCTCCCTTTCCTACCCAGGTTCCTGACTGTGTCCTTGATGTGCTGCTTCCAGGCGTCACTGGAGCTGGTGAGGTCATACCAGGCGTCCAGCAAGTTCAGGGAGAAGATGTTGCTCCAGATACCTGAAGGCCAAACTCCCGAGAGAGGTCAGCCTCAGGCCTCAGTGCCCTGCCCCCCATCACTTGGAAGCCAGTGGTCCCCACCCTTGAGTTCAGATGGAGAACAGGAGGCGGAGCGGGCTGCTCTGCAATGGCCCTTCCCCCCAGCTCAATATCTGCCCTCCCCGGGTGCTCTGCCCAGACCTGGGTACCCGGCGTTCAGAGTGACGACCGCTCACCTTCTAGAAAGCAGATTCGGGACTCAGGGATCCTCCTCATCAGCCGCCCCATGAAGAACTCCGAGCCGAAGAGCTCAGAAGGGACAAAGGCTCCATACTTCAGGAACCCAACCTCATAGGGGGAGAACTCGACCCACTCTGAGGGGCCAGGAGGGAAAGGCAGGAATGAGAGGACAGTGGGCTGGGGGGGGCCCCCAGCTCTGACAAGGGCCAAAGACACTGCCCCCCAGCAGGCCTCAGCCTCCTCCCCGCCCGGCTGACTGTTGAGCTGACCTCTCCCCCACCCAGCCCCTTGTCTACATCCTCACCACCACAGCCCTGCCCCAGGACGGCAAGCTCTGCTGGCTGCCTCATGAGCCCATCAGAACCACCATCCTTCCAGAAGGCTGGCCATCTGTGCAGGAGTTTCCTGTGAGAATTCTCTGGGGGCCCTCAGGGTGCAAAGGAGGTGTGCATGCACGTGTGTGTGTGTGTGTGTGTGTGTGTGTGTGTGTGTGTGTTGGAGGGTGGAGTGGACAGGACTGAGGACTGTACCCTTGAAGTCCAGGGTCTGCAGATTGTTCTCTTTGACATTGAGGCTCAAGTAGAGGGGCAGAGGGTTCTGGCCCCGCTCCAGCGCAGCTCTCTGTCCTGACAGCTTCTGATCCATCACCTGGGGTGGGGGCATGAGGGCCAAAGTAAGGTTGGGAGCACCCTGGAGGCAGGGTGGGAGCACAGGCTGGGGGTGAGGAGCATCGGGGTCTGGGTGGCATGGGCAGGTACATGATCCTGTTCCCGCTCCTGCCCCCATGTTCTGACCGGCTCCGCATGCAGGGTCTCCATGTAGGGCTGTGCACTGCGTATCTGCAGAGGGCGCTGTTCACAAGGACCTCAGTGTCAACAGTGACACCCACCCCTGCATCCTGTGGTTCCAGTGGCCCATCCTTATGGGTTGAAGAGAGGGGGGTACATGGACCCTGATGCACAGACACAAAGGCACACGCATGCGTGCACACGCACGCGCGCACACGCACGCGCGCACACACACACACACACACACACACACACGCTGCTTTCCAGAAAGGACTCAGAAATCCCCCATCAGTGTACATTGTAAGCTTTGCCAGGGGATGGGCTGCCCCTTCTAGGTTCACCTGGACCAGTTCAAGTTTCAGCCCCTCCCAAACACTCTCCTGACATCCTCGCCTCTTCCTCATCTCCTCCTTTCCTGCTTTGCACAGTACAAAGTTGCACCCCACTATTGATCCTTGCCTTTTGGCTCTAATTTTCCCTCCAATAGAACTCCAAACTCTGGCAAGAACTCTGGCTTGCCTTTTGGGGAAGCCTCCACAGAGCCTCACTGAATTCTAGGGGAACAGAAAGGTCTCCTTCTATCCCAGACCAGAAATACAAATAGGGTTCATCTCAAGCCTCAGCAAGGTTAATGGTGGTGACTGCCTGGAGCCCCCCCTGGGGAAGGATCCTGCTGCCACAGGCCCTGGGTTGTTTCTCATGAAGCAGTATGTGTACCATAAACGCACCACCTCTCTCTTAGGCTCTCTGAGCTGGAAGCCACCCCACTCAGCAGCTAGACCTAGGAGGTTCCCACCCTGCCATATCAACCTTTATCATCAGATTTACTTAGAGTTAAATATACAGATTACTGGGTCTCTTCTGAGACTCATCAGAAGCCACTTAGGAATTTGTCTTTTAAAAATCTCCCCAGGTGATTCTGATGATCAGCCAGATGTGCATCCCAGGACTCTAGCCTAGCCCATCCAACAAGGAGCCCGGCTCCCGCACCCATGACAAAGCCTCAGCACACCTGGTGTGCTTCCCGTCCCCTGGCAGCCCTCTGTCACACAGTGAGAGCACTCAGGTCACAGTCATCTTTTCCTCCAGTTCTTCAGTGATACCCAATATGACTTGAGTTATGGGGAATCCACAGGAAATTCTCCAAATATGGCTCAAGCGGCCTGGCACTGAGGATTTGTTATATTTACAAGTTAGTCCTGTGGGTGTGAGTATGTATGTGTGCTGATGAGGGAGGGGGCTTGATGAATACCTGTGATTTCCCTTCTCAAAGTCTCTTATTTAGGAATCCTGTTTGCCTGCTCTTTTGACGTGTACAATCTGTTACTACGGATGCAATTTCTGCCCTGGGAAAGCCTTGGAAAAGGGTCAGCACACCTCTCTATCAACTGAAACAGCGCCCAGTATTCCTTTTCCTTTTAATAGCTCACCAGTAAGTCATGGCAAGTCTCTGGATCTCTACCCGCCCCAGTTTCCAAATGAGGGTCCCCAACCCTGCAGAACACCACTCTGATGACTCAAGGGTCCCACCTGGAGTGTGGGAGCTGGGTGCAGTTGGTGGTGTGTCAATGTGATCTGGGTCTTACACAGGGTGGCACTAGAGTGTATATAAAACCCTTTGTCCAGAGTTGAAGAAAAATATGTAAGACCTTTTTAACTCAGGAAAAGATAAGAGAAAAACTATGTTTCTGGGCTTCCCTGGTGGCGCAGTGGTTAAGAATCCGCCTCCCAATGCAGGGGACACGGGTTCGAGCCCTGGTCTGGGAAGATCCCACATGCCACAGAGCTACTGGGCCCGTGAGCCACAATTACTGAGCCTGCGCGTCTGGAGCCTGTGCTCTGCAACAAGAGAGGCCGCGACAGTGAGAGGCCCGCGCACTGCGATGAAGAGTGGCCCCCGCTTGCCACAACTAGAGAAAGCCCTCGCACAGAAACGAAGACCCAACACAGCCATAAATAAATAAAATAAATAAAATTAAAAAAAAAAAAGAGAGTTCCTACTCTCGCTTTAAAAAAAAAAAAAAAAACTATGTTTCTCCTTGAAGAATGGTGAGCAGCTTCTAAGCCTTTCAGTGCTTGCCAGCAAGAGAGTAAAAACAAAGTTTCAAAGAGATAATTTGAGAAGCATTGATTACAATAGGTGCATTTTATAAGTGGGTTTTTATAAAAACTGAAGTAATATTATAGAAGTATATAGACTAAGTAAGTTGTTCTAAGTTTCAGGCTATGATATTTCTCTAATAATACTTAGTATTAATGAAATTGTGATTTGTTATATATGGAGTTATATTTTCTGATGACTTAAAATGACTTTTGGTACTGTAGCTCAGTATAGTATAGAGATAATAAATACTTATTTTTATCTAAAGGCAAATTTGAAATCAACACTAAATTTTTCTCAATAAAGAATTATTTTAAAAATGTGAGCTTTGGGCTTCCCTGGTGGCGCAGTGGTTGAGAGTCTGCCTGCTAATGCAGGGGACACGGGTTCGAGCCCTGGTCTGGGAAGATCCCACATGCCGCGGAGCGGCTGGGCCCGTGAGCCACAGCTGCTGAGCCTGCGCGTCTGGAGCCTGTGCCCCGCAACGGGAGGGGCCGCGATAGTGAAAGGCCCGCGCACCGCGATGAAGAGCGGTCCCCGCACCGCAATGAAGAGTGGCCCCCGCTTGCCGCAACTGGAGAAAGCCCTCGCACGAACCGAAGACCCAACACAGCCAAAAATAAATAAATAAATAAAAATGTGAGCTTTAAGAGATAAAGCATGATGACTAAGAAAAAAAAGAAACAATATTTGCAAAGCTTTCACATTGTGACAAAATTTTTTAAACTGCATGGGTACTCATTTTAAAGAATGCATTGTTGTTCAATAATATCACAAGGATTTTTATTCTTGTGAACAATAATTTAAAAAACTAAGTTTGTCTTTTTTAAAATGACTACAAACTGTGTACATAAAACCATGTATTAAGTCATTACTGGAGGATCAAATGTAATTAAATATGTCTTCTTTATAGCCTAGGATCAAACTGCATTTTCTAGCACCTCATAAAGTGAACTGTTAAAACAAGCTTCCCCCACTCTATAGTAATTAATTGTTGCCACCAGGCAGAAAAGTCAGCTAATAAAACACAGCACCCTCAAAACCAAACATGAACTTAAACAGTAGATCCAAAGAATACATGGGATATATTAATAAAATAAAAACATTTCAAGTAATTATGTTGGTTTTATAAATTCCATGCCATTTCGACAAAGATCCCAACAATATTTATCATGAAACTTGACTAACTGATTCTATTATGTATATAGAAGGGCAAAGGGCCAAAAGTGGCCAAGATAATTCTGAGAACCAAGGTGGCAGATGGGGGTAAATTTGCCCTATCAGAAACTGAGATTTATCACAAAGGTAGTAACTAAGCCAGGGCAGGACTGGCACAGGGATAGAGAATGAGCCCCATTAGAATGGAATAGAGGGACTCCCTATTGGCTAAGAATCCGCTTGCCAACGCAGGGGACACAGGGTCGAGCCCTGGTCCGGGAAGATCCCACATGCCGCAGAGCAACTAAGCCCATGCACCACAACTACTGAGCCTGCACTCTAGAGCCCACAAGCCACAACTACTGAGCCCACGTGCCACAACTACTGAAGCCCGCGCACCTAGAGCCCATGCTCCGCAACAAGAGAAGCCACCGCAATGAAAAGCCTGCTGCCGAAACGAACAGTAGCCCCTGCTCGCCGCAACTAGAGAAACCCCACGCGCAGCAATGAAGACCCAAAGCAGCCAAAAATAAATAAATAAAATAAATAAATTTATAAAAAAAAAAGAATGGAATATAGAACTCAGGAAAAGTCCCATGAGTATATGAGTTATTATAGATTCATGCTGACACATGCTGACACATGACAGAAGTAGCAATGCAGATCAGTGGGAAAAAAATCAATAAGTGATACTGGGAAAATTTGCTATCCATATGGAAAAAAATAAAATTGAATTCCTACTCACATAATACCTGAAGATAAATTCTGGGTGGATTAAAGCCCTAATTGTGAAAAAGAAATCTTTAAAACTTTTATAAGAATATATAGAAGGGGAATTCCCTGGTGGCGCAGTGGTTGAGAGTCCGCCTGCCAATGCAGGGGACACGGGTTCAAGCCCTGGTCTGGGAAGATCCCACATGCCGCGGAGCAACTAGGCCCGTGAGCCACAATTACTGAGCCTGCGCGTCTGGAGCCTGTGCTCCGCAACAAGGGAGGCCGCGACAGTGAGAGGCCCGCGCACCGCGATGAAGAGTGGCCCCCACTTGCCGCAACTGGAGAAAGCCCTCGCACAGAAACGAAGACCCAACACAGCCAAAAATAAATAAATAAATAAATAAATAAATAAATATTTTTTAAAAAAGAGTAATCTTTAAAAAAAAAAAAAGTATATAGAAGGATATTTTATAACTTTAGGGGAGGGAAAGGTTTCTCAAGGAAACTCTAAAAGTACAAACCATAAAGGAAAAGAAAGATACATTGAATTATATTAAAAGTATGTATCAAAGTCTATTAGAACTGATAAAGGATTAATACCCTGAATTTATAAAGAATTCCTATAATATTAAAAAGATGAATTAAATAGAAAAATAGAAAAGGATTTTAGTAGGTAATTCATCCAACGTGGTGCAGTGGTTAAGAATCCGCCTGCCAATGCAGGGGACACGGGTTCAAGCCCTGGTCCAGAAGATCCCACATGCCGCGGAGCAACTAAGCCTGTGCACCACAACTACTGCGCCTGTGCTCTAGAGCCCGCGAGCCACAACTACTGAGCCCGTGTGCCACAACTACTAAAGCCCACGCACCTAGAGTCCGTGCTCCGCAACAAGGGAAGCCACCGCAGTGAGAAGCCTGCACACCTCAACGAAGAGTAGCCTCCGCTTGCTGCAACTAGAGAGAGCCCGCGCACAGCAACGAAGACCCAACGCAGCCAAAAATAAATAAATAAAATAAATAAATTTTTTTAAAAAAATTAGCATTAAAAAAAAAAGAGGATGTCCCAATGACAAATATACTTGAAAATATGCTCAGTCTCACTAAAAACCAAGGAAATGGAAAACTACAATAAAATTTCCTTTCACACCCATAAAATGAACAAACATTTAAAAGTGTAAAGAGCATGTAGAGAAAAAGAAACTATGATACACTGGTGATGGGAGTGTGAATTAATACAATCTTTTTGGAGAACACCTTGTCAATAGCTAGAAAAGTTGAAGATACACTACCCAATGGCCTAACAATTCCACTACTGGCTATCTGTCTTCAAGGCTTAGAGAATCTCTAACACATGGGCACAAGGAGACTTGTACAGAACCATCGTACAAATAATATTACATTTTTCTAAAGGATATATATTTTTAATAAAAGTATGCATAATAAATGTATATCTAATAAAGTATATAATAAAGGTTTATAAAATGTTATGTATTATATAATATTATAAAGTGTACAGATTGCAGATATGTATGTGATGATAAACCTAAATTCAGGATGGTGGTTACCTCTGGGGGTGGGAGGGAAATGGGACTGAAGGGGGGTCCACAGGGGGGGGCTTTGGCTCTTTCTGTAATATTTCACTTCTTAGGCTGATTAGTGAGATCATGCATATTCCTTATATTATTCTTCATGCTTTATGCATTTTCTTAAGTCTGAAGATTATTGTGATAAATATTTATTATTAATATTTTATAATAAATATTTTTAAACTAATAACTAAAACCCAAGAATGGTTGGTAATTTCCAAGTAGCACTGTGCTTGCCAACAAGAATAAAATTTAAAGAAAAAAGTTAAAACAAATTCACTTTTGGTTAGTTTACATGATAATCATTCTTGGTCAAACACCTGATATCCAAAGATAAGAAAGGTAAGAATCTTTCCTCTGCTAATATATGATAGTTTACTTTTTTGTTATACATGTTAAAAATACTTTCTGTGTTTTAGCTGTTTCAAATGCTTTAAAAGAAACTTTGTTCAGATAACTATATGTGGTAAAACAACAATGTGAAAAAATCCCCGATTTTAATAATTACATCAGTTAATGTAAGATTCAGCAATTAACTTACTAAGCTTTCCTTAAAGAAGCAATGCATAAAAAATTTATTTGCTCAGTTGGGTCTTAATGGTGTTAGGATAATAGTAAAGAAATAGAATAGCTAACACTTAATGCTTACTCTATGCCAAGGTGCCACTGAGTGCTCACAGCAACCCTGTGTGGTAAGTATTATTCTCATCCTCATTGTACAGATGAAAAAAACTGAGGCACAGAGAGGTTAAGTAGTTTGCCTATGGACACACAGCTAGTAAGAGGCACTGGGATTAGAATCTAGGAAATCTGGCTCCAGAGTCTGTGCTTTTAACACTACCATGAAGATGAAGAAAAATACATCTCATATCACAGTATAAATAAAATAAAGTGAGAGCTGTTCCAAAAACCTCACTGACTCTTAAACACGATGCTTAACTGACTTTGACTTTGGTCCCTAGCTCTTGGGAGACCCAGAAATTTCTGTTTCATGGCAATCAATTGAAGAATAACCTGATTCAAAATGTCGGCATCCCAACGTTGGCAGACAAGGAAGTATCGCAGTTCCCACATCCTTTAACCACTGGCCTCTTACCCAACAGGAAATGCGCACACGCGCGCTCGTCAGCTAGTTACAAGACTGCCCTCACCCGTGCACACAGGCTCCGCCTCGCATGCGCAGGCGCCCTACCTGTCCGTGCAGCGTGAACTCCAGCACCAGACCCCACAGGTCCACAAAGGTCGTGGGGTGGCCCTGCTCAGCCCGTTGCTCTAGCTCCCGATGGTAGCTCGCCAGGCGCTCAGGAGAGAAGGCCTCTAGCTTGCTCTTGGCCAGGTGCTCCCGGGCGTGTCTGATGGGTCCCTTCAGGTCTCTCTGCGACCACTCAGGGTCCCCATACAGATGGGCCATTGTCCTGAGAGAACAAAGGGACATTACAGTCTGAGGTCAAGGCCCAGCACGGGTCGCTGCAACTCCAACTTCCACCCTCCGACTTCTCCCAACACGTGGCTCCCGCTGCCAAAGCCCCACCTATCTAGAACTGCCGCAGGGCATTCTCTCCTTCTTGATCCGTACGGTCCAATATAAATAGAATGTGAGCCACATATGTAATTTAAATTTTCCTAGTAACCACATTTTCAAAAAGTAAAAAGAGATCTGAAAAATTAATTTTAACAGTATATTTCATTTAATTCAGTATCTAAAATTATCATTTCAGTGTGTAATCGATACGAAAATTAATATAGATATTCTTTTCAAACTCTTTTTTCAGAATTCACTGTGCATTTTATATTTATAACACATCTCAGTTTGGGCTAGCCACATTTCAAGTGGTCAATAACCACCCGTGACTAGTGGCTATTGTATTGTACAGCACAGCTGTAGACCCCTACTCCCATCTTTATAGATCCGTCCTGAAGCCCTTTAAGACTCTGCCTGTCAACAGCTGTCACCTAAACTCTGAGGAGTTTACTCCTCTTTTACTCCTTAGAGTCACAGTTCGATAAGACTCAAAGGAATGAATCTCTAATAGTGAAAAGTTCAACTTCGTCATAGGCAGAGTGGAGCATAGGGTGGCAATGTTGTCTTCAGGTAAAATAGCATCTCTTGACCTCAGTTTCCTCATCTATACTATACAATAAGAGAAACGACCCCAGAGAGTGTTGTGAGGATTAAATGAGGCAATGATAATTAAAGGGAAAAAAGCTACCAATTTGGAGCTCCTGGTACGTGTCAGACATGTTAAGTGCTTTACTTGGGCTGTCCCACTCCAGTCCTATGGAGTATGTACTATTATTTCCCCCACTTTGGAGATAAGTCGACTGAGAATCAGAGGAAATAAGTTGCTCAAAGTCACCTAGCCAGTAAGTAGTGTTGCAGGAACTCAAACCCAGCTCCTTCTGGATCAGTAGCATGGAATGGATGTCCTGCAATGCCTCGCTCATGGCGGGACCTCTGAATGTCCGTCTCCTCCCTTTTGAGAAAGCCACTTGGCACCCATCAGAACATACTGCTCACACCCACTTAGAGGGTCCCTCTGATGTCCACTCCATTTCCCCTTGGGGCCTGATCATCTCTGCTCTTCCAAGTCCCCAGGGCCCTCACCATGTAGAGCCCGAGATGCCACTGAAGTAGGTCACACAGTCCAGAAGGCCCAGCTTCTGCAGGGCCAACAGGTGGCCATAGAGAGAGGTCATGGCCCGGGCACCTCCTCCTGTGGCCATGATGCCCACGACGGGGACCTGGGTTGCACACAGACACAGGCTGGCTTAACAAGGACAGGGATGGAGCTGCCTCCTGCCTCCAGGGAAGGGACCTCGAGGTCAGAGCCTGAAGGAGTCAGGGTTAGAGCTAGCACCCGGCTCCTCCCCAGCAAATGACAGCTCTCAGCCTTGGATAGATCCCCAAAGAGAGCTTCCCCGTGCCCCACATCTCCCCACATATGCCCACTCCCCAGTCTCTGCTGACTGGAGTATCTGGAGAGGGCATAGCAGGCAGGTACTCCATGAAGGCGAGTGCAAGGTATCTGTACCCCCATCCCCCTTCCCCCACAAACCGCATCTTCCTGTAGGTCTCTGTCCAGCTGCAAGGCCTGCTTCAGGGCCTTGGCCACCACCTGCTTCCTCCTGCTCAGGAAGGCTTTCTCCTCCGCACACAAATCGAAGCCCAGATGCACAGCCAGCTCCTTCGGGCTGGGGCAGTGGAGGATCCAAGGGTCAGGGGGCACCTGCATAGCTCAGCTACTGGCTGGTCGAGCCCACAATAACTGCCAAATAAACTCCTTGCTCCCAACCCTCAGGACCACACTTTCCACATACTCCCCAGCCCCGTGACTACCCCTGTCCCCCACAGATATGAATGTCCCTTACCAGCTCTCAGCCTTGAGCTGCAGCTTCACTCCTGGGGCCTGAAATCAAAACAAGAGACCCCACTCAGAATGTCCTAGACCCTGAAGGGAGTGTGGGTATCCCCTGGGGGCCTTGGGGTCTTTATTCTCACTGGCACTTCCCATCCAGCTGAGGCCACTTACATTTGTAGCAGGAACGTCAACTGTCACCTCCTTCCCCATGGCCAAGGACCTCAGGGGCATAGTGAGGTGCCCAACTGAGTTGCCTGAGTTCCAGCCATTGCTTTTAGAGGTCTGCAAAGAAAATTCATTCATTCCTTCACTCACTCAACAAATCCTTACTGAGTATCTAGACAGCGATCTGGACAGACACAGGCCCTCCCTGATAATGCAAAAATAATTACAGTATTTAGAATTATTGTAATTAAAATAATTACAATTACTAATAATTACAAAAATAATAATAGCTAACCAAATCACTTTGCTATACACCTGAAACTAACAGAATATTATAAATCAACTAAACTTCAATAAAAAATAAGCACAGCTTATATTTATTTAGTGTATTAATAGCTGATATGTGTTTATTATTCTGAGTCATGTGCATGAACTTATAAAGAAACAGGTAACGAACTGACGTTAGTAAGTATCGTAAAGGAAATAAGCAGGGTGATGTGATAGAGTAACCAAAGGTGGGGTATGTAGAATCTATTTGAGATGCGGGGTCAAGGAGGGCCTCTGAAGAGATGCCATTTGAGCTGAGATCTAAAGGAGGAGGAGGAGGAGGAGAAAGAGGGGCAGGCTGCCTTGGAAGGAGCCGCAGGAGGACAGGGAAAGCACTTGGTGTGTTGGAAGAGCGAGAAGAGACAAATATGGCTGGAGCATCGTGACTGAGGGGGAGCATGGAAGAAAATGAGGCAGCAGAGGTGCGCGGGGGCCGGGTTATGCAGGGCCTGCGGACGCAGACGTGGGATTTTATTCTAGGAGCATTATCGGAGGAGCCATTGAAGACGTCAAACAAAGACTGACATGGCACAGCAGCCCCCCGTGCCCACGCGAGGCCCCTGGTGATCCTCCCTGTCTGCCAAGGGCATGGTGCCTAACTGGGGGAGGCTGACAAGGCCACAGGGCCCTGGCCTTGGCAGGAGGACGGCCAGAGAGAAGCCTGCAGCAGGTGGAGCTGGCCCAAGGCTGGGGTCGGCAAGGGAGCTCCAGAGCCAAAACCTACCCTCAGGCACCCACTCAGCTCTGCCTCTTGGGCCGCCATGTAGTGGAAGCGGAAGGCAGAGGCTGTTCCCAGGGCAGATGTCTGTGTGTCCTCATATGAGCCCTTCAGCACCAGCTCCAGCTCCAGCTCCAGCTCGTCCTGATCTAGGGAGAGAGTGGACAGGTTAGCACAAGGGAAACAAGAGCCCGGAACCCCAGCTAGGATCCAGGAAACCAACAGTACTGCCCAAGACATGGGGAGGCCGGGTGGCTGGACCATGGCAAACAGCATTCTGGAAAGGGCTCTCCCCGCAACCCCCATGGGACTCCCACCTCCGGCAACAGGCCTTCTTCCAGGTCAGGGGGACTCTCCTGCCCAGAGGAGACCAGTTGCCCTTGTGCTGTGTGGGCAGCCTCCGCTGTACAGGTTCCCCAGCCACACCCAGCAACCCCACACACTCCAGGCAGAGGCCAGACCTCATCCTGAGCAGGTCTCACCTGCAGCCTCGGCTGTGCTCCCCGTGGTGTCTAGATGGACATCCAGGCATGACAGTTCTCGGGCCTGGGGCAGACCACATCATGGGCGGGGGGCTCTGCAGGGGAAGCTGAGGTCTCCCCTCAACCTCACCCCCTGAGCCCCCTGTCCCAAAGCCACCACACACAGAACCAGAAGTAGGGTCCAGGGTGGGACCAGTCCTCCCGTTGACCGACTTGCCAAGTGAGCCTGCTGCATTCTCTCTGTAATGCATGCCAGCTGATGCCTGCAGCCCACTCAGCTCTGGCCGCTACCCTCTCCCTTAGAACTGCCGAGCTCATCAACATGCCGCTGGTCTCCATCACCTCAGATAAAAGGCAGCTGCCGTAGGTGTGGCTATTTTAAGGTGTATTTGAAAAAGTAATACTAGCCCATCAAACAGGCACTCATAGGACCCCAAGGGTGGATGCCTGCTTCAGTTCTGAACGCCAGCTGCCTTACTACATGCAGGGCCTGGCCTAGCTCCCAGGTCATGCCTGTGTTGCTCGTTGAGGGTGTTCCTTTGAGTAGAAAATTTCTAATCCTCGCTCACCACCCATTCCTGCCCACTGCAGCTTCGTGAGCTCGCTATGCTTTAGGAGAGCTGACCCTCCATCGTCCGGAGGAGAAGCTGATTGACCCCTGGTCCTATCTCAAAGCTCCCTGACTGGAAGCACACCACACTGTAACCTGAGCCTGCTGGCCTGGCCTGCGAGAGACTTCCTCGCCCCCTTCAGGGCTAAGAACTATGAAGTCATCACACAGAGCTAAACACCATCAGGAAATGCCTAAAATTCCCCCAATGTTCCCTCAACCCTCCTGCCTTGGGCCAGAATTCCTCTCAGCAGAGCCTCGGCCTCCCGTCTCTCTGAGTTCCCTTTAGCCCCAGGCCCCTCCGAGGCCAGACTGCAGCCCCAGGTGACCACCTAGCAGGGTGGTGGACTGGTCTTACTGCAAAGCCCTGTCCTTGCCTTGTCCCTTGCGGCCCACCGGCCAGGCAGCCCCGCCCCTAGCCCAGTGTCTGCTCTGGGGCCCCTCCCTTAGCGCATCCCACCCCCACAGGCCTGGGGAAGGTGGTTACCACAAGCACGTTGTTGGTGATGAGGTGTTCTGGGCAGCCTGACCTGGAAAAATCAAACCATCCAGAGTCCGGCCTTGCAAAGGCAAAGGCTTCCTGCACTGATGTGCCCCCTCCCAGCCAGGCTGCACCCAGGTGGGTCCTCCCTGGGTGACACAGGGCTCTCGACGTCCTGGGTACGATTCAGGGTGTGGGGAGATGCTTCTGAAGAGTGAAAGGTGAGGAGAGAGGGAGGGAGAGCATGGCAGACAAAACACCAGCCTTCCTCTCCTCACTTCTCTGAGGGTCCCCCCAACCCGACCGGCAGGGGTAGGAGATGAGCAACAGCAAATCTGGGCTGGACAGACCAATGGGAAGATCTGGGTCACAGGTATTTTCCTAAGGATAAGCCTGGGTCCTGAGACACCCCCTGAGCTGTGTGGGATTACTCACGTTTTCTCCATCAGGAACTCCACGTCCAGCTCCTCCGGTCCCTGAAATTAAAGAAGAGCAAGTTGGCAACATGCACACATGTCTTTAGAGTTGACACAGCTCCTTTACGTATCTCATCATCCCGAGCAGCCTCTAAGGGAGGCCCGGTGTTACAACCCTTCCCATTTTACAGATGAGGAAATCGAGTCTTAGGGAAAGATGGGCTACCTGCCCAAGTTACCCACAGCTAGCTAGATCCCTGCCTGGCAAGGCTGAAGGGGAAGATTAGGAGCACAAGCCAAAGGAGGCTTGAAGATGCCCAGGGCCCATTTCATCTTCCTCTCGAGGGGGACCAGCCCCAGAACTCTGCCCTCCCTCCAGGTCTCGGGCACCATGAGAGGGTCAGAGGCAGTGAGCAAGAGTGATGAGCCCACGCCCCCCGCAGGGTTGGTCACACCGAGCTGTGTTTTGTGGCACATGAGGAGGTTTGCCATCACCCAAAACCTTCCTTCCCGGTAGATGACTAGAATTCCTCCCTTAAGTGATTCAGCCAGTAACAGTCAAGTTAATCTCCTCCTTTCCTATGAAAATGTAAATATCTCTGGGTGGGCCTTCCGTTTTCCTGCAAAGGAGTTCAACCCAGCAGCATCCCAACAGACGGGAGAAACTATGCCACTTCCTCAGGCTGGAGCTGAGAGGTGGGGCTGGCGGGAACCTCCACCCACCTGGGGATGCAGGGAGAAGGTCTTCCGGAACCACCTGCCAGGGAGGACTTCAGAGACATCACAGAGAACCTTGAAGCAGGCGTCGTCCTTCTTGACGGCATCCTTGTCATAGATGCTCAGCTCCAGAACATTCTAAGGACCCGAGAACAGCAACGTAGCGCGTTATTAACACACAGTGTGGCTCACACCTGTTGAATCCTCACTTGATGCCGAGGGCGTGAAAAGATTATTATGCCACTGCACTTTGTACTTCAAAATACTGGTAAAACCTAGAAGTGGTAAAAGGAAACCCAGCAAAGTTCCTAATTCGCCCCCCTGCTAATTTTTGTTTTTATAAAAAATAAAACTCTTTTGAAGTTTCCCCAGCCCAACCCCACCCCTGCTTTGCTGGTTCCCTAAGGCGTGGTAGGTACCAGGCACTATACTGGGAGTTCTCTGTGCGTGATCGCATTTAGCCTCAAACAACCCAAGCAGGAGGGCTCTTGCTGCCTCCACTCCATAGATGGGCTTAGGGAGGACCAGTAGCTTGCCGTTCACACATTCTCTCACACCCAGCACATCCAGGCCGGGGCACAAAGACACCCCCTTCCCCAGTTTCTCTGCCTGAGCTCCGGAGGAAGGTGTACTCTACCCCAGGAACCTTCCCAGTGTGGGGTACAGCCTGTCCTCAGTGGGGTGGCCAGGGGTCCTCTGGCCTTTACCTTGACCTGACTTTGGATCAGGAAAGTGAAGGTCTCGTTCCATACAGGATGACTGGAGTTGGTGACTGTTTTGGTCTTGAACTTTGTTCCAGGTGCGGTTGGCAGCTGTAGGATCACGTAGGGGTCTGCCTCGTTCACTGCCAACATCAAGAGAACCGTTGTGAGACAGAATTCCTCATGCCCCTCTCCGGGGGCCTCACCAGGTTCCTCCCAAGACCCCTGCAGCCACTAGGGGCAGCCCAGCCCAGCCCAGCCCCAAGGCACTGGGCCTTTCCCGTAGGACATGGTCCTCCCCACACCCCTGGGGCCCAGGACACAGCTACTCACAGAGGTCAGCCCAGCCCAGGCCCCGCGCCTCCAGGACCCTCACGGTGAGCTGCCAGCAGGCAGAGGTCTCCCCCTGGAGAGAAATAGGCCACAGAGTCCCTCCTGCTCAGTTACGAGCTCCCCAAATTTGTGCCGAGGCTTCTCCTGAGATGCTGCTCGCTGACGCTGCCAGGCATTCTGGGGTCAAACAGCCTTTGCCCATCACTGTGCCTGGGGCCATGGTCCTGGGCCGCAGCAGTCAGGGAATGGGGGTAGAATCTGTGGGACGCCCTCCCTTCAGGGACAGGATTGCACAGTATAGTAAAGAAAGCAGGAAACAGAGGGCCAAGGAACGGCCACCACACTGGACATGTCATTTTGGGGTCAGCCACCCCCAGAGCTCACAGGGAGGGCAGCCCTTTGGTGACGCATGGGACCCTGCTGCCAGGCGTTCCCCCGGCCTCTGGACAGGAAGTGGGCGCGTGACTCCAGGACGCTGAGCTCTGGGGAGCCCAGTGTTCCGTGATGGCCTCAGGTACAAACCGTCTCTTGGGTGTGAATTGGGAAACTCCAAGAGCATCAGGCTGTTCCTGTGAGCAGGGGGTGAAAGTTATTAAGATGCTGGCGAGGCCACATCAGCCCACAGGCAAGCTCAATAAGGTGGAAGAAGAAACGGAGTGGGCAGGAGCTCGGAGGGACCAAGAAGACGAGCAGTAACAGGTGGCAGGAGGAAAAGCAGAGGGTGGGGGGGAGGGGTGCGTGGCTGAATCCTGCTGGGACAGGGCCGGGGTGGGGGGCGGTGGGCCGGGTATCTCAAACCCCTACTGCTGAGGTCCTTGGCACTGCTGGGATCCAGGGGGCCCTTGGGTTTCTGTTCTTCCTGAGGCCCCGCTGAGTAGATTTTTCTGGGCACCCTGCACACGTTTCTTATGATAAGGCCCTGTGATCTGAGGCAGAGACAGCAGCATGCTTGCATGGTGGACATTCAGCCTTGCATGGTTGGGAGACAGCGCTGCGATGAAACCAAAGCTCTTTCCTGCCCTGCACCCTCTCACGACCAGTCCCACTCCTGTGCGTGTGATCTGAAAGTCTAGGCTCCCACCAGGAACCGTCTCTGCTCTGCACACGTGCTACCTGCCAGGGGCTTGGCTCAGTGTCTACGGCACCGGCTCTCCATATCCCACAGAGAAGCTTAAAGGACAACGGGCCACAGCAAAGCCAAGCAGGCTTGTGCCCTTGCCCCCGACCCTGCTACCCTGTGTCCCCACATCATCCCCGTCTTGTGGCTTCTTGCTAAGTGTCTTTGTCATCCTTGTCAGCTCTCTGGCAGAGCACACATGACCCTCCCAGCAAGGTAGGCTCATTTCTCCCTTCTTGGGGATCAATGCTAGTGACATCCACAGGCCTTAAGCCAGAGGTTGTAGTTGACAGGGATTTAGTGTCGTTTGAGTCACCTGGCTCCGTTTCCTCCCCACACCCGGATTCCATCACCGCCCATCACAGAGATGGTGCTGGCTGGGACCCGGGTTCCTGTGAGGAGCTGTGGTTCAATGCCCACTCCAAGCCAGGGCGAGGCAGAGGCAACCAAGCCGCAGCCCAGCTGCCACCCCGATCCTCAGGGCCACAGCCTGCGGGCTGCTCTAAAGCCACTTGGGGCTGCTAAGAATCGCCCCCAATTGCTCACTTTCCAGCCAGCCACCATACCCAGATTGGGTGTTGCTGCCCATTTCCCCCTCTGGTCACTGAGAGCCTCTCAACTTCAGAAAGCCCACCGTTTCCTGGAGGATATTTTTCCTAAGATGGAACCCCGTTCTCCCCACCTCCAAGAGTGTCACTAACACAGAGCACCTGGAGGATGGGCTGTGACAATCACTATAATGAGTGGCCATTGCCGGGGCAGAAGAGCAGAGTGGTCAAGGCAGATTCCCAGCCAGGTTGTCTGGATCGAAACCCTGGTCCTCTGCTTACTTGCTGTGTGAGCCTGGACAAGTCACTAAACTTCCTGGTGCCTCTGTTTCCTCATTGTAGTGGGACAAATAATAGTATCAACCTGACACAGTGTCCTGAGGCTGAAATGTGTTAATGCCTGTAGAATGCTTAGCAAAAAGTAAGCAGTTTCTAGATAATTGCTCTTATTACTTACTATTTATTAAGTGCTTGTTATGTTTCTAGGTGCTATACTAAGCATATTACATATTCAAACTCTATTTATCCTCCTGACACCCTCTTAAGATAGTTCTCTCATTTCCTCCCATTTTACAGATGAGAGAATTGAGGCTTAGCAAGGTTGACTTGCGCTAGGTCACAGAGTTAGTAAGTGATATAGTTAGGATTTAAACCCAGGTCTTCAAGGCCAGAGCTCACGACCCCTTTGTGGTTCTACCTTCTTAGGACTTTGCTTCTTTGTGAAAGCATGCAACTCTCATCTCCTGCCCCATGGATATCTAAACATTAGAATTTCATAGATTTGTTTTAGACAAATAGGATTATTGAGCCAACTAATGTGTTAACTAGTAGGAATCTTTTCTCCTGAGGGCTCTGGGGCTTCACCTTCCCTGTTGAAAGATCCTGCCACCTGGAATACTGCCTTCATTGATGACTGACCCTGGATGCTCATGGAGGGGTCTCAAGCAGGGCGCCTGCACCCAGCTTCCTGTAGCATCCTGGAAGTGCCTCTCTGCCGAGGGTCCCAGCCACCCTCTCTGTCCCTGCACAGGAGCCCCGGGGCCTCCTCCATCCTCCGTGGCTCAGTGCTGGTCTCTGCCCATCACGGGGAATACAGCCCAAGGGAGGTTGAGCGGGGTCCAGAGGATCTATAACCATGAGGTCTTCAGCTGGGGGAGTAAGAGGAGCAGGCTGCCTTTTCTCCCTGCTGGCACCCAGTGACCCGCAGTAGGATAGTGCGGGGAGGCTGGAGAGACAGGAAGTGGGAGCTGTGGGCACAGCCTCTGAGTCAGGCTGAGATGACGCTCCTCACCCTGGTCTCCCGGGCCCTGGATTCTATGGATGCTAATTGTCCATGCCACCCACTCCCCATCCCTAAGCACAGATTCCCTCACCGTCTGCCTCCCACCTCCAGCCTCTGCCTAGGCAGAGACCCCAGGTCTGGGACCCAGCCCCTCCCCAGAGACCAGAATCACCTTGGTTTCAGCTATGTCAAGCTTGTTAGAATGCACCCTAGCTCCAGGCCCTGCTCTGAGTGATGCCGACAGGCTCAGTGACATTATTACCTGGTGAGGATGGCCAGGTGGTCCCCTAGGTGTCGTTCTCTCCATGCCAAACCTTTGGCTCCACTCCAGGCCCGGCTCCCTGCAAGATGATAGCTCCCTGGCTGGCTGGCAGCAACTACTCCCGATGGAATGGGACTGACTGTGAACCTGCCAGCCTCTGAGGAGCCACGATCCTATAAACAGCCGGGGCCCCGCCTCCAGGTCACTCCCTCAGCCCAGCACCTTCTCCTCTTCTCCTGGAGGCTGAATCAACTAGCTTTTCCAGAAACTTCTGGCAAGGCTCCAGGACCTGCAGGCGGAGCATCTCTTCCAGACCTGGGATGTCAGGGTACAAGAGAGGGGGACGTCAAGTCCGGGGAGCAGCGGCAGGAAGCTGGTTCCCCTGAGGCTGAGGGCAGAGGGCAGGGTGGGGTCAGAGCTAGGAAACCCCTGCAGCCCAGCCCCAGCCTGAGCCAGGCCAGCCTCTGGGGGAGGAGGGCTGAGCACCTGAGAGCAGATGAGCAGCCAGGAGCCTGGGAGGAATAATAGGGCGGCCCCAGGGGTGGGCTCTGAGCAGACTCCGGAAACCTAGCTGCAGGGGTATCTGGACTCTGGCTCTAGGCCTCTCACTCCTTCCGTGTGGCTGGTCCTAGGAATTTAGAGGATTTCTGTTAAAATAGAGTAACAAACTTTGTAGTAAAGGTAAGAGACCAATCAGGAAACTCTTAGATTATGAATATTACAGAAAAAAGCTCTGTGAAGTCACCTGTTTAAACTATTCAGTATGCACAACATGAAATGTTCTCCTGAAATGCCATGAACTCAGTCATTTTACTGTCAATTCGTTATATAATTGAACAATAATGATTTGTTTTTTGAGGCAAATGAAACTGAATTAATGTTAACCTATTACAAATGGATCTAAAATGTATTATTACAGAATCAGCCAGAAAAGAACATTAATGATGGTCTATGAAAAATCATTTGAATGAGAAATATCAATACTTTTAAAAATGTAGAACATTGCAAAGAACAACTTATTGCAAAGTGGGTCACAGATGAAGCAATGCACAAAGTCACTGGCTGGTGAATAGCAGAGGTCAGAATTACGCTCTCTAGACTGAAAGCTCTACCTCCACCCCAGAGTGGGCTCAGCCCAGCCTGGAGCCCACCCAACAAGAATGCCCTGGTCATTGGTGGCCGCCATGGGCTGGGCCAATCCCAGAGCAATCCTGGGACCACAGGAGTCCTGAGGAAATACATCCCCCTGGGGAGTGAATTCACATCTCCTTGAACTTAATGCGGGCCTCATCTGGGACCGCTTCAGGGAACTACAGAGGCAGAGCTGCGGCATCACCCTCCAAGAGGTAACCCCCAGTGCCAGCCCTCCACACAAGTATGGGAGGGCCAGGCAGCTCCACACCGCAGAGGACGGGGGTCCCTCGGCTCAGCTGGCTGGACTGGGAGGAGAGCTTGGTGCTCAGTTTCCCCATCTGTGCAGTGATGGTGTGGTAAACGCTGCACCTGAAGAAGCCCATGAAATCCTGATTCAGAGATTCTTAATTCGTATGTGTTAGTAAAGCTTACGACCATTCGTATGTGTTAGTAAAATCTGCAAAAGTAAGCTACTTTAACTACAAACGGTGAAGACCACTGTCTTCCCATTCTTTTATCTCATCTGTTAGCATTGATGCAACTGTGGTACTTTTAGGATCTAAGGAGAAGTTGGGTTAGAGACACGTACGTTAATCTCAGTTCAGTGGGACATAGTTATGTGGTTTGCAGTTGGTTTCATGTATAGTGAAGTTACTGCCAGCCATTCTGGTTTAGAAATAATTTCCAAAATACTCCTACCACCCACTGTGCCAACTCATCTGACATTGTGACACAGAGGTGTAGGCAGAGGCTGTGCTGCAGTACAAGTAGAATAAGGCAGAGGAAGATAAACAAGGTCTGAAACCTACAGACCAAAACTAGTCTGTGGAAAATTCGTCCAAACAGACACATGAAATCCTAAGTGGAAAATACAATCTTGTTGAAATATGATCAAAACAGAAGTTGTCTCCTGAAAGAGATGTTTTCAATCATGTCTTAAATGCTTTTTTCCCTTTATTTGATGGGAATTTCAAGAAATAGAAGTTATCATATTCCTGTACTACAAGCAGCTAGCACATCTAGATAGCTCAGAGAGGAGAGAAACTTGTTAGAGGTTGTAGCAGATTTTATTTTTCTAAAGATGGCTGCAACAGTGTCTCCTGTCCTCATGCTCTTACCCCTCCTTCATCAAGAGGTGGACGCAGATTCCCCTTCTCTTGGACCTTTTGGGCTGGAGGCGCTAACTCATAGGATGTGAGGAACTTGACGCTGCTTGACTCTGAGGTTAGGTAACAAAAGGCGATGTAGCTTCTCCTTGACGGCTGGAAAACTCCCACTGAGAGCCACCATGACAGATGTCCGAGTCCCTGAGGTTCCGTGCTGTGAGGAAGCCAGGCCATGTGGAGAGGTCAGGAGTCCTCATCCCCAGGTCCTCCCAGCCCAGGGCATGGGGATGCATAAGCCTTCAGGTGATTCCAGCCCAGCTATTGAGTCACCCCAAGCCGGTGCCCTTTCTGAATTTTTGACCCACGGAAACTACGAGCCTAATAAAGGGGTTACCGTGTTATGCCATTAAGTTTGGGGTGGTCTGTTACATAGCCATAGTAACTAAATCAGAGCTTTTCTCAAATTTGCTAACAATCCTAAAGTTTTACATGGCATTGTCAATGAAGAGCTGTGAAGCAGAGGGAAACTACAAATAATTAACTATTACGAACTATCAATAATTTAAAAAACTAAATTTCGTTCAACCAGGCTGGGGGAAGATTTCTTTCTATTTGATCTAAAGAAAATGATTTTACAAAATTGGTGTTGAATAAAGAGGCAGTCAGGGAGTATAAAACCAAACAATGAAGGAAAAGTTATAGAGATTAATTAATAAAAATATTATGTTAGTTTCCAAATTTTTGTGATGTTTTGCATTTGTCAACCCTTTACAATTTGTATTTTCTGTGATATTACTTTATCTAATTTTGTATCAACTTGTATAAACTTCAGGCTCCATAGAACATGGATCTAATGTGTGTGTCACACTGTTCAAAGTGTGACATATATATATCATGTTTATTGATTCCCCAAACCCTATGAGGCAGGTATTATTATTATTATCCTCACTTTACAAACGAGAAAACTGGGGCAGGAATTAGTTGAGGAACTGCTCCCAGGTCAGCCCGGGAATCTAGACCAGAGGCAGTGCTCTTAACCATCACCTGCAATTTGGTCCCTCTGCAGCAGAAGTGTAGGCAAGAGGGAGGATGAGGGAGTCCCCGGATCAAGCCTTGCCTGAAGGAGTGAATCTAGTTCTAGGTTTTTCATTTGGGTCCCAGCCCTTCCCCATCTACTTTAACTCCAGGAAGGAAGAGGTCAGTCCCTCCCCTCCCTTTACCTTTCCCCAGAATAGCACTCGATGACAATGTCATAGATGACAGGAGGTACCTGACAGGGTGGAGGAGGAGACAGAGCTGATGCCCAGCTGATTCTCAATCCAGGAAAAGCCCTGAAGCAGGTGGTGGGACAGGTAGCAAAATGTATTGAGTGAGGCAAGGATGACACGCACTTCAGAGTTCAGCACTAATTACCATGTCAGCACCAAGGGACAGGTAGGTCTGTGTTCTTACTTCACAAGGAAGTGATTATTCACTCAACTGGCAGACAGGAAGGACAATTTCCTGTCCACGACTGCTCAGGACCAAGCCGGAGGGGATCACCGGCCCCTGTCCTCATTTCAGGGCTACTGGAAAAGATGAGCCTCTCTCTAAACAGGGGGCAGGGTGCCACTCAGCCAGTCCATTCATTCATCCAACAGATATTTACTGAGTGTCTACCATGCCCCAGACAGAGGGCCAGGTGAGTAAAACAGGCCTGATTCCCACCTGAAGAAGCTTCCGTCCAGTGTACAATCTGCTTTCCTATCCATATCTCTCAGCCAACGGAGCACATCTGTGACTTCGAACCCAGGATGTTACACTGCAGGCCCTGGAGTGCTAGGGCAGGTATCCGACCCCGAATGGAACCTCTGGAATTTCAAGGCAAAGAACCAACAATAACATTATAAACGAATATTATCCAGCTAATTAATTTTGTCTGGAGGCAGTGTTGGCAGGAACATGAGCTTCAGGTAAGTTAAGAAATAGGAGCATGTCTCAAGAACTACTGATGTACTTGGACCAATCTCCCTTCAGGCCTCCCCTGACCTGGCTTTCTCCAACTCTGGGGGCTCTCCCTAGCCCCCACTCTGCCCTATTGGTCTTTTTCTCTCTGATTGCTTTTTTCATAAACCTTCTACACATTGGAAATGTGTGTGAGCATTTAAAATTTATTGTGTTTACAACTTTTATACTCTAGTTCATAATTTTTAAAAAATTGTCTTTTATACATTTTCAAAACAGAAACCTCAACTAAACTGTTTTAAGCATGAATAAGGCCCTTTAATGATTTTTATTTCTGTGGGTTAGCTTATCTCAGAAAAACATCTTTCTCTAAACTCCAGGGGTGACCTCCTCCTGCACCACCAGATTTCACAGGAGAACCCCATCTGGACCCCATGTCCAGAGTTTCAGGTATCCTGCTCTGTTGGCCAGGAGCTCATGTGAAATCTACCCTTTTCTTTCCACCCAACATTCACTCATCTGAAATGTGTTTCCTGTAAACACCCAACAAACCAACAACCCCTTTCCAGGGAGAGACCATGAGGCAATGATCTGCTTGCTGGGGTTCAGGAGGAGTATGGGCTACACCTTTGCCAACTTGCTCCCTTTCTGCAGCTGAGAAAGCAGCACCCGGGGCTCCCCTGCCAGTGCCGAGGAGCCTTCCCTCCCTCTGGGCTCCATGGAGGGGCCGCATGAGTGACTTGAGCTGGAGCTGGGTGCTGGGGGGCCAGGGCAGCCCCTCATCACACTCCCCAGCAACAACTACAGTAGATATCTTGTCTCATGAAACAGGAATTAAAATACATACGTAAGTGTGCTTTTACTGTTTTGACACCTCCTCCTGTCCATCTCCCCTCTCCTTGGCCAACGGCACCCGTTGTCAAAGCTGGAGATGAGAGGAAAAAAGGAGGCTCCTTCTGCTGCTGGTCTCAGAGTCAGCTCTCCAGAGACAGGGCTTGAAGGCTGAGCATTGAGAGGAAAATAAAGGGGTTGGTAAATGTCAAGAGTTTCCTTTTACATGTCATGAGCAAAGCTATGAGCTCTGAGTCCTGGGTAGAGAGAGAGAGTACTTAGGGGATGTGCCCATCCAACGTAAGGGGAATGGAGAAAGACCCTCTACTGCTATGGGGGAGAAGGAGAAGGACAAGAGCTCAGCCATTCACATGTCTTAACTCCCGCCCCAGGCCCAAATTCCAAGGGGGCATTTTGCACAAACAAATCATTTGGGTGAAATCCTGGAACTGTGAGTATGATCCTCTCTCCATAGGTGTATCATGGGAAAAGTCGTGTCCCCTGAGAGAAGCACCTGTCCAACACAGTAATGCCCGGGGTGGTTGCTGGAAGTGATTGAAAGAGGGTCTAGGTAGGGCAGGTGCCAGCAATGGTGCTCCCCTCTCTTCCTAGGCCCCTTGTGGTACAGAAGGGATCCAGAAGTCTTCTTGAGCTCACGTTGAGGGTGTAGAAGGTAGTTAAGCTGAGAGCCAGTGGCCTTTCTGGGGCTACCATGGAGCTGTGGGGTAGCCAGTCTGAGCTGAGGGATGGACAGGGTCTGGATGAGGCACAGAGTATTCTCAGCTCCCGAGGGAGCTAAGGTGGGTCTGAGCCAGCCAGGGTCCTGGCCCTGACCTGGCTTGCATAAAATAGAACAGGTGTCCTACCAGCTGTAGTTTCAGCTCAGATGCAAGCAGGAGCCTAAAGGCCAGGCCAGGGAGACCCCAGAAAACCCCAAGTAGACGATAGGCTGTATCCCTCTAAGGCCGTTGCTTAGGTGTCATCTTAACTGTAAGGATGGGGGTAGGGAGATCTCTGAAAAAAGCATTTCCCGGCACTCAGCCACCAAGCGTCTGGCACAGTGGTTCTGTGCTGGGAATGCTAATCCAATGTGTTAGGTGCAAGGCCTCTACACACGGCCCTCTATAGGCAAGTAAAACTAGACTAAGTACAAAGAAGAAGGTAGACCTTATCTTATCACCTAGATTACATCTTATTTCTTTCTGGGGACCCAGTGGGCTTTGCCAGTGACACCATGGGAGGTGGAGACAAGATGGTGGAGTAGAAGGACATGAGCTCACCTCCTCTCACGAAAACACCAAAATCACAACTAACTGCCATGTAACCATCAACAAAAAAAGACTGGAACCTACCAAAAAAGATATTCTACATCCAAAGACAAAGAAGAAGCCACAACAAGATGGTAGAAGGGGCACATTTGTGATACAATCAAATCCCATACCCACCGGGTGGGTGACCCACAAACTGGAAAATAACTATATCCCAGGGGTTCTCCTACAGGAATGAGAGTGCTGAGCCCCACATCAGGCTCCCTAGTCTGGGGGTCTGGCACTGGGAGGGGGAGCCCCCAGTGCCTTTGGCTTTGAAGGCCAGAAGGGCTTGACTGAAGGAACTCTCCTCTTGGAGGGTGCACACAAGTTCTTGTGTGCACCGGGACCCAGGGGAAAAGCAGTGACTTCATAGGAGCCTGGGCCAGACAGACCTGCTGGTCTTTGAGGGTCCCCTGGGGAGGCAGGGGTTGGTTGCGGCTCACTGTGGGGACAATAACACTGGTGGTGGAGGTACCAGGGAGTACTCATTGACGTGAGCTCTCCTGGAGATGGCCATTTTGACACCAAGATGGCCCCACTCAACAGCCTGTAGGCTCCAGTGCTGGGATGCCTCAGGCCAAACAACCAACAGGGCAGGAACACAGCCCCACCCATCAGCAGACAGGCTGCCTAAAGTCTTCCTGAGCCCACAGCCCCCTCTAAACACATCCCTTGACATGGCCCTGCCCACCAGAGGGACAAGACCCAGCTCCACACACCAGTGGGCAGGCACCAGTCCCTCCTACCAGGAAGTCTGCACAAGCCTCTTAGACCAGCCTAAACCACCAGGGGGGAGACAACAGAAGCAAGAGGAACTACAGTCCTGCAGCCTGTGGAACGGAGACCACAAACACAGGAAGTTAGACAAAATGAGACAGCAGAGAAATATGCTCCAGACTAAGGAACAAGATAAATCCCAGAAGAACAACAACTAAGTGAAGTGGAGATAGGCAATCCACCAAAAAAGAATTCAGAGTAATGATAGTAAAGAGGATCCAAGGTCTCAGAAAAAGAATGGAGGCACAGACTGAGAAGATACAAGAAATATTTAACACAGAGCTAGAAAATATAAAGAACAGAGTGGAACAATACAATAACTTAAATGAAAAACACACTAGAAGGGATCAACAGCGTGATAAATGAGGCAGAAGAATGAATAAGTGTGCTGGAAGACAGAATGGTGGAAATCACTGCCACAGAACAGAATAAAGTAAAAAGAATAAAAAGAAATGAAGACAGATTAAGAGACCTCTGGGACAATATTAAACACACCAACATTCACATTATAGGGGTCCCAGAAAGAGAAGAGAGAGAGAAAGGACCATAGAAAATATTTGAAGAGATAATAGCTGAAAACTTCCCTAATATGGGAAAGGGAACAGTCACGCAAGTCCAGGAAGTGCAGAGAGTCTCATACAGCATAAAACCAAGGAGGAACACACCGAGACACATACTAATAAAACTGACAAAAACTGAAGACAAAGAGAAAATATTAAAAGCAACAAGGGAAAAGCAACAAATAACATACAAGGGACTCCTCATAAGGTTATGAGATAATTTTTCAGCAGAAACTCTGCAGGCCGGAAGGGAATGGCATGATATATTTAAAGTGATAAAAGGGAAAAACCTACACCCAAGAATACTATACCCAGCAAGGCTCTCATTCAGATTTGTCAGAGAAATCATAAACTTTACAGACAAGCAAAAGCTAAAAGAATTCAGCACCACCAAACCAGCTTTCCAACAAGCTAAAGGAACTTCTCTAGGTGGAAAAGAAAAGGCCACAACTAGAAACAAGAAAATTACAAATGGGAAAGCTCACCAGTAAAAGCAAACATACAGTAAAGGTAGGAAATCATACACACACAAATATGATATCAAAACCTGCAATCATGAGAAGAGGAGATTACAAATGCAGGATCTTGGAAATGCATTTGAAATTAAGACACCAGCAATTTAAAACAATCTTGTATATATAGAGACTGCTATATCAAAACCTCATGGTAACCACAAACCAAAACTCTACACTAGATACACACAAAAAAAAGAAAAAAGGAATCCAAACACAACACTAAAGATAGTCATCAAATCACAAGAGAAGAGAACAAAAGAGGAAAGGAAGAAAAAGACCCACAAAAACAAATCCAGAACAATTAACAAAATGGCGTTAAGAACATATATATTGATAATTACCTTAAATATAAATGGATTAAATGCTCCAACCAAAAGACATACACTGGCTGAGTGGATACAAAAACAAGACCCATATATGTGCTATCTACAAAAGATCCACTTCAGATCTAGGGACACATACAGACTGAGAGTGAGGGAATGGAAAAAGGTATTCCATGCAAATGGAAATCAAAAGAAAGTTGGAATAGCAATACTCATATCAAACAAAATAGACTTTAAAATGAAGACTGTTACAAGAGACAAAAAAGGACACTACATAATGATCAAGAGATCAATCCAAGAAGAAGATATAACAATTGTAAATACATATGCACCCAACACAGGAGCACCTCAATATATAAGGCAAATGCTAACAGTCATAAAAAGAGAAGTCGACAGTAACACAATAATAGTGGGGGACTTAAACACCCCCCTTACATCAATGGACAGATCATCTAGACAGAAAATCAATAAGGAAACACAGGCCTTAAATGACACATTAGACCAGATGGACTTAATTGATATTTATAGAACATTCCATCTGAAAGCAGCAGAATATACATTCTTTTCAAGTGCACACAGAACATTCTCCAGGATAATCACATGCTGGGCCATAAGGCAAGCCTCAGAAAATTTAAGAAAACTGAAATCATATCAAGCATCTTTTCAGACCACGATGCTATGAGATAAGAAATCAACTACAAGAAAAAAAAAACTGTACAAAACACAAACACGTGGAGGTAAACAATATGCCACTAAATAACCCATGGATCACTGAAGAAATCAAAGAGGAAGTCAAAAAAATACTTAGAGACAAATGAAAATGAAAACACAATGATCCAAAACCTTTGGAACGCAGCAAAAGCAGTTCTAAGAGGGAAGTTTATAGCAATACAATCTTGCCTCAGGAAACAAGAAAAATCTCAAGTAAACAACCTAACCTTACACCTAAAGCAGCTAGAGAAAGAAGACCAAACAAAACCCAAAGTTAGTAGAAGGAAAGAAATCATAAATATCAGAGCAGAAATAAATGAAATACAGACAAAGAAAACAATAGAAAAGATCAATGAAACTAAAACCTGGTTCTTTGAAAAGATAAACAAAGTTGATAAATGTTTAGCCAGACTCATCAAGAAAAAAAGCAGGAGGGCTCAAATCAATAAAATTAGAAATGAAAAAGGAGAGGTTACAATAGACACCACAGAAATACAAATGATCATAGGAGGCTACTACAAGCAACTATATGCCAATAAAATGGACAACCTAGAAGAAACAGATAAATTCTTAGAAAGGTACAGTCTTCCAAAACTGGACCAGGAAGAAATAGAAAATATGAACAGACCAATCACAAGTACTAACATTGAAACTGTGATTTTAAAACTCCCAACAAACAAAAGTCCAGGACCAGATGGCTTCACAGGTGAATTCTATCAAACATTTAGAGAAGAGTTAACACCTATCCTCTGAAACTATTTCAAAAAATTGCAGAGGAAGGAACACTCCACCCTCATTCTATGAGGCCACCATCACCCTGGTACCAAAACCAGACAAAGATACCATAAAAAAGGAAAATTACAGGCCAATATTACTGGTGAACATATGTGCAAAAATCCTCAACAAAATGCTAGCAAACCAAATCCAACAATACATTAAAAGGATCATATACCATGATCAAGTAGGATTTATCCCAGGGATGCAAGGATTTTCAATATCTGCAAATCAATCAGTATGATACACCACATCAATAAATTGAAGAATAAAAACCATATGATCATCTCAATATAGATGCAGAAAAACTTTTGACAAAATTCAACACCCATTTATGATAAAAACTCTCCAGAAAGTGGGCATAGAGGGAACTACCTCAAAATAATAAAGGCCATATATGACAAACCCACAACTAACATCATACTCAATGGTGAAAAGCTGAAAGCATTTCCTCTAAGATCAGGAATAAGACAAGGATGTCCACTCTCACCAGTTTTATTCAACATAGTTTTGGAAGTCTTAGCCATGGCAGTCAGAGAAGAAAAAGAAATAAAAGGAATCCAAACTGGAAATGGAGAAGTAAAACTGTCACTGTTTGCAGATGAGATGATACTATACATAGAAAATCCTAAAGGTGCTACCAGAAAACTACTAGAGCTCATTAGGGAATTCAGGAAAGTTGCAGGATACAAAATTAATACACAGAAATCTGTTGAATTTCTAGACACTAACAATGAAAGATCAGAAAGAGAAATTAAGGAAACAAACCCATTTACCATCACATCAAAAAGAATAATGTACCTAGGAATAAACCTACATAAGGAGGCAAAAGACCTGCACTCTGAAAACTATAAGACACTGATTAAATAAATTGAAGATGACACAAACAGATGAAAAGATATACCATGTTCTTGGATTGGAAGAATTAATATTGTTAAAACGACAAATACTACCCAAGGCATTCTACAGATTCAGTGCAATGCCTATCAAATAACCAATGGCATTTTTCACAGAACTAGAACTAGAAAAAATCTTAAAACCTGTATGGAAACACAAAAGACCCTGAATAGCCAAGGCAATCTTGAGAAAGAAAAATGGAGCTGGAGGAATCAGGCTCCCTGACTTCAGACTACACTATAAAGCTACAGTAATCAAAATAGTGTGGTACTGGCACAAAGACAGACTTATAGATCAGTTAACAGGATAGAAAGCCCAGAAATAAGCCCATGCACCTATGGGCAATTAATCTACAACAAAGGAGGCAAGAATATACCAAGGAGAAAAGACAGTCTCTTCAATAGGTGGTGCTGGGAAAACTGGACAGCCACATGTAAAAGAATGAAATTAGAACACTCTCTAACACCATACACAAAAATAAACTCAAAATAGATTAAAGACCTAAATGTAAGATGGGACACTATAAAACTCTTAGAGGAAAATATAGGCAGAACACTCTTTGACATAAATTGCAGCAATATCTTTTTGGATCCAACTCTTAGAGTAATGAAAATAAAAACAAAAATAAACAAATGGGACCTAATTAAACTTAAAAGCTTTTGCACAGCAAAGGAAATCATAAACAAAACACAAAGATGACCCACAGAATGGGAGAAAATATTTACAAATGATGCAACCAACAAGGGATTAATCGCCAAAATATACAAACAGCTCATACAGCTCAATATCAAACAAACAAACAACCCAATCAAAAAATGGGGAGATCTAAAGACATTTCTCCAAAGAAGATATACAGATGGCCAAAAAGCACATGAAAAAGATACTCAGCACTGCTAATTATTAGAGAAATGCAAATCAAAACTGCAATGAGGTATCACCTCACACCAGTCAGAAGGGCCATCATATAGGTCTACAAGCAACAAATGCTGGAAAAGGTGTGGAGAAAAGGAAACCCTCCTACACTGTTGGTAGGAATGTAAACTGGTATAGCCACTATGGAGAACAGTATGGAGGTTCCTTAAAAAACTAAAAATAGAGCTACCATATGATCCAGCAATCCCACTCCTGGGCATGTATCCAGAAAAAAGCATAATTTGAAAAGATAATGCACCCCTATGTTCACTGCAGCACTATTTACAATAGCTAAGGCTTGGAAACAACCTAAATGTCCGTTGACAGATGAATGGATAAAGAAGATGTGGTACATATATACAATGGAATATTAGCCATAATGACATTTTCTCTGGCTTATTCCCATGCCTACATTCTTGGAGCCCTTAAGAATTTTTGATGAAATTTAGGTGAAAACTCGAATTTGAAAAAATTCATGCACCCCAATTGTCATAGCAGCACTATTTACAGTAGCCAAGACATGGAAGCAACCTAAGTGTCCATCGACAGGTGAATGGATAAAGAAGATGTGGTATACATACACAATGGAATACGACTCAGTCATAGAAAAGAATGAAATAATGGCATTTGCAGCAACATGGATGGAACTAGAGATTGTCATAGTAAGTGAAGTAAGTCAGACAAAGACAAATATCATATGATATCACTTATATGTGGAATCTTTAAAAATGATGCAAATGAATTTATTTACAAAACAGAAGCAGAATCACAGACTTAGAAAACAAACTTATGGTTACCAAAGGGGAAAGGTGGTGGGGAGGGATAACTGAATCATTTTGCTATACACCTGAAACTAACACAAAATTGTAAATCAACTATACTCCAATATAAAATTTTTAAAAATTTTCTTTACAAAAGCATTTACCAAAGGAATTTAAGTTTACCCCAAACCAAACCCAGAGTTAGTTCACAATAACTGGCAATTTTCAATTCCTCTAGCCATTGGCAACCTATTCCTTACACAGCCCTCCAGAGGCTTGGGGACTGGAAAATAAGATGATATGAGTTATAAAAATGAAAAGAAATCTAAATTCACAGAGAAAGATTCACAGAGGAGGCATTCCTTTTTTTGGAAACTTGGAATATGGGTTGGTACTTATTGATTACTGCAACACCAATTTACAGTATTCTGTGCTATTTAAAAGTGGTGTACAAATATATTTATTGGTGTAAGATGTTATTTCAGAGGTCATCTAGCACCTGTGCTTAGCCTTTTGGGCCTGTAACCCCTCCTCATTTCCCTGCCTACCCCTTCCCGGACCCTCTCACCACAGTCCCTCCTAAGCCCTCTTTAGGACTCAGCAGAAACAGACTTGCTCAGATCAAAAGAAGCATCTGTGAAAGAGCCAAGAATTCAGACCACGCTCTCTCACATACATACATATACACAGTCTTTCACACACCATTTAGGTTCCAGAACAAGGAGCCCATGTTTCCATGGGGTGGCAGCTGTGCATCTGGCCCAAGTTCAAAGAGCCAACTGTGAATAATTAGGGAGGAAACTCTGCACACCCACCAGCGGGAGCCTTGCCAGCATGGGTCCATCACCCCCACAGCCTTCAGGAGGCTGAGCAGAGAGGGTGCTGAGTTGTGAGGAGGGACAGGAGAGGCTGAAGAATGAGGAGGAGGAAACAAAAGGAGGATGCATCAGAAAGTACTGGTACAGACATAATGTTGGATAAAAGAAGCCAGACACAGAACAGTACATGCTGCATGATTCCATGTGTCGGATCGAACAGACAAAATTAGTTTATGGTGATGGAAGTTAAAATGTGGTTACCTTTTGCTGGGGTAATGTTCTGTGTCTTGATCAAGGTGGTAGTTACTCCAGATGTACACTTATGTAAATATGTATCCAGCTGTACGTCTATGATCTTGCACCTTACTGTGTAAGTTATACCCAATACAAACGTTAAAAAAAAAATAACTAGGAGTTTACAACCGGGGGTGAGGGCAGAGAGCTAACAAGTAAATTGATTGATGGTTCATACTCCTGGAAAAGCTCAGGTACCTCTAAGGGTAAAAATGTAGATAAACCTGAAAATAGGTTGACTGGTTTGAAGCTGGTAGAAGAATCCTAGTTCCACAGATAAACTGCCCAACCCCAGCAAAAGATTAAAGATTTACTCTCTGGAGAGGAGGAAGATTCAAGGACAACAGGCTCATCTGGGAACAGGTAGATTGAGGGAGAGTCCAGGTACTGAAATGTGAGTCTCCAACCCCAGGCATCCTTCCCCACTCAGCCCTAAGAATGCTGGCAGCCAACCTTACACCTCCCCTGCCACCACCATTGCCACGACCACCAGGCAAGAGAACAGAGATTCCCTTCCAGGGAAATGGGCCAAGAAAAAAGAAAAAAACTTCCAATACTACAGGTAAGCATTGTACTACACAGTTCCAGGTCCCTGTCTGATCAACTTACAGTGAAGCCCCCACTCAACCAGGTCAGACTATACACACCAGGCTTCCAGAGATCCCTTTATTGCTTTGCTTTTAAATGTGAACAAACAGCTGGGGATTCCCAACATGTGAAGAAATCCTCTAGCATGATGACTAAAGATGACCAATTACAAACCAAATAAAGAGACACAGAGGAAACAGAGATGAAACAGATAGCAGGAGAAAACTTGTTTTTAAAACTGTAATTAATATCTTAAAGATGATGCATCTATGTAATAAAAAATGAGATACCATGAAATGGAACATTCAGAAAATATAAAGAGTTCCTGTATGTTAAAAATATGATGGCAAAAATAACTGAAATTAATATTAGTCAGTAAAGTTGAGGAAATCTCCCTAGAAGCCAAACAGAAATACAAAGAAATGGAAATGAGATTTAAGATAAGAAAATTTGGAGAAGCATGCCAGTATCTTCCTATTAGGAGTTCTAGGAACAAATAACAAAACAATTAGAGAAATTATTAAAGAAATAATACCAGAAAATGTTGCAGAACTGGAAGAGTCTCCAGATTAAAAGGGTTCACTGAATACATAGGACAATCAACAAACAAACAAACAAACAAAAAAGACCCTCACCAAAGCACATTATCATGAAATTTCAGAAACCTGGAAATAAAAATACTGGAAGAAACACAAAAAAGTCACACACAAAGGACTGGAAATCATAATGGAATTGAACTTAATAGCAACACTGGAGGTTAGAAGACAAGGGGAAAATGTCTTGAAAATTCAGACAGAAAATGATTTCAAATGTAGAATTTTATTCCCAAACTGTTACTCAAAAGTGAGAGTAGAGAGCTTCCCTGGTGGCTCAGTGGTTAAGAATCCACCTGCCAATGCAGGGGACACAGGTTCAAGCCCTGGTCCTGGAAGATCCCACATGCCACGGAGCAACTAAGCCCCTGCGCCACAACTACTAAGCCTGTGCTCTAGAGCCCGTGCTCCACAACAAGAGAAGCCACCCCAACGAGAAGCCCATGCACCACAAAAAAGAGTAGCCCCTCTCGCCGCAACTAGAGAAAGCCCACGCACAGCAACAAAGACCCAATGCAGCCAAAAATAATAAATAAATAAAATAAATGAATTTTTTAAAAAGTGAGAGTAGAATATAAGCATCTGCAGAAATGCAAGATCTCAAATGTTTTTCACCTATCTCAGCTATTGGCGCAGTGCTTTCTAAACTTTAACGTGCATGGGAATCACCTGGGGATCTTGTTAAAATGCAGATTCTGATTCAGTAGGTCTGTTGTGGGGCCTGAAATTTAGCATCTCTAACAAGTTCTCAGGTGATGCCAATGCTACTGGTTTATGGACCATACTTTGGGAAGTAAGTGTCCCATCAAAATGAAAAAACAAACCAAGATAGAGGAAGGAAGAGGATCCAGGAAATTAAGGATCCAACATAAAAGTCAAAGGGAATATCCAGAAAGACGCTGAAGGGAAATTCCAGGACATTAACTGAAGGGCAACCAGTCCGAATTGGGACATCAAGGAAGTATCAAAAGGAGGAGGAGGTTGTAAAGGAGAAAATAATGAAACTGATGATGACCTGACATATTGAGAGAAGACTTATGCTGCTGGTGGAGAGTTTGAGGACAAATTAGTGACAGTAACATAGAAAACTAAGCAAATGAAAAAGTGAGGCAAGCATTACCTCCAAAGAAAACTAAAACTTAAGAATAAAAGAAATGTAATCATATACTGCATAATCACAATACTGTAAACAATAATTATTGACCAAAAATTATAACAATATTGGGAAGTTGATGGAAGGTAGGGTAAAAGAACTGAGCCCTCATCTTCCATGGTAGGAAGTCATAAAAAATCAAGAAATAATAGTATAAGCAGGTTGTTTAGGAATATGGAGGTAAATACCTAAAGAAACAGCTAATAGAGTTCAAAGCAGTTGCCTGCTGAGTAGGTAGGAGTGGGGTAGGGAATTAATGCTTTTTCATTATAAGCTTTGTAAAACTATTTGATTTTTTAAAAACTAAGTACATGGATAACTTTGATCAAAATAAAAATAAAGACAATTGTTTGAAAACATGGACACATTGTCATTAGTAAACCGCTTACAATACACATCACAACTTATTGCCACTCCCCAGTGTCTCAGGACTCACTGCTGCAAAGCACAGCTCAGAGGCAATTCATTCTCTTTAGATGCTCAGTTCCAGGAGAGGCCACATGGGCAGGAGATATTTGTGGGTACAGCGATAGCAAGCTCCAGACATGGTTTTGAAACTTCCTGACATCCAAAAATACACCCAACAGGTTCCTCAATAAGGTAACACTATGCTGTGCCTACTATTTCCAAAAGAGAAGCTTTTACCTCCTGGGTTTCCTATTTCAATAAGTAGCAGCAGTGTCCACCCAGCTGCCCAACAGATTAGGCAGGATTTTTTTCAGTTGCAAGTATGAGAAACTAAACTCCAACTGGCTTAAGCAGAAAAGCAATTCATGAGCCCCAGGAAGCCCATGGGAAGCACTGGGAAAAGCCAAGTTTCCAATCCTACCTTCAATATTCACCATTGTGCAACTTGGACAAGATACTTAAATCACTTATAAAATGGGGGTGATAATAGTATTGTTGTGAATATGAAATGAGTTAACATTTTAAAGTACTTTGGATAGTACCTGGTGCAGAGCTAATGCTCAATAGATATTAGCTATTACTATTATAAGCTATTATGCAGGAATCACAACAAATCTGGAGGACAAATAAAAATATTCATCCTGGACATATTGAAGTGTAACTGCAGAACACCAAAGATAAAGAACAAAAGATAAAAGCCCTCAGGAAAGAGAGATAAGTTGCCTACAACTAGGCAATTAGGCTGGAGTGGGCTTTTCGATAGCAGTAATAGAAGCCAGAAGAAAGTAAAATATCTTCAAACTGCTGAGAGAAAAAACTGCCAAATGAGAATTTTAACTCAGCCTAACTATTATTTGAGACTCAGTATTAAATGAAGAACTCATCAGATCAGAATCAACTGAACCACCAACAATCCTTACTAAGCTCGTCAAAAGATTTACTCCAGGAAGAAGGAAAAAGAACGAAGGATGAAATGCAAGAAGCATTGCTGGGAAAATAAGTTAGTAAACATATGGTAAACCAAAATATTGACTATAAAAATAATAATCATGATGATGACTAATGCAGGGAATAAAAAAGAAGTAAAACACAGAACAATGACAAGTGAAATAGGAAGATGTGACTGGAGCTAAAACATTCTGAGGACCTTGGTATTGTTCTGGAGGAGAGTAAAGAAATTAATTAACTTTAAACTTTGTGAATTTAAGTAAACAGGTTAAAATTTGGGGATACCTACAAAAAGAACAGAAATAGAGCATATAGGGCTTCCCTGGTGGCACAGTGGTTGAGAGTCTGCTTGCCAATGCAGGGGACACGGGTTCGAGCCCTGGTCTGGGAAGATCCCACATGCCGTGGAGCAACTGGGCCCGTGAGCCACAACTACTGAGCCTGCGCGTCTGGAGCCTGTGCTCCGCAAAAACAGAGGCCGCAATAGTGAGAGGCCTGTGCACCGCGATGAAGAGTGGCCCCCGCTTGCTGCAACTAGAGAAAGCCCTTGCACAGAAACAAAGACCCAACACAGCTAAAAATAAATAAATAAATAAATAATAAAAATAAAGGAATTCCTTTAAAAAAAAAAAAAAAGAAATAGAGCATATAAACCCCAAAACAATAGAGAGGGAGAAAAAAAAGAATCAAAAAGAATTCAGGAAAACTTAGAAAAAGAAGAGTGAATAGAAGGCACAAAATAAGATAGCAGTAATGGATCCAAATATTTCAAAAATCATGATAAATATTAATGAACTAAATTCATCAATTTAAAAGCATAAATTTACTTTTCTGTATGATTGAAGTTTATCACAATAAAATATTTTTAAAAGGGAGAGTGTCAGTCTAGAGTTTCTTAAAAAACCACCTATGGCTGTTTTCAAGGGTACACTGAAAACATAACACAAAAAATTTGAAAATAAGAGACTAGAGAAAGCTACACCAGGCAAACACTAATCATAAGAAAACTGGTGTACATATAGACAAAAGAGACTTTAACGTAAAAGTCACTAGGGATAAAGATAATTGCTGTGTAAAGATAAAAGGAATAATTCACCAGGAAGATATGACAGTTTGAAACTTGCATGTACCTAAGTAACATGCCTGAAAATATTCTAAGCAAAACTTGACAAAATTTCAAGGATATTGATAAATCCACAATCACATCTCTCTCACTAATAGGTAAGTAAAATACACAAAATATTATTAAGAATATAGAAGATTTGAGGGCTTCCCTGGTGGCACAGTGGTTAAGAATCCGCCTGCCAATGCAGGGGACACGGGTTCAAGCCCTGGTCCGGGAAGATCCCACATGCCGCGGAGCAACTAAGCCCGTGAGCCACAACTACTGAGCCCACGTGCCACAACTAATGAAGCCCACACACCTACAGCCTGTGCTCCGCAACAAGAGAAGCTACCGCAATGAGAAGCCCATGCACCATGACGAAGAGTAGCCCCCACTTGCCACAACTGGAGAAAGCCCATGCGCAGCAACGAAGACCCAATGCAGCCAATTATAATAAATAAATAAATTAATTAAATAAATTTTTTAAAAAATGCACAGACTCTTTAAAAAAAAAGAATATAGAAGATTTGAATAACAAAGTTAACAAGCTTTATCTACTGGACATATATAGACCCCTACATCCACTACATTTAAGGAATGTATGTTCTTCTGAAGCACAATGGAAAATTTACAAACACTGATCATGAATGAGGCTTTATGGTAAGTCTCAAAATTTTAAAGACATAGTGTAACAGAGAAAAACAAACCTGACTTCATACTGGATCTATTTCTTTAGCTCTAGCTGCCTGTATTTAGTCATGCTGGCTCTGCATCTTTGTAAAAGAATGTTGCCTATAGCCTGAAATACACGATAGCCCTTTCTCAAGGCTCTGCCTCCCAGGCTTGACCTTTAAACACTTTTCATTAATATAGAGATAAAAATTTGCAGAGCATGCCTTTAAAAATCTATGATTTGGGCTTCCCTGGTGGCGCAGTGGTTAAGAATCCACCTGCCAATGCAGGAGACATGGGTTGGAGCACAGGTCCGAGAAGATCCCACATGCCTCCGAGCAACTAAGCCTGTGAGCCACAACTACTGAGCCCGCCCTCTAGAGCCTTTGAGCCACAGCTACTGAAGCCCGTGTGCCTAGAGCCCGTGCTCCACAACAAGAGAAGCCACCGCAAGGAAGAGAAGCCCCCGCTCGCCGCAACTAGAGAAAGCCCGCGCACAGCAACGAAGACCCAATGCAGCCAAAAATAAATAAATAAATCTATTTTTAAAAAATCTATGATTTGAAAATTATATATAAAAAAAACCCACATTCCCAAATGGAAACATAGAGTAAACTTATTTTAAAAAACCTTACTTTTTAGAACAGAAAAACTGTGAATACAATACAGAGTGTTCATATACCATGTGCCCAGTGTTCCCTGTTATCAACAGCTCACATTTGTGCAGTACATTTGTTACAATTAATTAGCAATGTTGATACATTATTATTAACAAAATCCATACTTTATTCAGACTTCCTTGATTTTTACCTAATGTCTTTTTTCTGTTCCAAGATTTCATCTGAGATACCACATTACATTTAATAGTCATGTCTCCTTAGCCTCCTCTTGGCTGTGACAGTTTCTCAGACTTTCCTTGGTTTTGACGACCCTGACAGTTTTGAGGAGTACTGGTCAGGTATTTTGTAGAATGTCCCTCTATTGAGATCTGCCTGATGTTTTTCTTGTGATTAGACTAGGGTTATGGCTTTTGGGGAGAAACATTGCATAGGCAAAGTACCACTTTCCTCACATCACATGAAGGGTTAATTCTATCAAGGTGCCTCATCATTGCTGCTGTTGACCTTGATCACCTTGCTGAGATAATGTTTGTCTATCTTCTCTATTGTAATTTACTTTATTCCCACTTTTCATACTGTCCTTTTTGGAACTAAGTCACTAAGCATAGCCCACACTTAAGAAGTGGGAGTTATATTCCATCTCCTTTAGAGGGGAGTATCTATATAAATCATTTGGAATTCTTCTGCATTGAAGATTGATTTGCCTCTCTCTCTCACTGACTTATTTATTCAATCATTTATTTACACCTGTGTGAACTTATGGATATTTATTTATGCTTTGGGTTATAAATACTATGTTAGTTGTTTTGTTGCTCAAATGTATATGTATATGTAATATATATTAAAAATATTACATATGTATATATAAACCTGTGTGTATATAATATATATTATATATTAATATATATTAATCCATGTATGTACACATATCCATAATTATTTCTACATGTATCTATCAGTATCTATATTAAGTTAAACATAAGTTCATACTCATAGAGTCTCTAGCTCTAACCCAAGTACCTTGTACTTCATTCTTGTCATCTGGGATTTTTTTTTAAATGAATTAATAATTAAAAATCTAACAACAACAAAAATAAAACTCAAGACCCAGATTGTTTGATGGCAAGTCTTATCAAGAATTCAAGGAATAGACACAATTTTAAAAGTGCATTTGAAAGGCAGCAAGAAAGACCAAAAAACAAAAAAAACCCAAAAAACAGGAAAGACGTTCCTAGATAGAAAGACTCCATATCTAAAGATGTCAATTCTTTCCAAAAATAATCTATACATTTAATGACATTCCAGATGAAATCCCAGAAGGGTTTTCAATGAAATTTGACAAGCTGAATCTAAAATATATAGAGAGAAGGTCAAAAAACAATAATAGCCAAGACAATTCTAAAGAAGAACAGGAAGGGGATTTGCTTTACTATAAATTAATTATAGCTGAGTCTTGGTGCAGGAGTAGACAACTGGACAAATACAACAGATTATGGAGCCCAGAAACAGATCCACACATATTTGGAAAATTGTTAGATGAGAAAATTGGCAGTGTAGATCAGAGGGGAGAGAACTATCCATTAAATGGTGCTGGCAAAAACATAATTTAGGTCTTATATTTAAAAGTAAAGAGTTTGATATTTACAACATCAGAATGAAAAGGGATTTCTTAAACAAGAAACAAAAACCACAGACCATAAAGGAAAACAATCATATACTCAATTACATTAAAATGTAATTAAAATACAAAACTACTTTTTAATAAAAGACACATTCCAAAGTTGAAAAAATAAGCTACAGACTGAGGGAAGATATTTGCAATATATTTAGCCAAAAAGGTATTGGAATCAAAAAGTATCTTTATACGGGGGCTTCCCTGGTGGCACAGTGGTTAAGAATCTGCCTGCCAATGCAGGGGACACAGGTTCAAGCCCTGGTCCGGGAAGATCCCACATGCCACGGAGCAACTAGGCCCGTGCGCCACAACTACTGAGCCCATGTGCCACAACTACTGAAGCCTGCACGCCTAGAGCCTGTGCTCCGCAACAAGAGAAGCCACCGCAATGAGAAGCCCACGCACTGCAATGAAAAGTAGCCCTTGCTCACCGCAACTAGAGAAAGCCTGCACACAGCAACAAAGACCCAACACAGCCAAAAATAAAAAAACAAATTAATTAATTAATTATTAAAAAAAAGTATCTTTATACATTAACAAATCAGTCAGAAAAAAACAAAGAACTGAATAGAGAAAATGGGCAGAGTATATAAACAGGCACATCACAGAAGAGCAAACGAGAATAGCCAAGAAACACACAAAAAATACGTTCAACTTCACTAGTATTCAGGGAAATGCAAATTAAATTCACAGTGAGATACTACTTCGTACACATCAGATTTGCAAACATTCAAAAATCCTACAAGATTTTTAAATGATGAAGTAAATTAAGCATTTTTCCTTCTCCCCTTGGAAGTCTTCCAAAAGCAACATGAGAAAATAATAACAGAAACACAAACTCCACCTCTGATGAAACTAAAAGACATTTGAATCCTAACCCACGAAATATCTGGAAGGACTGCCAAAAGCAATGAAGATCAAGCAGTAGGGGCAGGTAGAGAAGCAAGGATGCAGGCGATGCCTGAGCTCAGAGACAGTTCAGAGTGTACATACCAAGGTGCAGACACACCCTGAATCGCAGAGCCAGAATAAGGAATGGGGTGCATGGGCTTGTGGCAGGAACTTCCCTGGGATTGGTTTAGTTATGAGAAATATAGGAGGTAGGGCTGATTGATGAATCCCAGAGACAAGCCCCTTGAACACGAAGCTGAGTATTCCAACACCTGAGCAGACCCACAGCTGCCTATCTCCTTTGGCTGCATAATGGTGAAGTAAAGGAACACATGCTCACTACCCTAAGACATAAAGATGGTTCCTGTTGGGGCACTAGTTGCTCAGGCCTCTCCTTGAGCCTTGAGATTAACTTTCGGTAAATAGTTTGTATCTGTTATTAGGGTTCCCCAGAGAAACAGAACTAATAGGTTGTGTGTGTATATATATATATATATATATAAAGTGAGTTATTATAAGGAATTGGCTCATGCAATTACGGAGGCTGGCAAGTCCACAAACTGCAGAGTGGAGACCCAAGAGAGCCAATGATGCTCATGAAGTCTGAGGCAGCTGGCTGAAGAATTCCCTCTCACTTGTGGAAGCCAGTCTCTTTGTTCCAGCCAGGCCTTCAACTGATTGGATGAGGCCCACCCACATTATGAAGGACAATCTGCTTTACTCAAATTTAAATGCTAATCTCATCCAAAAACACTCTCCAAGTTGACACATAAAATTAACCGTCACAGTGTCTAGGGTTTGGTTCCTTAGAAGCAGAGCCTGAGGCAGGGATTTGGATGCACTTGTTTTATAGAGGAAATCCTCTCAGGAGACTGGCAGTGAGGGGAATCAGGGCAGGAAAAGTAGCTAAACAAAAATGTGCTCTAAGCTGCAGTCTAGCTTCAGGCCGATCCTTTGGAGACCTCTGCAGCACAAATGACACCAGATTGTTTCCATTTTGAAGCAAGGGGCCTGGTTCTCTGAACTTCTGTGTCTGTTGGGTGTTGACTGTGGGCTACCCCAGAGTTGGGGGTATGAGTGAGAACATCACTTCCTTGGGTGTGTGGTTAATTTTATGCGTTAACTTGGTCGGGCTGTGGTGCCCACTTGTTTGGTCAAATGCTAGTTTAGATGTTGATATGAAGATATTTTGTAGATGTAACTAATTTATAATCAGTTGACTTTGGATAAAGGAGTATTGTGGGTGGGCCTCATTCAATCAGTTGAAGAGCAAAAACTGAGTTTTCCCAAAGAAGCAGGAATTCTGCCCAAGACTGGAACATCAACTCTTGCCTGAGTTTCCAGCCTAATGGCCTCTCTACAAATTTCAGACTTGTCACACCCCACAATCACATGTGCCAATTCCCAGCTCCCCTCCTCCTGCCGCCCTCTCCAACTGGTTTTGTTTCTCTGGAGAAGCCTCACTGACACAGCAGGTAAGGGGGCTTTTATTCAGCCAAAGGTAAATCTCTGGAGGAGTTACCTGTGAGCCATTAGCAACTAACCATTCCAGCAGCTGGAGGATGGGTGCACTGGTCTGATAAAGAGAATCTGGGTAGGGCACCAATAGCATCCACTACAGTCCATCTCCTGCACCACTCAGATCCACTTGCTTCCCACATTAAATTCACTCAATCCAGGAACAGCTTTTCCAGGATTCTGGTCGGTCACAATTTCTGGGGACACATACAAGAGAAGAGTTAGTGGAATACAGCTTGTGCTGCTACAATTGGTCCCAAATCTGTAGCTGATACTGTCATCTTCCCCCTCCACCCCCCATTCTAGGTTCTCCTCCCCCTGAGCCAGCAGTTTTGTTGGTCCAAGCAGCTCTCATGGTGGGGTGTCCCAGACCCTCATCCCTGAGGGATCTGGAGTTCGGGTTACCACGCTATTATCAGACCATGGTTGCTATAATTGCCCATTTTACAGTTAAAACTTTGTGTGAGAAAATCAAGGATCATCTGATGCCAAACATAATCCTCCTTGCTCTCGTTCTATAGCAACAGCTCTAGGTCCTGATGATCAGAACCAATTACCCCTACCAGTATGGTAAGTAATTCCTTTCTTTGCCTGCTGCTCTATCAGCATGAGGAGCCCAAAGTGACAAGGCAGCAGCCATAGTTTTAAGTTTAGTGTGACTCACTGTGTCCCCATATAGAAGCTCCCTGGCCTGGGAGAGCTGGGAAGAGCAGCCCAGGGAGGGGTGTGGCTGTACCCAGCACAGATTGGGTTAAATCTCCAGCCCTTAGAGGGACAGAGTGTGGCCCTCAAAGTCTCTGGCAGCCTCCTTCACCCCTAACCCCTGCTGTATCAGGGAGTCTTGAGGTCCGCAGCATGGTACTGTGGTCCCATGGGTACAACAAGTGGTCAAAGTCTTTCTCCTGGGACACCATGTGGGAAAAAGAACAATGTGAGGAGAAGTCAAAAGAGTTTACTGCCCTGGACACCTGCCTCGGGGAGAAGAGGAGGAGGTTAGGAGCAAGTCACAGAAGCCCCCCACGAGGCCTCCAGGTTGGGCACAGGCTGGCCTTCATGTTTGGAACTGGAAATACCTGGGGGCTGGTCCCCACCTGAGAATCCAAGGGGTCCATTGCTGTTTATCTTCCTTCCCCAGGAGTAAGGAGAACGTCATTGGTTCTATGGTCCATCATTATAACCATTCACTGACACCCACTCTTAACCCACTGGCCCATCTCTTGCTTCATTACACTCACTGGGGAACACTCAATCCTGGTGGAATCCAACTCTTGGACCACTTGGCACCTGCACTCACTTTAACCCCATGACCAGGAGCCTCAAGTGGGTCCCTGTGTTGCCCAGCAGCCCTAGTCCATGTCCTTAGTCCATTCCCCTCTGCCACTCCAATAACTTGGTCATACTTTCTCCACCATCCATAAATCTCCTCCAAACTCTCAGCTGATGACCTTGATTCCTATTCCTAATTGCTTCTGTTACCTATACTGTCTCCAATTTTTCTCCTCTTGTTTTCTTGAACCAGTCAGGTTTCTCTCCCGCTGCTCTACCAAACTGCTCTTGTCAAGACCCCCAGTCAAAGCCCATGGCGAGTCCAGGGATGAGTTCTCAGTCCTCACCTTACTTGACGTCTCAGCAGCATGTGACACAGGTGATGGTGTTCTCCTCCTTGAAATGCTTCCTTCCCCTGGCTTCCTGGACAGCACACTAACCTGGTATTTCTCCTCCTGCACCACCCACTCTTTCTCAGTCACCTTTGCTGCTTCTTCCCACCTTCCTGACCTCTCCAGACCTACATCAGTCCACACAGCAAACAGGTTCCAGAAGAGTCCTGGATGCCCAGCGTACTCTCCGGCTGCTGTTTTTCCCACCCACCCTATTCCTGCAGCCTTGGGCTCCTCCCAGCCCATAGTAGGGTACCTGCACAGGGGTGATGTCCTCTGGGGCAGCTGGAAACATCAGGACCTCAGGCTGGCGCAGGCTATGGCAGCAAGTCCCTGGCCATGCTGTCCCGCAGTGAAAGGGGATCTTGGGTCCTGGGGCCCCACGCTGCCTCTCCCCCCTGAATTCCCTAGGGTCAGCCTGAGCCCCTGGCAAGCCTTCTTTGGGAGTTCTGATGGGAAGCTGCTTGTCCAGACACAGCTCAGGACTAGATTCCCAAAACCGGGCATAGTCTGGGAGTGAGAGAAGGAGCCTCCAGATAGTGGCACTGTCACATGCAGACCCCATCACATGCAGGCCCCTCCGTAGCCAGCATATGGGGCATCAGGGGGGACCTGAGAAAGCAGCCTGCCTGCAGTAGTTCTTGCTCAGAGGAAGGCACAGATCAGGAAAGGGGGGTGCAAAGGAGGCATCTAGGCTAAGGTCATCAGGGGCTTCCACTGAGTGTGAGATTTTGCAGGTACCCCTGGGAGCCACATGCCAGCCTGGTGAGGGCAGGGAAAGGGGCTTGTGTGAAGGCTGTGGCCTCAGCTGTTGGTCCCAGCAGGTAGTGCAAGAATGTCATGTCTGAGGAAGGCCAGGTGGTCTCTTAAGCTTGTACTTCCCACCCCTTCACGTTACAGTACTCCTATGCCGCCACGTCACTGACCTGAATCACTAGGGTAAATGGACAAGTCTGCAGGGAGCTGGAGGAGGATGGCCAAGAGGGCTCCAAATGCCCCAGGCCCTTCCAGGCACCTTGAGGGCTGAGGAACTGGATGTCTCATTCAGGAATATCAGAGAACAGCAGCCACTGGCTGGGAAGACCTGCCTTCGGCTACTGGCTCACTCTGCCCCTCCCCTCCCGCCCTTGCTCCCTGGGTGGTGGCAGTGACAATCCCACAGGGACGGGCCTTAAATCTGCCCAGCTTAGCAAGGCAAGGATCTGTTAGGACATCAGGGCTCCACCCTCTGGGTGGCTCCCACACTGAGGGCTTTTCCCTCACCTCTTGGATGGCAGCCAGCACCACCAGAAACCTCTGGTACAGCTAATTTAAAAAAGAGCACACACACGTGCACACAGGGACACACGAAGATGGACCACCTCCTCCCAGGCCAGGAGGAAGGAGGGAGAAGGGGAAGATTCATGGAGCAAAGACAAGGAGTGAGTCCTGTCAAATGTCCCCAGAAGGCCAGGTCCTTCCCCTGGCCTAGGGGAGGGTTGGGGCCTAGGGACAGGTCACTCTGGCCAGCATCACCAGCCAGCCCTACCCTCAGCAAGGTGGCAGCAACAAGCCCAGGTCTGAGCCAGGTTGCTCTGAATGTACCTGGCAGGACGCGGGGAGCGATGAGGACCAAATCATTTAGGACCCGGCAAGAGGTCACTGCTCTGCAGCTCAGAGCCATCAACACCCCTTAGAAAAGAGCAACCAGCAAGTACTGAGAGCACACAGCATGCCAGCCACTGTGCTCAGCGTGTCACACATCTTGTCTCATTTCACCCTCATGGCTCCCTGTAAGTGGCCTCTGAGAGCCATAGTGAGGCCAGCAGCTCTCAAACCAAGAGACTCCTTACCCTTGCAAGTGTCAGAGTCAACTTGTCCCGCGGAAGAGTGGACCCCAGTTCTGACTGATGGTGTATTTGGGGACTAAAAAAATATATTGGTGATCAAAAAACTCAGATATTGTTAATAGAATGTTATGGAACAATGATACCTAACTTGTTCTATTATTTATGATATGCAGTTGCTGATTTAACCTAAGTTATTTCTTAAAAAGACAAATTCAGAAAATTTACTGTGTAACTGAAAATTGTTACTTAATTTTAAATGCTGGGAAGTGATCTCAGCCTGTCCTCTGTCTTTCATCTTGAAACTGGAATTCTCCTCTGTAATATTTTACTTACCCCCCGCAGCACCAAACCCATCAGATATAAATATAGATTAATAAATTCATAGCATCACTTCAAGGCTCTGAAGTTCTCTGGAACTGCATCGCTTCGGCCTCCTCCCCAAGTCCCACACTGCCACCTGAAGGTCACTGAGCCAGTGCATGGCCAGTGACCTGACCAGGAGCCATCACAGCCCAGAGCTTGTACACAACCCTCTCAGACATGAGATGACAATCAAGAATTACCAAATATATAAAGAAGGCAAAGCCCATGAAGGAGAGGCAACAAAGAACCTACCCCAAGGAAACTGTTCACGTAACAATCAGGAAAATACCATGAAATGCACATATTAACACCATCTGAGGGAAGTGGTGAAGCATTTCCATGCAATGAAAACAAGTAATTTTGGAAGATCCTATTAGGGAACTTAAACAGGGAAATGTGACAGTCAAAAGTTAAACAAAACCCCCCCAAAAATGGATAGAGAAGCAGGCTGGACACAGGTGGAGTATATATTTGTGAACAAAAAAAATCATGCAAAGAAAATCCCCAGAATGCAGCACAAATGAAAAAAACAGAATGTGTAAAAGGAAAGTTTAGGGATACAGAGGATCGATTCATACATTTCAATATCCATTTAATAGGAATCCAGAAAGAGAGAATGAAGAAGAGTAGTGTTTTGATACAATTGGTAGATAATTTCTTAGAGCTTCAAAAAGACATGAATCTCGAAATCGAAAGAGGTCACTGATTTTTTTTAAGTTCCCACTTTAGAAAAATCATAGTGAAACTTTTGAAAATCGAAGACAAAGAGAAAACACTAAAAATTAGGTAAAGATAAATTACCTACAATGGGATGAGAATTCAGCTGACATCAGGCTGCCCATTGGCAATATGCAATGCAAAGAGGCATTAAAATCTGAGTAGATGTAAGCCTGAACCAAGAATTCTACCCTAATCCAGACTATTATAAATCAGGGCAAGAAAAGACAATTCCAGACATATCAGGACTCAGAAGGGTTACATTCCACAGATCCTCCACTATAGAACTATTCAATTTTGCACTCCAACAAAAAGAAAGATAAACCCAAAAGGAAGACAGCAGGTCAAAGGATAAGGAGTCATAAAAGATGTGTAAACACCAGCTAGCCAGATAGCTTCTCTCAAGAGCAATTGTCCCCAGTGAGCAGGCATGAGAGAACCAAGCTACCCCGACCCCATGCCAGCTAAAAGCACTGGCTCTTTTGAGGCCCAGCTCCCTCAGCCTCCCCAGTTCATGTCCAGCTGGAGGCCTGGGGTCCCAGGCCAGGCTGGGGGCACAGGCTAGGATCTAGACACCTTCCTCCCAGCCGGGAGCCAGAACTAGGGCCTTCTTCCCAGAGTCAGGATGGGTGAGGCTTTGTCACATAAGTTCCCTGATTAGAAGAGGAATTGTGACTTTGGCCCTGGAGAGCATGCGTGTGTGTGTGTGTGTGTGTGTGTGAGACAGAGACAGAGAGAGACAGAGAGAGACAGAGAGAGAGATTGAGGGAGGGGCTGTAGCCAAAGAGAGCACTCCTGGCAGAGGGGAGTGTCGAGTGAGTAGTGAATATGGCAGCCGGGCCACTGAAGGGCCCCAGGCGGCTCAGCGCTGGGTGGGGTATGGGTGAGAAGAGGCCGCAGAGGCCCTAGCCAGAGGGAGAGGACCTCAAGACCTCCAAGCTAAGCCCAGTCAGGGTGGATCTCCTTTCCACACACCTAAAATCTGCCCATGCTGGAGAGGCTCCAGATATTTGGAAGGTCCTGGGTGGGTCAGAAGAAATGATAAACAGATCCCCCAGATCGCGGGGGTGCATCTGTGAAAAAGGCAGGAACCCGGGCCTCTGAGTTCCCAGCCAGGCTTCCTCTACCTCTGCCCATCCCTGGCAGCTGACAGGTCCCCACTAGGAACACGTACACACACGCAGGTTCACGTTCACTCTGCCCCTGATCAATGGATACGCCCTCTAGACACACCCATTTAGCTTCTGGGAAGGGTGAGACTATTTGCACGAGGTGGCAGCTGTACGCCTGATAAGAGAATGTGACCCAAGTTTAAAGAGCGAAGATGAGTAATTAGCAAGGGGACCCACCAGCTGGAGCCCAGCCAAGAGGGGATATCATCCCACAGGGTCCACCACCCTCCCTCTACCAAGCCCTGGTCCGGAGCCCACAGTCCCTCCTCTGTCCCAGTCCCCCGACTCCAGCCCGGGTCAGCCTCCAGCCCTGTCCCTAGCCTGTCGCCGGTCCAGAGCCAGCCGGAGGGCCTGCCGCACAGTCTCCACATTGTTCAGAACATTGTATCGACTCAGGGCCACCAGCCGCTCAAACTCCTGGGGCTCGTAGGTGAAGTTCATCATGCCATAGGGGGTGTCTGGCCCACTGATGACAAAGTCCCCACAGGCTTTCTCCTCATCCGTTTGTCGTTCCACACCTGCAGCGGGACGGGGAGAGAGGCCGGGCTAGGGCACTCTGTGGCTGGGAGCTGCCAGTCCAGAAGCGCCCCTTCCCTAGAGCATCTGGCTGGTCTGTGGGCTCTGCTTGGGGCCGCATCTCAGCTCTCTCGCCCACCGGCAGGAGCCGGGCCAGTGTGCATGCTGAGTCCAGGAAGCAGTGGCCAGCTGGGGGCCTCCAGGAGGTACACTGTCCTGGGTCCAGCACTCCATCACCACCCCAGGGCTCCGTGGGCCAGACCCAGACCTTCCTCTCACCTGGGGCCAGGTGTGTGCGGAAGGTACGGTTGACCAGGGGGAAGTGCAGCACGACGGGTGAGCGCAGGTCCTCGGCCTTGGCAAACAGGTAGCATTCACGGGGGTCCTTCAAGTCCTCAGGGGGCACCTCAGTGCTGGGGAAGGAGATGCCTCGGTCCAGGCAGTACTTCCCTGTCATCTGTAAGACCTGGGCAGACACCCGGCCCTGTGAGCTTCCGGCCCTGCCTGAGGCGCCCTGGACTCACGCTGACCCAGGCTTCAATGCCAGCCCTGTCTCCCAGTAGCCGAGTGACTACAGGCAGCAAGAAGAGAACCCGCATCCGGGTGTGCAACCTGTCCGTCACCCCACAAGCCCTGAGGGAGCCGCTGATAGAGACTCCCTGGAGGGACCCTGAAGGCTCTGTTGTTACCATAGTAACAAAGGGACAGCAAACCTGAACCCAGGCCCAGATAGGAGCAAGGAATCCTATCAGGAACAGCAGGGTCCAGAACAGGGGTCTTCTCTTCACCGGGATAAAGGCTCCTGAGGACTCCCCTTGGCTTCCTCTCCTGAATCCCACTCTCCCCCATCACCTCAGCAATCCTCCTCTTCCAGCTGGGGAGACCAATGCTGCTAGCGGTGTTCACAAGGTGCCTGCCCACAGCTCAGCACCCAGGCCCTTCTCGAAGGGCGATCCCCCAACACCCAGCCAGTCTGCCTTAGCAAGGACCCCCAACCCCGCACCGTACCTCAAAAGGGGCGTCCAGGGAGTAGTCGAAGGACAGAATGAGGTCCACGGCTCTCTGCGGCTGCAGGCTCAGCGGGAACGGAGAGTTGATGGCAAAGCCTCCGTCCACCAGGTACAGACAGTCCCGCATGGGAGTGAGCTGGTTGGGGAAGGCATCCGGGTGCGAATCTGCACAGAGACAAATGCTTGCTCTCTCCAGCAGCCCTCTTCTCTTCGCACTGGGAATGCCCCTCTGTTGAGAGCTCTCCTCTCCCTACAGCCACGGGGTCTCCCACCACAGCCCCCGGCCTGCCTTCCAGCACGATCATCACAGTCCTTCCCCCACTAGCCCCTGGGCAGCAGGAGCCCCCCCCCAGCCCCCCAGGTCAAAAAGCAGCACTGGCCCCAGGGAGCCAGAGGCACAGGCAACAGGCGGGACCCCGCCCAGAGCAGCACCCACCTTTCCAGGCCAAAAACTCCCTGTCAGACACATAGTCCTTGTGCAGGCAGAGGCCCTTGGTGAAGTTCGAGTTCTGGGCTGAGGTAAAGCGGTAGGTGAATATGCCCAGCACAGCCTGGGAGAAGGGCCCTTGGAGGGTGAAGAGCCTGGTTTGCAGCCTCTCTGGGTCGTGCAGCTGGAGCTTCTGGCAGCCGTCTAGGTGGGGGTGGGACGGTGAAATACCGTGAGAAGCCCTCCTTTGTCCAGCGGTCCTCACATCTCAGGGGAGCCCCTCTGTCTCCTCCCCACGTCTCTCCTCCTTCCCCACCCCACCTCCCGGGTCTCTGACCACTGCTTCCCCGAACCCCTTTTAAATGACTTTTTCTTTCATGTTCCCCACGTTTTGAAAGTTGACATGCACGTATTAAAAAAGTTGAAAGTTGACATTGCATGTATTAAACAACATCACCTACCCTTAAAGTTGCATATGCAACTTCCAATCAGAATTTCACCCATTAAACACCCACTGAACAGTTACCACGTGCTGTGGCGGCCACTGTGCTGGGCACGGGGATGCAGAGGTGAACAGGGCCTGACCCCTGGCCCTCCAGGGCTCACCGCCTACTTAGGGGAGAATCTAAAGAGGTAATAAATGGTGACAGTGTCCCGAGGTAAGGACAACATGGGATGTGCCTACGGTTCTAGGGAACCTTGGTGGTCAGACCCTCGATCAGCCTGGAGGGATGGACTGGAGCAGAGACGCCCCCTGACAAAATGATGTCTGTGCTGAACTTTAAGAACTGAGCAAATGTTACCCAGTGAAGAAAAGTGGGAAAGGTATTCTACACAGCAGGGAGCTCATGGGTCATTTAAGGAGCAGACTGAAGGGGAGCTCTGAGGTGGGGGGACAGAGTGTCAACCAGATACCCAGTGGCCCTGGGCTGAGTTGATCTAATGGGAGCCCAAGAGGAGAATTAAAGGCACAGGTTTATCACGGAGCACTCACAACTCCCACTAGGTTTTCTGACATGGGTTCCCCACCCCTTAGCCTCTCTGTAGACCTCTGGGCATCCAGAGACCCTAAGCTAGAAGTCATTTTCTCAATATTTCTCTGAACCGAATAGGACATCCAAGTCCTTCACTGCCCCTCCCTCTTTCCTCATGCCTCTGCCAGGGTACTGTTGCTGGAAGGAGGTATTGTGGGGGCTGGCGGGGAGCGGGGGGAGGTTTGGGGGAGCAGGCTCTCTGCCCTCACCTGTGATGTTTACACTGCTTCTGCACCTCTGGAGGAAGCCGAGGCCCGAGCCGGTGGTCTTCAGGAAGACCTCATCCAGGCTGGCTGCAAAGGCGCTGCCCCATATACCTAAGGAGAAAGGCAAAGCCCCCGGCCCTCACAAGTCCTCCACCGGCGCCACCAACTCAGGGCCCGGCGCCTGCCCTGTCCCCATGTCCCCAGCCCTCTGGCCTAGACTCACCCTGCAGGTAGCAAATCCGGGGCTCAGGGCGGAGCTGCAGCAGTCGCCCCATGAAGAACTCTGAGCTAAAGAGCTCAGTGGGAACATAAGCGCCATACTTGGGTAAGCCGACCTCGTGGGGGGTGAACTCGCACCACTCTGGGGGTGCAAAGAGAAGGGAAAGTCACCAGGGGCTTCCCACCAGGACCCCACGCTTCCCCCGAGCCCTTGCGCCTGAGCAGGAGGCAGCAAGCCCACTGTGCTCCAAGGCTCCCACCCTGACAGCCCTGGCCTCTACATCCTCACACCGACCATTGCTCCCACCTGCTTCCTAGGTCCCCACACCCGGGCACCTGCAAAGTCTTCCCCACTGATGTTGCCGCGGACGTTGACACTGGCGTAGATGGGGTAAGGGTTCTGGCCCTGGCTGACAGCCTCCTGCTGGTCAGACAGCTTGGCAGGATTTTCCTGGTCAGGAAAGAAGGGAGTCCACTTGGCCTTTGGGGAGTTCCCTTTCCCCATCCCCATGGCCTGAGGCTCGGCACCCTGCAGGTGTGGAGTGCCCATGAGACTTTGGTTGCTAAGGCCAGGGCTCTAGAGACAGCTCTCTAAGGGACAGGCTTTGGGCTGCAGCAGAGGTGAGGCCACATGGGGTTCGTGCAATTCCAGGGGCTTTGGGAACACCCTCCCCCCTTCCTTCCCATTCAAGAAAGCCTATCAGAACTCAAGGGAGTCAAGTGACATTTTTAAAGGAATAACTGAAAATCAAATCTACTTTCTTTGAAAAAGTGAATCACTAGAAAACATGTATTCTTTTCTTAGACATCACATTCATAACAGATAGCCACACACCAGTGGGCCAGGCCCCGCAGGCCCCCAGGGCTGAGAACCTTGCTCAGCTCTAACCTCATCTCCCGATGCATGCTGGGCCTGCAGTTCTAGGAGAAGCCACCAGGTGGCGTGCATCATGCCTGCTTGGCCATCAGGCCGGAGTGGCATTCTGCCTCAGCAGGAGGTTAGAATCATTTGGGACACTTTCAAAGCACACTTGAGCTAGGGCTCGACCCCTCACCAACCAAAACCAGTATCTCTGGAAGTGAGACTTAGGCATGGTGTTTTTGGAAAGCTGTACAGGTGATTCTAATATGCAGACAGACCTGAGAACAGCAGACCAGCCTCTCCCTCCCACGGGTTAGAGCCAAGGTGAGATGAAGCGTGTCAGGCCACCCGGAGATCCCACCCCTTGCCCCCAGGGAGCTCAGACCTAAAGGATAGCTTTGCAAAGCTCAGATCGTAGCCTAGTGGGTAAGGCAGAACTAAGTGCTGGTGGGGCAGGGTGGACAGGAGCCACGTTCATCTATTACCTGCTCTTCTCTTACCTCCTGGTATAGGAAATATTCAACGAGAAGCCCCCAGAGGTCGATGAGGGAAGCGCTGTGGCCACTGCTTTCCCGGATCCCCAGTTCCTGGGCATAGTACTGCAGGCGTTCCATGGACATTGCCCCCATCTTACTGCTGCAGACCCGAGCCTGGGCACGCTCAATAGGGCCCTGCAAGGCCACCTGGGACCAGGCTGGGTCCTTGTAGAGTGTGGAGATGCACCTGGGCATGGAGGGAATTAGGAGGGTGGGAGCACAGTAAGGGGAGACAGGGATACAGGTGTCTCTGAGTCACCCCTCCTCCCCCATCCCTTGCACCCACTGGCCTGCACCACCCACTCAGAGGGCCCTGGGCACTCAGTCCCTTCCTGCCCTTCCTGACCCCTTTGGATCCCCGCCCCTCCCCACCAGATCACCAGGTCATACCTCTGCCTCTTCAGGGCTCTCCTTTTTTTTGCCCTGCCCCTACCTCACTTACCAGGTGGACCCAGAGACTCCGCTCAGATAGGTCACAGTGTCCAGGACGCCGAGCTCCTGTAGCCCGGCCAGGCTGCCGTAGAGGGAAGACATGGCTCGGGTTCCACCTCCCGAAGCCAGCACAGCCACCACAGGCACCTGGGCACAATAATAATCATGATAACATCTACCCCCGCTATTGTTCATATATTATTGCTTAGCATATCAGATATTGGTCTAAGAACCCAACTTGTATTATCTCTTTCAATCTTCAAAGAAACCCAATGGCATCCCCACTTTACAGGTGAGGAAACTGAGGCACAGGAAGGTTAGATAATGTGCCCACAATCATACCATCAGTAAGTAATAGGCTGTCAGATTGAAGCAGTATAACCTCAGAGATGGCTCTTAACATTATATCAGGAAAGTATGTACCTGGGAGGTATATTGGATTCACTCAAAACAGCTAAAGCAGGGTTTCTCAACCTTGGCACTGTTGGTAATTTTGGACCAGATAATTCTTTACTGTGAGGAACTGTCCTGTGTGTTATAGGACGTTTGGCAGCATTCCTGGCCTTCACCCGGCAGATGCCAGTAGCATCCCTCTCCCCTCCCCTAGTTGTGGCAATGTCTCTAGACAGTGACAAATGTCCCCTAGGTGGGTGGGGGGATGAGATTGCTCCCAGCTGAGAACCACAGAACTGAAGTGACAAAGACCAGCAGGCAGCCTGACCTGCCCCAGACATGGGAGGTCCCCAGATGTCTCTTCAGGATCAGAGGTGCCTGGTGGGATCAGACTAGAAGCTTTTGGGCTGCTCAGCTTTTCTACGAAGGTTTGGTTCATTCCACCCCAGGCTTCTGGTCCCTTTCCCTGTGCTTCCTTTCTTCCCCTGTCCTGAAAACAATGCTCCCTGGCCACTGCCCCACAAGGTCACTGTCCCTCCAGAGCTCTGGAGGAGACAGAGCTCCCTGAAGGCAGGTCTGTGCCCTCTCTACCCTTCACCCACAGAGCGGAGATGGGGCACAGAGCAGGCATTACCAGATGAGGAGTAGGCTTGCTCAGCTTGTCAGCACTGGGCACAGGCTAGGTCTCCTTGTACATTTGCAGCCAGAAGGAAGCCACCAGCCTGTCCCTGATTTACCACAGGTCTCCCCCTCAGCACTGCCTTTCCTCCTGCCTCCACTTCCCAATCCCTTTGTCCTGTTATGGACTGAATTGTGTCCTCCCCAAATTCATATGTGGAAGCCCCCATGTGACTCTCTTTGGAGAAAGGGCCTATACGGAGGTAATATAGGTTATGTGAGGTCCTAAGGGTGGGACCTTAGTCCCATAGGACTGGTGTCCTTGTAAGAAGAGGAAGAGAGAGAGAGATTCCCACAAACCCCTGCACGTGCACAGAGGAAAGTTCGTGTGAGGACACAACAAGAAGGTGGCCGTCTACAAGTCAGGAAGAGGTCTCGTCAGATACCAACCCTGATGGCACCTTGATCTTGAACTTCCAGCCTCCACGTGAGAAAATAAATGTCTGTTGTTTGAGCCACCCAGTCTGTGGCGTTCTGTTATGGCAGCCTGAGCAGACTAATACACCCCGCTTGGCTGGGGCCATTCAGCCCTCGTTCATATGGGGTCCTGACTCTCCCGAGTGTGCCCATCAGCTCAGGCACACAGGCCTGCCCCCTTCTTCCTCTGGTCCCCACACTTCCTCAACGCTTCCTGTCACCTCTTAGACACACAGTCCTCTCAAGGAAGAGGTTGGATTTGGTCCCAGCAACTCTGGTGTCTGGCTCCTCCATTCCATACCTGGTTACCGTCGGGAGCCTGGCTCAATCCCAGCACCTGCTGGAGGGCCTTGGACACGACGTGCTTCCTCTTATCCAGAAACTCCTGTTCCCCGTCACAGAGGTCAAAGCCAAGACGCAGGTCCAGGTCCCCAGAGCTGCCTCAGAGGGGGTGGGGGTGGGGTACTGGGTGACTGTTCAGTGGAGGAGAGCCTCCGGCCAAACCCATTTTCACGGGAGCAGACAGATGCACACTCCGTGGAACCTCCCAGAAAGATCCCACGGGACCCAGTCACCCCCAACGCCCGCTGAGCCGTAGGCGGAAGAGTCTCCGCACCGCTCACCTCACTTCTGCCTTCACACTCATAGCCACCTCCTGGCCCTGGAAGAGACAGCAGCCCATCCCTGAGCGCACTGAGTGGGACTCGCATTTGCAGCCCCGGTTGCTCTGGTAATTACGGCCCAGGTGTGGACACCATGACTGGCCTGATCTTGACCCCCTCGCGGGCCCCCTCCCCCAGACCTTTTGTGGGGGTCACAGAGCAGGCAGGGACCCCTCAGGCACCCAGACAGAGCCTTACCTCCCCCAGGGCCACGACATGCTGCTGCTCCTGACCGAGGGCCAGAGAGGAGAGCAGGACGTCCCCCTCGCCCAGCTTGCTGATCTGGACCTCCAGCTCAGCACTTGGGCCGTTCTGCAGAGAAGAAAACACCCAGGAAAAGGGGCCTCGTCCAGGCCGGATGGATTCTGTCGTCTGCCCCTTCCCAGGCTCCGTCATTCACCTGCAGGACCGTGAGCTTCTCTCTCAGCTCCACCTCCAGCCTGGAACTGAGCACTGGGTTCGCGTGGAAGGTAAACGTGGCGGGGAGGTCTGCCTGCAGGGGAGGCTGCAGGGGCAAGAGCTGGGGCTTCTCGTGGGCCCCGGGCACTGCCAGCCAAATCTGCCTGGAGCCTGGGAGCAGAGGGCCTAGGTGAGTGCCAGGTGTGGGGGTGAGAGTGGGGTGTGTGTGGCCCGTGACGGTGGCACGCCGAGCAGCAGCTCCCCTTTCCTTCCCCTTGGAAGTGCCAGCTCATCGCCCTGCTCACTCTCTGGCAATGGGCCCTACAGACATCGTGAAGGACACTCGGGGTCCTATAACCTGCTCTGGTCAGAACTGGGAGCCTGGGATGGGGGCGGCACACACAGCGCTCAGGGAAGGGCCCCTGTCCGGAGCTTATAGGGCTGAGGATTTTGAGATTATTATATAAAGTATATAAAATATAATTCTATAATTACCATATTATAACGATCGTATATTATTACATTAATTACCAGTTTTCAACTGGTAGTTCCCCCTCTCTTGCTCCGTTCAAGCCCCATGCTCATTGCCCTGGGGGAGGTTTGTGGCCAGAGAGAAAGCAAACAGGCTGCACGTTGTTTCCAAAGCATAAGCCCTTGGGAGAACATAGAGGGTTTGCAGGGGATGTAAACGGAAGAAGTGGGTTCGTGGCACAGAGAGGGTAGGCTTGGGGAAGCGGAGGAGAGCCAGCGCCGGCTAGGTGAGGCCAGCTGGGGGGAGGCAGAGAGAGGCCAGAGCAGCGGGGCCTGCCCTGTTCCTGCAGCTTTCTGGAGAGCAGGCAAGACCCCAGAGAGAAATGGCTACACATGACACCCGGGAAGAGGGGACCCCAGACAGACCCACGAAAGAGCCCCTAACGCCTCAGGAACCGATGTCCAAATGGAATCCCTCTCCCTACATGCCCTCCTTAGCACTAAATGAGACCTGGGGACTTGACATGACCAGGGGTGGGAGGGAATTAGAGAAAATAAGGAAAGTGATCCTTCTCTCACATCATGGTTTACAGACTGAGATTGATAAGGGCTGTTCACAGTCAGAAACAACAGAAGCTGTGGCGGGGAGAGCAGACAGGCCCCGGGTGTCACAGACCTGGGCCTGGACCTGGCTCTACCGCTTACTGGCTGTGTGACCTTAACAAAGTTTCTTCTCTGAGCCTCGGTCTCATGAATTAAAGGAGGATAATGACTGTACCTACGTTACAAGGCTGTTATGAGGATTAAAAGATAAAACACTGTAAAATGCTTAGGCCAGTGCCTGACTCACAGTAAGTGCGCCATGTTACCTGGGCACGACTCAGCCCGTTGGCTCAGACTCCCAGTGTCGGAGAGGACCTTAGCTGTCACACAGCCTCCGCTCCCCTCCCAAAGCTGGAACCCCTCCCGAGTGGCTGTCCCCAGTGGCAGTCTGCGATGGCCCCAGTTCTTCACTTCTGGAGTTCTCACTGTTTGCCATGTGGCCTTGGTTCCTCTCACTAAAGAGGCTGGCTATATTTCTTGCCCTCCAACTTAGAGTCAGCCTTGTGCTTGTTTTGGCGAACAAAATGTTAGTGAGGGCTGTGATGTGACCAAAGGCTCGAAAAGCACTTGCTCATCTGGCCATGCGCTCTTGCACCTCTGCCAATGTCTTAAGAACATGCCCAGGCTTGTCCGCTGGTCACAGGAGGTGGATGAGGGACATGGGAGCAGAGCCAGGTCACTCCGCCAAGCCCAGCCTAGATCAGCCATGCCCCAGCTGACCACCAGATGTGTCTGCCACTGAGATTTTGTGGGTGTCTTTTGTACAGCAGTAGTTGAACCGATACAGCCTCTGTGCCTGGAATACTTCCAGGGACAGAAATTTACTGCTTCTGGAGGCAATCCATGTCATCCTTGGTCAGCTTTCAGCAGTGAAAAATTAAGAACTTCCTGCCCCAGACCCATCTTCTTGAAACCAGCAGCCCCCAATCCCCCAGGAGAGGAGGCAAGACCCAAGGCCACTGACCAGACTCACCATACTCTTGATGTGGGGCTGTCCCATCTCCACTGAGGGTGCCCTGGATTCTCAGACAGGGCTGAGCCTGAGGAAAGCAGAGGCATGTGGGAGCCAGACAGTCCACAGGGCCCTGCACAGGGCCTGAACCAGGATGGAGGGAGGCAAGGGTATCTGGGGCAGGGTCGAGCTAACATCCTTCCCAGGGCCTGTGCCTTACGAGCAGGGGTCTTCTGTCACAGCCCCCCTCCCAGGACTCAGAGGAAGTGGTCCCTGGTGGGAAAGGGGGAGGAGATGAGGGGCCCTGACGGTGGATCCTTGGCAGACTCAGAAGCCAGGTGAGCAGTGTGCTGTGCACAGGTGGAAAGCCTGGCTTCTGGGCTATTCCATCAGGTGGGAGGCAAGGGACCCCCTTGTCCCTGGAGGTGCCTCCACAGCACATCTCCCCTCTGAGGAGGGGTTGAGTGTCCTTCGGGCAAGTGGGCATGATGGGCTCAGTCGTGGACTCCCCAATCCCCCGCCCCCCCAGCCCTGGGCAGCCCCAAGCTGACCACCCCTACTCACCACCAGGACCCCATTGGTGATGACTTCAGACGCCGGCACCTGGCTACAAAGGATGAGGGGCTCATGGGACGCCTGAATCCCTCAAGATGGCTATTACTATAATAATGTAACCAAAGCAGCTGGAAGAGCTTGGGGAGCACGGCAGGTTTGGGGTTAGGGGTGGGCATCAAGGCCAAGACCTCCCCTCTCAGGCCAGGCCAACGCAGGACCTGGTGACTGACAGCTGGGAGCTTTGGGTGGGTCTCAGAGTAAATGGGAGGGTACAGGCTCCACCTGGACTCACCTGTCCTCCAAAACAAATTCCACCTGCAGCTCTTGTGAATCCTACATGGAGGGAGCAAGGGAGCACCAGTTTTCAAAGGGGTCCCAGAGCCTCAGGACCTTCCCCTCCCACCCCCGGTTCTACTCAGCTCCAGCGACTAGAAGGCCAGACTGATGTTATGGCTGCTCGTGGGCACGGGACAGGGTAGCGACACCACCACGAGGAGCTCCATCTGTTCAAGGCTGTGGACAGGCGCTCTTCTAGACACTGAGGATTCAGCAGTGACCGAGACACACAAAGCCCCTGCCTTCAAGGAGCCCACGTGTTGGCTTCCCTCAGGGAAGGAGTGCTCGTGGGAAAGCTCTGTGGGGTCATTGCTGCAGGGTGGAGGAGGGTCTGTCTTGGAGGCTGGGCCTGTGCTGATCGGGAGCCCCCCTGTGCCGGGGCCTCTTCTCCCGGGACTGGGCTCGTTGCTGGCGCAGGCGGAACCGCTCACCTGGTGGCTGAGTGAGAAGGTGTGTCTGTGCGGTTGGTGGGGCTTGAGGCTCCTCAGGTCAAACAGCAGCTGGGAGAGCTGGTCATTGTCCAGGACGTCCTTGTCATAGAGGGTGAGTTCCAGGACGTTCTGGGGGCAGGGCAGGAGGCAGGGTTGGCCTGAGGCAGGGCGGAGGGCAGGCACCTGGGAGGAGCCCCCTCCCTCCGCAGCCCCAGCCCCTCGCCGACCCTCACCTTCACGGCGCCGTGGAGCCGGTAGTGGAAGGTTTCGTTCCATTCGGGGTCCCGGCAGTTGGCTACCACCCTTGTCTGGGCGGGGCTGGAGGACGCTGTGTGCAGGCACGGCTGCACGTAGCAGTCGGCTTTGGACACTGGAGGCGGGATGGGGAGGGGTCCTCAGCCTCTAGCTCTTATGGCTGGAAAGGTTGCCCGGAGGAGACTGGGGCTGGACGGGAAGGGGCAGAGGAGAGAGAGGAGGCTGCCCGCATAGCAGCGTGGGGTGGGGAGATGCGGGAGAGCCCATGTCCTTGACTCCATCTCCACCAGTTACACCTCCGATTCAACTGAATGGAAATCCTGCTGCAGCCAATTCAGAACGTCATGTGACAGCGCAGACCACTGAGTAATTCCCAGAAAGGGCCTGATTCAGGAAACAAGCTCCCGCCCAGCGTGAGCACTGGCGTGGAAACCCCTAGAGAGCAGACGGTAACTTGTGGCAGCAGCAGGCCTCACACGCTCACCCAGGCTGGCAACCTCCACGAGCCAGCCTCAGGGAGGAGGTGGTGGTCTGCACACTGCCTTCCCCTCCAACTCCTGCAGCCTGCCCCGGGCTCCCTCACCAGAGAGCCCTCCATCCGCTCCGCTCTAAATACACATGCACGCTTCAGGCCAGCCCCTGCTGAGCTCTGGAGAGGCCCCAGGGGAGGAAGGGAGAAAGCATGAAATTGGGGGTCACTCACACAGGTCTGCGTCCCGGATATTTTTGGCCCTCAGCACCTTCACCTGGAGGTCATAGTATGGGTGTGTCTCCCGCTGAAAGGACAGAACTCCGGGGACTCAGTTCCAGGAAGCCGGGTGTGAGGCCTGACCTCCCTGCCACGGTGCCCACCTAGGGCTTCCCTTGTCCCATCGCAGAGCGGCAACCTGGCCCAGGGTCACTGACGTCACTGTGCCAGGGACCCAGGAGGCCTCGACAGAGCAAGCGCTGGGAGCTGAGTGTGTTGGTGATGAACCTGACCTTGGGATCATTCAGGCTGGGATGAAATCTAAGCTGCACTGTGGACTAGCTAAATGGCCTTGGGCAAGAGACTTGATTTCCCTGTGCTTTAGTTTCTCCGTCTCTAAAGTGGGGGGTATGATGATAATCTCACAGGGTTATAGTGAGTTTTAAATGAGAAGTCGTACAAACTGCCTGGCATAAGTGCTTAATACATGTAGCCATTTTTACTAATTATGTTTATTATGCACCACGAAGGTGCAGCCCCCCTGACTACAGGGCTGGGGCTGTAGCTTGAGAGTCAAAGTGAGAGCTGGAGTGATGTGCTTAAGAAGATTAAGTATCAAAAGAGAAAACTGTGGGGCTTCCCTGGTGGTGCAGTGGTTGAGAGTCCTCCTGCTAATGCAGGGGACACGGGTTCGAGCCCTGGTCTGGGAAGATCCCACATGCCGCGGAGCAACTGGGCCCGTGAGCCACAACTACTGAGCCTGCGCGTCTGGAGCCTGTGCTCCGCAACAAGAGAGGCCACAATAGTGAGAGGCCCGCGCACCGCAATGAAGAGTGGCCCCCGCTTGCCGCAACTGGAGAAAGCCCTCGCACAGAAACGAAGACCCAACACAGCCAAAAATAAATTAATTAATTAATAAATTAAAATGACCAGGTTTAAAAAAAAAAAAAGAGAGAAAACTGTGATGGACCCCACCCACTAGCTCCTGACGAAGGCTGGAAGACGGCCCAAGAGGGAGCGGGCAGGTAAAGGGAAACCAAGAGTCACCCAGCTGGTACTGGTCTGAGGAGTCGCTAAGGAGATGGCAGCTTGGGCTCAGGAGAGATAACAGTAGACGGCAGCTTCCTGGGAGTGAGACTATCTCCTCCAGATCCCAGCGAGTGCCTCATTCCCCCCACTCCCTCAACCCCCAAACCCCCATTCTACAGCCAGGCTACGGCCTACTGGGCAAAAGCCAATCAGCTGCAATTGTCACATGGCTTCCATTTCCTAACCGGGGGTGATTAACTTCAAGATTATTATTATTTGGCCAAGCTCTCTAAGCTCTACCAGGTAATCTGGAGCAAATCGGTCCTGGCCCAGATCAAAATGCATTCCCAGGGCTGGCCCCAGTCTCCACAGGGTGCTGTGCGCCCAGGACTCCTCCTGTCCACACCCCCAGGGGAGATCAGGTACTTTACCCGCCACCGCCTCCGCTGAGGTTCCCTCTTCTGTCTCTTCTGCAGCAACACTGCACCCACGAGGGGCAGCGCCTGGCCTGTCAGCCACCTGGGCCAGAGCGCCCAGAGCATGGCCCGGCAGCCCGGCTCCCGGCAGGAAGCCCTGCCTGCGCTCCTCTGGCTGCCCTGGCTGCTGGCTCAGGTCTGACAGGTAGCTGGAGTGGGGAGGGTGGAGCAGGCTGTTCTGCTGAGGACTCACAGCTGGGGCTGGAGGTGGGGTTTGACGAGCTCCAGGAAGTGACTGGGGCCCCGTGTCCTCTAGCAGGAGGGACTTTAGACCCTCTCAAAGAGGCTGAGGAACTGGCACTCTGGTTCCCAAACCTAGCCCCTGGTTATCATGGGGCTGCTTATGGAAAATAGATGCCTGAGCCTTACTCCCCAGACGATTTGATTTAGAGGGTGTGGCTAGAACCCAGGTGTTCGTGCTTCCAACAAGCCTTTTAGATGATGCAGACACAGGTGGTCCAGGGAACAGCAGAGCCAGAAAGTGCTGCATCAGGGGCCCAGGTTCCCCCAGCTATCAGAAGAGACTCAAACTAACACCTTTCAAGTCCCACCTTCCCCACAGCTCTTAAGCAGAAACATGGAAATCTCTGGTTCCCCCCAGTGTTTCATCTGGACTCAAAGGTGTTTCTAATCCCTCAGGGCCTCTCTCATTTGTTCCCCAAACACTGAGAGGCTGCTGTGTGCCAGACACTGCGCTAGGCCCTGGTCCAAAGGTGAGGAGGGCCCAACCGTATCCTGAAGAAATTCAGACTCGTGACTCCCCGCTGTGGCTTCTAACCAGGATCCCTTCCTGAATCCGTGGAAATACCTGGATGGTCCAGGAACAGAGGTAGGGATATGGTCAGGTGGTATCGATAAGGGCAGGTAAAAACCGGCCTGCCTGTCCTTAAGCTACCAGAGATAAAGGCTCTAGAGGGTCCCCTTTGACCATCGTGAGCCTTAGGCTGCAGATGGTGTGTGGTGCTCCCTTTTCTGCAGACCGCAGCCGCCTCGGTGGCCAAGACAGGCAGTTTCTGGAAGAAAGGATCTCTAGGGCAGTGAGCTGTTGGGAGATACATTTCTTTTCCTCAACCAAGACGCAGTCATCTCCATTCTCCTCCCCAGTGCCCGAGTTGGGAGACTGAAAAGATGACATTCCAAAATGAGGTGATTCAACTCTGAAATGAATTCTGCAGGCAAGTTCAGGCCAGAAATTCCCAGAACTGCTGTTGGCCAGGTCCCAAGGGAGAGGGCCTGTTTCTGCTTAATTTGGAGCATGAGGCCAAGACCTGTGCTGGGATCTCAGAAATGCCAGAGTTCCACCCTCTTAGTGACCTGTATGCACAATGTGGAGGCCCACAGAGCCACAGCAGGGGAGCCTGAGGGAGGGGCACGGAGCTAGCTGGGGGCAGAGCCAGGGCCCCTGACTGATTAGAGTGCTTTCTGGGCTGTATCCTACTCTCTACTGGAAGTCATCAGCCCCATGCCTCAAGAAAGTCATACCTCTTAGTCCCAGACGTTTTTTCATCCCCAGAGAAAACTCAGGATGGCCAGAGATGGCTCCGGAGAGGGACACAGAAGGACCAGATTGCCTTTTTGGAGCTGGCCAAAGTGGACCAACACTTCTCCACTTCTCAAACATCCCTAGGTTGGGCTTCCCTGGAGGCGCAGTGGTTTAGAGTCTGCCTGCCAATGCAGGGGACACGGGTTCGAGCCCTGGTCTGGGAAGATCCCACATGCCACGGAGCAACTAGGCCCGTGAGCCACAATTACTGAGCCTGCGCGTCTGGAGCTTGTGCTCCGCAAAAACAGAGGCCGCGATAGTGAGAGGCCAGCGCACCGCGATGAAGAGTGGCCCCCGCTTGCCACAACTAGAGAAAGCCCTCGCACAGAAACGAAGACCCAACACAGCCAAAAATAAATAAATAAATAAATAAATGGATCATCACATTAAAAAAAAAAAAAAATCCCTAGGTCCCTTAATCCCACCAATTCAACACCTTTCCTGCCTGTCCCAGTCATCATGAGCAGCAGGAAGAGGCACGAGGCCCTAATATGTGAAGCGAAGGGCAAGTAGTTTGGATCAGCTAGAGTTGCAGTGTCTATTAGCACTTTGTGATGCTGGAAATGTTCTGTATCTGTGCTGTCAATATCAGCTACACACTAGCTGTACTGGACGGCACACATCAAGACAGCAGTGTTATACTGACTTTTTTTCTCAGTCACTAATTGGATTAGTCCTCTCGATTATTAACGTCTCATCGTTATTTTCATCAAAACCCACAGGAAAGGGGGAAAAAGAGACCCAGACAGGCTTGGTTTCTTACTTCATGATGTTTATTATGAGAGATCTTCGTTGTCCTCACTACAGAGCTTTCATCTCCAGCCTTCTCCACACCTCCAGGGAGGGCAGAGAGTCCAGGGAAGGAGAACGGAGTTCAGGAAAACTGAGTCGTTTATGTATTCCAGAAGGGAAGGAAACACACATTCTTCATTCTACTGCTTCAAACACGTGTGCCACACAGGTAGGGAGATACACACACCGCAGGCGGGGAAGGCAGGGCGCGCAGGGCAGGGCCTGTTTCTGCGGCTGCTCCCAGAAGAAGCTCGGTCCAAGCCGCTGCAAACAGGGCCCCAGGCAGCACTGCATCCTAGCGGGGGCGTGGCCAGTGGGACATGGATCTTGTGAAGCGCTGCTCGGCCTCCCAAACATGAGCAGAGGGCCCCGCCTCTGTGAATGGTGCTGACGGCCCTCACTCAGTCCCTTCAGACCCTCCGCAGAGAGCGTGCCTGGGAGGAGCCTCATCTACACCAGCAAGTCAGGCTACAACACAGGCCCCAGAGAGCACGGTGCTGGGGTTTAGAAAGGACCTCATGTCAAGGACAGGCCACTAGAACAGTGTCAGTATCGGGTGCTGTCACATGCCCTCATTACTGTTAGAAACACTGGGGTAACAAGACGGTGAATCTACAAAATCCCCAGGAGGACAGGATGCAGGGCCACTGTCCCTGTGTCCTCAGCCTGCAGGGCTAGGCACCCCTCCTGTGGGCTCTAGAGCCCCGTGGGAGGCAGGGTCTCCCCCGAATACAAACAAGTGCTCAGCGGATCTGGCGGTGAGTTATGTCACAAACTCCTGCCGCCAGCAGCTTGGCCGACTCCCAGCTGTCCCCGAGCACCTCACAAGCACGCCCTGCATCACGTCAGTGTCAGTTCCTGATCTCATCGTTCCCTGTGTGCAGCAGAGATCCACCTACCTACCATATCCCAGAGCCATCCTCCAACCCCTGCGAAACAAAGCTGGAGAACAATGGCCAGGCCAAGGTGTAAGGTAGGCGGATGACACTGGCTGGGAAGAGAAAGGTGCCCCGAGCACAAAGCACTCTGCTCAGAAAGCCTAAATCAACCTGCCCTGGGCGGCTGGTGGGTGAACCAGGAGCAGGAGCCTCTGCGGACACCTGCCAAGAGGTCACATACCCAGGGCAGCCCACCCTTAGAGCAACTGTCACACTCGGCCCGAGGCACAGAGAATGAGGCTCTCCTAAGCTTCCAGGCATAGTGCAGACAGTCCAGGGAGGCTCTATTTACAACACAGCTGACAATCGAGCAATGTATTCCTAGAAACTGGGACTTCCTCTCGCTTCTCATTTTACCTTGTTTAAAATACTAGTTATTCCCGGTGTCAGGAAAATAGGAGAGAAAGCCTGGGTGGAGCAGTGGGGGGGCGAGATAAAGGAAGAAAATAAGTAGAAAGTGAAGGAGACTGAAAAATAAAGAGCCGCGTGGGGAGACTGGTGGGGGGACACAGGGTCAGCGGCTACAAAGTGACCAGCATTACCTAGAGGACGGGCCATTTGGCCTTTGCAGCCAGAGGAGCTCTGGTACTCCAGGACTTCAGGCAGCCGAGCTGAGGGCTCCTGTGAAGTCCTGCATAGAAAACTTGGAATAAACAACCCCAGGGTTGCAAACACTTGAGACAGTTTCCTTATTCAGGTGATTGGAATGCAAAGACAGGATGGTGCCCTTCCCCATCTCCTCCTGTCCAAGCAGGTATAAAATTCTCCGGAATTGCCTGCAACATAATGGTATATAAGGTGTAACTAATTGCTTTTTCTATTAAAAGTCTGGCAACGCCAGAACACAAGTCTCACTGATTCAGAGATGTTCCAGGGCACAAGGTAGCCAGTAGTGTCCAAATGGGGAGACTCGTGGTGGTGGCAGCAGCCCCCGATTCCCCAGGCCGGGGCCCTCCCCGCCTCTGGGATAGCTGAGCTGTCCGCTGCTCAGTCTTCGGCTTGCTGGGCTCAGGTGTCAGCCGGGTTGACCTCTTTGGAGCAGAAATAGTGCACGACCACCCCATTGGGGTATCTTGCAAATGCACTGCAGGGAAGGAAAAGGACCTGGGAGTGAGGACTGCCTCTAAGCGAAGACCACTTCTCACTGGAAAAGGCACCTTACCGGGTGCCATCCCAGAAGCCGCCCACCCTAGCCACAAAGAGCAGCCTGGCTTCTCTGGATTTACGTAGCCACCATCTCTGTCAAATATCCGAACAGAGGGTGAGGTCCACGCCATCTGAGCGCGTGGGGATATCTCTTACTGTCATCAATGTGCAAGCACAGGCAGACGGGGCAGTACACCAGCCTGGCTCAGCAGCGGCTGAGAGCCGACTGCTCATCAGAACAAGTTTTGGGCTAATTTTTTTTTTTTTTTAATATTTGTTTATTTATTTGGTTGCACCAGGTCTTAGTTGCAGCAGGTGGGCTCCTTAGTTGCGGCATGTGAACTCTTAGTTGCAGCATGCATGTGGGCTCTAGTTCCCTGACCAGGGATCAAACCTGGACCCCCTGCACTGGGAGTGCGCAGTCTTATCCACTGCGCCACCAGGGAAGTCCCTTGGGCTAATTTTAACAAAGGACAGCGAGTTTTTCTAAAGAAAAGGATTCTTCCAGCCATATAAGAAAAAGGACAAATCATTCTTCTTTGAAGGAAAGGGGACTGACTGGAGTATATGCCTTAAAACAGAACGATGCTGCCTCAGGATTTTACTCAAGTCATGAGGCAGCAGGTTGAAAGACCTTTTTCTTCCTTCAGAGGTGAATCCTTAAAAGATAAGGACTTCCTGCCCACATACAGCTCTCACACACCCCCTGGCTACATCACAATGTTTAGCTGCCAGAGGGGAAGGGCTTTATGGGCAAGGAGTCAAGAGCTCACATTTCAGGCCTTTAAATTCTCAAACCCCCTCCACACCCCCATCAGACAACGTGGCCTGCCCTCTGGAGGCTCAAGAACTAAAAGCGGCCCAGATAGTCTGCCGCTGCACTTTCCTCTTTGGTTAGGGGGCATAGGGGCATTTAAATCCATCCTGAGTGTGACCCACATCAGAGCCGACAATGCATAGCTGTGGATGAGGCTCACCTGTTCCCAATCTTCTTCTTACACACCATGCACACCTTCTCCTCTGTGATGATGCACTTCACCTGCTGGTGTAAAATCCGCTCTTCCTGGACCTGGGAGCAGAGAGATCGGGGGGAAAAGTCCCACTGTCCGGCAGGTATTTAGAACAGAAGGAAGGGCCGGCACTGTCTCATCTCCCAGCCCACAGAGACTCCCCTAATTGAAACACCTGCATTTAAATGCCCAGTTGGTTACCGATCAGCTTGAACTAGAGTTCAAAAGCATAAAGCTCTGCCTTTATCTACAGGGAACGTGTAGATAACTGTCTCACACTGAAAAGTACACGCCTGCCCTCGTGTCTGAAAGGCTCATACCCTCAGGAACTCTGCATGGAGAAGGTTCTTGAGCACTTGATTGAACCGTTTCTTTTGTGCATTCTCTTCCAAGACCTTTTCCAGAAAGATGCGTATATCGTTAATCTGTGTGTTCGCTGGCAGAAGGTTGATGGCCTGGGGACGGGAAGAGAGAAGGGACTAGGGTGAGGCGGGACACGAGTGAGACTGAGGAAATGCCTGCCGTCACGGAGCCCTCGAACCCCAGTCCCTCCTCTGGCCCCTCTTCTCGTTCCATGCTGTCCACACGTGCCCTCCGTCTCCCCGAGAAGAACTCCTGACCTTGGTGGTATCCAGTTTGCCGTGGTGCAGCTCGAGGACCTGCAGGGCGGCTTGGAGGTTGGCTTGCGGCTCCAGCAGTTCCAGCTTGATTGGCCCCAGGCAGTGAACGCTGGGCGGGGACAGGTACATCCGGAGCAGGGACAGATACACCTGTCTCATACACAACAAGCCACGCACGTCAGGCTGGCAGCAACCCTCCCAGAACCCCCAGTGTGACCACACCCAAAGGCAAGAGGGTTGGTCTATAGGAACAGCTGTCACAGAGCATTTAAAACTCATCATTTTTCACCTTTTAAAAAATTTTTTAAAGTCAGTCAACTGAAGATGTCAAAAATTAAAGATTGTGTTCTCCCTGAGAGAAAAAAAATCAAATGCCTTGTATTTGTTTTGCATTACACTGTTAACAAAACGACTCAAAGACATCCCTCATTTCCTTTGGCTTTGAAGGCTGAGACCCTGCCACGTATTGGCAGGTGAGGATTACCCAAGATGAGACGCTGCATCTCCTACTGGTACCCGTACCACAGCGTTTCTCAGCCTCAGCACTCAATATTCTGGGCCGAATAATTCTTTGCTGGGTCTGTGCTGTGCACTGTTTAATAGCAACTCTGGCCTCTACCGCTTAGGTTCCAGTAGCACCCCTACCCCCAGTCATGGCCACCAAAAACGTCTTTGTACATTGACAGATCCATGTGCAATCTAGACAGAGCACACACGTGCACCTTACCAGAACCATCAGATGTTCCTTCTCAACAGGCTGACCACATATATTTGTTACACAAGTTGGGATTCTTTCGAGAGTAAAGGGGCAGGGGTGCTACGAATAATCACACGGACGACGACAGATGTAAGCCAGAACCATCCCAGGCAAACCAGGATTGAGGTCACCCTGCCTCTACCTCAACACGCACGTGCAAAACCAATCAGCACATTGACCCATGACCTGTCTTATCTTAGCAATTCATACCAGGGTCACCTGTGGCCAAACCAGAGGGGTTAGCTATGCTAAGAGGGACAGTGCAATGCACCCGTGCTCCCTGGGGCCAGGGTCACTACTTACATCTTTGTTGCCATCTTTATTTTGGTCATAATGCTTGTGGCAGTACCTGCAAGGGAGAAAGTGGTCAGACAATGCCACGTCTAGGGACAGCGCATCGATGCTGCCTGCGTGCGCAGCCTAATGACAGCAAAATCGGGAGCCAGCACACGAGGTGATTCTCGCTCCTGCTGAAGGGTGGAGGGGTGGCTTTCTTAGCCTCTAACGCCTCTCATCTCTCTGGGGGGCCTCTTTTAGACCCTTGCGAGGTGGGATGACAGGGTCAACGTACTCTTCAGCCATTCTCGTATCCTTCAGGATGTGGACATAGATGAAGAGAGCTTGTTCATGTTTCCCCATGCGTCCCAGCAGGAGAGCACGCTCTTCTAAGAGGCCTGTGGGGAAAAAGGTGTATAAGTAACCATCATCCCCATTAGGCAAGCCCAAGGCCAGGGGCTAAGCTATTAGAGGAATGGATATTGGGGGAATATAAAAGGGGAAAAAATATTTTTATTACTTGGGATTTTTTCAAGGAGAAAATGACTAAAATTTTTAAAAGGGAAGAGGGGAGGGAGCTATTTTAGGAGGTACTTTATCCCATCTTTTTTGTGATTGCTTATAAATGGGGCAACAACACTTGATGATCAGCCAAGTGCATAATAAGCACCTACAATGTACCAGGCACTTCAGCTAGGTAAGCAGACACCTGGTCTCTGCTCTCATGGAGCTTATACATCAGACAGACGTGTGTCTTTCTTCAGACACACGTCTGTCTGATGTATAATTAGACATTATGCCAGATTATAAAAACTGCTAACCAATGAACTTGGCCAAGAATATGAACTGAAGCAAGAAACAGCTTTCAACCTGGCTATCAATTAGCATGTGGTGGGGCTTCCCTAGTGGCGCAGTGGTTAAGAATCCGCCTGCCAATGCAGAGGACAGGGGTTCAAGCCCTGGTCCGGGAATATCCCACATGCCACGGAGCAACTAAGCCCGTGCACCACAACTACTGAGCCTGCGCTCTAGAGCCTGTGAGCCACAACTACTGAGCTCACGAGCCAAAACTACTGAGCCCACGTGCCACAACTACTGAAGCCCATGTGCCTAGAGCCCGTGCTCCGCAACAAGAGAAGCCACCACAATAAGAAGCCCGCGCACCGCAACGAAGAGTAGCCCCCACTCGCCGCAACTAGAGAAAGCCCGTGTGCAGCAACGAAGCCTCAACGTGGCCAAAAATAAATAAATAAATAAAAATTAGCATGTGGTTCATACCCAAAAGAGACTCCGCTCAAACAAAACTGAGCCTTCAGAGGGGCAGAACAGGAGCACAGGCCTGAAACATGTGGTTTTTCCCAGGCCCAACCTTTTGGAGGGCTGGGGAACTGGTAAAAGGGAAAGATCCGTTTTTGCATTACCTTCTGCTAAAGTGGCTCTGGACCTAAGCCAGACACTCACCATCAAAAGGAAAATCACAGATGAGCCGGCCTGGGTCATAGTAGCTAGAAATTTCCAAGAACTTAAGGAGCTTCCGTCGGTATTCTCCCAGCTCTCCCTCTTCCTCACCAGCAGGGACTGGAGCTTTGCCTTTAAGGAAAACCACGCTCAGCATGAAAGGATGCTGTCGGGCAGCAATGTGGGGTCATTAAGAAACACGAGAGGGATGGCGTTCAATAATCAGAAAGGGCCTCCATGGTGGTTTACAGTTGGCCTTCTCTTAGCTTATGGTCTCTACATGGCCCCAAAACATCAGCTTGAGGTAAGAAAAAAAAACCAAGCTGCGTAGAGAAGCACTCTGCTAGACAAACCTGTTTCTTATCAGCACAGGTGTCACTCTGCGGACAGATCTGCTCCTTCCCCACCACTAGGGGTGACGCCCAGGGAAGCTAAGAGGTGCCCAGATCCAGACACCAGCCCCTGAGTCTCACCTGCGGGGTCACTTAGCTGCCCTGGCTCCTCTGAGGCACTTCCTGCCCACCTGGGCCTACAGAGAAGGTCTGCTTCTCTAAACCACCCACGGCACCCTCAGGTCCAGCTCTCCTCTAAGGCCTGGGGCCACCCCGCTTTCCAAGAACTGGTACCTGCAGGGAAGGACAGAAGATACTCCTTCATCAGACCTTGCACCTTCTCACAGTACAGCTGGATCAGGCAGTTGTGGAACCGAGAGCCCGTCTCCTCCCAAACGTGGATGACGTGTTCCTGAGGCAAGATACAGGTCTGCCTGGTACCCTCTGTGCTGTGACCCAGCCCATCGCCCAGGCTCCCTCACATTTTCAAGGCCCAAGAGGTCCCATCCAGATCGTCCCCTAATTAGGCCACAAATATTACCAAGGGATAGCTCTTCTAAAACCACTGGGAAATTTCACAGTACAACCCAGCAATATCAGGAATTATTGTCTTGATTTCCAATCGAAGCTCCTTTATTAACTCTGTCTCATAATCCTCCAAATCAGCCCATGTAATTAAGGTTAAGTATTTGCATTCTGGTACTTAGGACTGATTTGTTGTCCTTAGGTCACAGTTGAGTCCAGCTGTACAAATGTGGCTCTGAAATGTTTTTCTCCAACATCCTTCTCTTTTATCCCTCTGTACGTCATCTTTAGAAGGTAGCATCTTTAAATCTTTAGAAGGTAGCATCAAAAAAGTGACATCTCCAGCTTAGTCTACTGGGATCTCTGTCTTCAGAGGATATTACATTCCTTACATTCCTTACAATTCCTTGCAATCCCCAAGGGACACAAACCCTAATCTGAACTGGCTAATCACTGACTCATGCAGTCCCGGATCCTGGGTTTGAAGCTTTTTAGTTCAGATCAAAAAATACCTTACCAGATATGGAATTGCCAGACCCTTAAAATTCTCCACTAAGAAGCCAAGCACTCGGTCTCGTGGCAGAGACTCCACCTCTGGGAGGTCCTCAGTAAATATCTGTTGGAACAAAACCCGAGTTCTAGCAGCAGAACCATCTGATGGCAATTCTTCCAAACACACATGCACACAAGCGTAGGGTCAAGTGGACAGACACTGTATGGGAAGGGCATCTGTGGCCAGTTACTATGGGACAGACTAGGTCGCAGGTCTCCTGGCATCTGCACCAGGCTCTTTCCACTCCACTCCATTGCTGTTCCATGTTTCCCAGTCTTTGAAACACCAGAGAATTGCATAAATCCTTCCTCTCCCTCCATCCACTGCCGTCTGAAGTAGAATCAGGACCAACCGTGGTGCCAGATAAATCCAAGGGGCTCTGTGACCTACCTTCAGCCCATCCTCTGGAAAGTCTCTCAGCACCCACATTGAGTAGGAAAAAATCAAATGCAGGTTTTCTGTGCCTAGAGGGAAAAGTCAGCAGATGAAGCCCACCCACCCTGCCCATAGGACCAGGAAGGCAGGTGCCCAGGTTGCCCAGGATTTATCTTCCAGAGAAGATAGCTCTGTCCAAGCACCAGTCACTCAGGGCTGCTTGGGCCTACCGAGCTGGCTACACACCAAGGAGCTGTCATGGTTCCATCACCGGGGGGACTTTCACCCCAGCCAGAGGAACCCAGTTGGGTGAACACGAGGGAGGGAGGGGAATGACCAGTTGGAATCAGAAAGGGAGAGAGGTCAGGTCCACTTCACCATCCTCTCCCCGCGTCCCTTCCACAAGCTGGACTTACCCAGGTGTTGCAGGTACTGCACTGTCCTCTCATGGCCTTTCAGAGGGGAATTCGCTTTCTTGGACTGGTCCACCAGCACCTGCAGAGCTGGCCACGAAGCCCAAGAATAAGGTCATGAGCCCCTTCCAGAAGGCGTATCTCCTTGGAGAGTCATCACACTGTAGGCAGTTTTTGGCAGGAAAGAGGTTTTTGCAGGAGGCCCCTTTGTCTTGTCACCAAACTTAAACCAGGCACCTACATGCTCTGCTCGTCTGTAGCCCTAGCACACCTTTCAAATCTTGTGATCACACAATACTTTGCCTAACTCGTTGGTTCTTTCCATAGATCAAAGAAGTAGAAATGAAGAATAAGTAAAAGAGGGCCAGATCTCCTCCCTAGCTTCCCCTTCAGTAATCTTGTGAACAAACTGTGTGAACAAGTTAGCATCTAAAGAAAAATCACAAGAAGTCAACAGGCCTGCACACAGTGGGGGATGGCCCCTATCTCAATGATTAACTGAGATTACTTCCCTTTTCCCTTTAAAAGCTTTCGTGGTTGAGCAGAATCTTCAGAGGGGGCTTTTGGGGCACACTGAGTCCACCATCTCCCCAGACTGCCAGCACTCTCATTAAAAGCAACTTTCCTTTCTTACCAACATTTGTCTCTCTCTCGTGTATTGATGTTCAAGCAGGGAGCAGCCGGACCCGATTCGGTTAACAACACCTCAGTCAAAATACAAGAGACCCTCGCAACCAAAGAAACCCCTCCTCCAGTCACCTTTCTCATGGAGCCCCTTCTTCTCGTACAGGATGATCAGTTCGCTGTACTTGTGAGCCTTCTTCAGCACGTGCTCGCTCTCTTCGATGTGGCAGTGGTTGTTCTCCAGGCGCAGCAAGGGGGCCACCAGGGCCACGTTCGTCTGCAGAGGAGGCAGGATTTCAGCAGAAGCTGCCTCCTGGGGAGCCCTGGCCTGCTTCAGGCTGAAACGCCAGGGGTGTGACAAGCAAGAGACAGCAAACAACCCTTTGCCAGGACTACAGGTAGTACCTTGTAAAGCATTTATGCTCTTTCACACAACATGTTTCAAGGGTTTTTGGGGAGAGGGAGGGTAAAGAAAGGGGAAATTTTCTTTGGGGGAAATACTGTCCCTGTTCACCTCGTAGCACTAACCCCCATCTTAGCAGAGAAGACCAGCCCACTGTAAGATTCTGGGTCAACATCTCGCCGTATCCCCTCAATTCCAAGAAGCTCACAGACGTCAGGCCAAGAGTAGCTGGTTCCTGTCATCAAAGGCTTCACTCTTACCAGGGGCAGGGACCCCAGATTAGGGGACTGGGGGGACCCGAGTGCTGGAGAACTCACATGGAGGTAGCACTTGAGCAGGGTGGTGTCAATGATTTGCAGCAGCTTCTTCTTGGATTTGATGGTAGGAGTGCCTTCCATGAGCGGGGAGGTGCTGGACTGGTGATCAGAGTCATTCAGCTTCTTGACCAATTGGCTTCGTTTCTGCCAAGGCCAAAAATGCGGGGTCAAGGCCAGGACTAAATCTTTCTTTATCATCCGAGCTACTAGGCAATTCCAAATACGTCTAAATCAGCTCACACCTACCCAACCCTGATCCCACATTAGCATTCAATTTTTATCAGGGATCAAAATAGATGACCAGCAAATCACCAGACACAATGACAATTATTTACTGAGTATTTACTACAGACCAGGCACTATGCCAAGCACTTTACATATTATCCTATTGTAAACCTACAACAGATGCAGGTAATATTAGCCCCATGTTATAAGTGAAGAACCTAAGGCACAGATATTAGATACCTCCTAAATGGCAGAGGCAGATTTCAAATTAGGGTCTGATTCCAAAGCCCGCGTTCCTTTCCTTTTTTAAATCAACTTTATTGAGGTATAAGTTATATACAATAAAATGTACCCCTTAAAAGTATACTATCAGATGCGTTTTGACAGATATATACATGCATGTAACCACCACCCCAATCAAGGAACGAAACATTTCTGTTACCCCTGGAAGTTCCCTTGTGCTCTTCCCAAAGAATCTCACCCACCCTCTACCCCCACTGATCTGATTTCTATCACTAGAGACTACTTGTCCCCTGTTCTCAAACTTCCTATAAACGGAATCATCCAGTTTGTACTATTTTGCGTCTGGCACGCCCATGGTCTTATTTGTTCTACCAACTCTCTGGCACAATGCTCATGTCAGTTACCTCCACACATTCCAAGCTCAGTGGAGAAGGCCAGGGAAAAAGGTATGCCTGGAGTCCCCTAAAGCTAAGATGTTGAAAACAGAGGGTCTTCTGTGATGCCACACGCTTGGGAGACTTCCTGCCCCGGGAACCTTTTTTTCACTTGGCTCATGGGGTGTGCAGTATGCAGACAGAGGCAAGGTTGTGTGCTCCTTGCGGGCCGCCAGCCACCCCTGGAGCCCAATGTCAAGGAAGTGCCAAGGCAATGGATGCCTGACCGGACCTGTGGGACACCCACTGACCCAGAAGCAGGTGATGGCAAGCTGGCTTACAACTTTCCTAGCAATACTTCTCATGCCCATCCAGAGGACCCCTTACAAAGGTCAGCAGAACACTTCTGGGAAAAAATTTATTAAGTTCTCTGACTCTGAGTGGGTGCACAGGAAATAAATAATAACCTTCTGCACAGAAATGTAGGGTTCAGAGGCTTCAATGGAGACATTAGTTTTAGTGCTGACATGAAAATTTCACTTATCTGCCCATAACAGTAAATTGAAAATAATTTAAGTCTAAATACTCCCCCTAAAAAAAACATGTTATAGAAGAATATTTAATGACAGGGAAGGACTTTCCTAATATGTGGCTAAATGTTTTAAAAGTAAGCTATAAAACAATATATAGCTTGATATCCATTTGTAATAAGTAAACCAATATATAAATAAACAAAAATTATCCACAAGTACAAATAAAAGTCTGGAAGGACAACACTAAAATGTTAGTTAATTTTTTCTGGGTGGTAGAGCTATAGGTGATTTTTATTTTTGTTTTATACTTTTCTGTGTTTTCCAAGTTTGCTGCATAGAGCAGGTATTTTTTCCAAAAGTATATATGTTCCCAAAAAGTTTGTTTTAAAAAACGTATTCTTCTCTATCAACTAAACTTTTCTCTTTTTAGTTCCTATAATAGCTTAGTGTGAATTTACCATAAACTGAATGTGTTTCCTGGCATCAGGATTTGGCAAAAAAGAGCTCAATAATATTGTTAAGCAGGGGGATGAAGCAGAAAAAAATGTGCCCCCCCAGACTTCGATAGTGTTCATTTACAGAATACCTGTGGCATTATAAAAGGCCCCCAGTTCCCTGCCATAGAGAAGCAGGTACTGGAACTTCCAGGTAAACTCTTCCATATACTTCTGTATATACCTACCTGTGTCAGGTAGTCAATCAGAGCTAAGTGAGCCTTCTCCAACTCAGCCCCAGAGAGCACAGGCAGTGGGTTAGGATACTGTAGCTGCTTCCTGTAGTCTGTGGGTAGCAGGTCTGGGTACAGGCCCATCACATGTGTAGGATCTACATGGAAGGTAAACATGATTCCCCAGAAAGGAACACAGCAATTTAAGGATAAACAAAAACAAGACTAGTACTATAGCAATAAAAGTTCCAGACTGACTTTTTAAAAGGAATGACTCTTGGGGCTTTCCTGGTGGCGCAGTGGTTAAGAATCCACCTGCCAATGCAGGGGACATGGGTTTGGTCGGGGAAGATCCCACATGCCGGGGAGCAACTAAGCCCGTGCACCACAACTACCAGCCTGCACTCTAGAGCCCACAGGCCACAGCTACTGAGCCTGTGTGCCACAACTACTGAAGCCCGCTCGCCTAGAGCCCGTGCTCTGCAACAAGGGAAGCCACCGCAATGAGAAGCCTGCGCACCACAACGAAGAGTAGCCCCCACTCGCCTCAACTAGAGAACGCCGGCACGCAGCAACAAAGACCCAATGAAGCCAAAAAGAAAAAAATATATAAATAAATAAAATAAAATTAAAATTAAAAAAAGAGAAAGGAATGACTCTTAAGTTCATAAAAACTTGAGCTATACACATATAGTTTGAGCACTAAAACATTACAAAAATGGCATGACTATATTCTAAGACATATACAGAAGTAGAATTGAAAATTCATTAACTTGCTAAAAGTAGGGGAGAAAAGAATTTCCCAAGGAAAAACTGATATGACATTGAAGCTGAAAAAGATCAATAGACTTACTAATAAAAAGCATATATACATCAAAAAAGGAATAGTAAAACAAAAACACCAGGCAACAGGCTAGGGAATATGTTTGCAGCATATATGGCAGAGGCTAATAGGTTGATTATATAAAACTAATTGGGCTTCCCTGGTGGCGCAGTGGTTGAGAGTCTGCCTGCCAATGCGGGGGACGCGGGTTCGAGACCTGGTCTGGGAAGATCCCACATGCCGTGGAGCAACTCGGCCAGTGAGCCACAATTGCTGGGCCTGCGCATCTGGAGCCTGTGCTCAGCAACAAGAGGCCGCAATAGTGAGAGGTCCGCGCACCGCAATGAAGAGTGGCCCCCACTTGCCACAACTAGAGAAAGCCCTCGCACAGAAACGAAGACCCAACACAGCCATAAATAAATAAATAAATAAATAAATGGATCATCACATTAAAAAAAAAAAAAAATCCCTAGGTCCCTTAATCCCACCAATTCAACACAGCCATACATACATACATACATACATAAAAAGAACGTAAGCAGACAAGAATAGCATTAAAAAAAAATTAAAAATTAAAAAAAAAATTTGTAGAAGAATATTCTTAAAAAAAAAACAAACAAAAAAAAACAAAAACTAATTTACACAGATTGGTTTTAAAAAACATGGGATTTCATTTGATTAATGGGCAAAAGACATAAATAACTGACAAGAGAAGAATATAAATAAGGGGGAAAATGTTCTGCTACATTATCAAAGTGGTATACATTAAAAATGTCAAAGAGGTGACATCTTTATATCCATTTAATTAGTTAAAAAATTATTTTTATATGCTACAACCCAGTGCTTACAATATTGTGAAACTGAATCACTCTTATACTGTTAAGGCAAAAATATTGCTACCTCAACAAGGAAAAAAGCACCTGGACCAACTAATCCCACTTTCAGGAGCGTATCCTCAGAAAACAATCCAAAATATGGGGGGAGGGCCAGGTCAATGCACCCAGGGAAAACCCCAGTCAGTGCCCACTCCAGCCCCAGCCAGCCTGCCAAAGCCACACAGCATATGCCGTCTACGCAGGGGACGCTCCAACACAAGGCCACACCTTCAAGACCAGGAGAGGAACTGTCTTGCCTAATTCAATGAAAGTAAAAGCTGATTCTTTGAAAAGATAAACAAAACTGATAAACCTTCAGCCAGACTCATCAAGACAAAAAGAGAGAGGGCCCAAATAAATAAAATCAGAAATAAAAGAGGAGAAGTTACACCAATACCACAGAAATAAAATCAAGCATAAGAGACTACTATGAACAATTAAACACCAATGAATTGGGAAACCTAGAAGAAATGAATAAATTCCTAGAAGCATACAACTGTCCAAGACTGAATCAGGAAGATATGGAAAATCTGAACAGACTCATTACTAGTAATGAAATTGAATCAGTAATCCAAAAATTCCAGGACCAGACAGCATCTTGGGGGAATATTACTAAACATTTAAAGAGGAGTTAGACATTTCCTAGTTAAAGAATACCTATCCTTCTCAAACTAGTCCAAAAAACTGAAGAGGAAGGAACACTTCCAAACTCATTACATGAGGTCCACATTACCCTGATACCAAAACCAGACAAAGACACAACAAAAAAAGAAAATTACAGGCCAATATTGCTGATGAACATAAATGTAAAAATCCTTAACAAAAGATTAGCAAAGCAAATTCAACAATACATTAAAAGGATCATAAACCTGGTCAAATGGGGTTATTCCAAGGATGCAAGGATGGTTCAATATCCACAAATTGATCAGCGTGATACACCACATTAACAAAACAAAGAATAAAAATTTCATCATCATTTCAATAGATGCAGAAAAAGCATTTGACAAAATTCAACATCCATTTATGATAAAAAAAAAAAAACCCCAAAACTCGTAACAAAGTGGGTACAGAGGGGACATACCTCAACATAATAAAGGCCACACATGACAAGCCCATAGCTAACAGCATACTCAATGGTGAAAAGCTTCTTCAAGATCAGGAAAAAGACAGGGATGCTCATGCTTGCCATTTTTATTCAACATAATATTGGAAGTCCTAGCCACAAGCAATAAAACAAGAAATAGAAATAAAAGGCATCCAAATTGGAAGGGAAAAAGTAAAACTGTCACTATATATAGATATTATAGATACTATATATAGAAAACTCTAAAGACTCTACCAAAAAACTATTAAAACTAATAAATGAATTTGATAAAGTTGAAGCATACCAAACATACAGAAATCTGTCACATTTCTATACACAAATAACAAACAATCAGAAAGAGAATTGTTTTAAAAAATCCTACTTTCAATTGCATCGAAAAGAATAAAATACCTAGGAATAAATTTAACCAAGGAGGTGAAAGACTGATACTCTGAAAACTATAAGACATTATGCAAGAAATTGAAGATGACATAAATACAGCCGATCCTTGAACAGTGGGGGGGTTAGGGATGCCAACTCCTGCCCCTGCACAGTGGAAAATTCACATATAATCCTACAGTTGGTCCTCCATACTCACAGTTCTGCCTCTGTGGATTCAACCAACTATAGACTGTGTAGTACAGTGGTACATATTTATTGAAAAAAAAATCCATGTATACATGGACCCACCCAGGTCAAACCCATGTTGTTCAACGGTAAATGGAAAAAAATATCATGCTCATGAATTGGAAGAATTAATATTTGTTAAAATGTCCACACTACCCAAATCAATCTATAGTTTCACCGAAATCCCTATCAAAATACCCATAGCAATCTTGAGAAAGAAGAACGAAGCTGGAGGTGTCACACTCACTGATTTCAAACTATAAAACTACAGTAATCAAAACAGTATGGTACTGGCACAAAAACAGACACACAGATCAATGGAACAGAGTAGAGAGCCCAGAAATAAGCCCACACTTATATGGTCAATTAATCTATGACAAAGGAGGCAATACTATACAATGGGGAAAAGACACCTCTTCAATAAATTATGTTGGGAAAATTGGTCAGCTACATGTAAAAGAATGAAACTAGACCACTTTATTACACCAAAATACAAAATAAACAATAAATACAATACAAAAATAAACTCAAAATGGATTAAGGACTTAAAATGTAAGACCTAAAATCATAAAACTCCCAGAAGAAAACATAGGTACTATGCTCTTCGAATTGGTCTTAGCAGTATTTGGAACTGTCTCCTCAGGCAAGGGCAACAAAAGCAAAGTAAACCAAATCAATTTTCACTGCAAAGTAAAGGAGCTGTTACAGTGGAGGATTATTGGACTGAATGTCAATATTATGACATAGTATGAGTGTGTTTCATGTTTGGTAATTGCAATCATTGTTGCTTTTGTTGTGGTCATCCATGTACAATGCTTGGTGTCAGTCTATTTATCTCTTGTAAAAATAAAATACAGTGTGTGTGTGTGAAAAAAAAAAAAGCAAAGTAAACAAATGGGATTACATCAAACTAAAAACCTATTGTACAGTGAAGGAAACCATCAACAAAACATAAAGGCAACCTACCGAATGGGGGAAGAGATTTTCAAATGCTATGTCTGATAAGGGGTTAATATTCAAAATATACAAAGAATTCATACAACTCATTATCAAATCAACACAGTCCAATTAAAAAATGTGCAGAAGACCTAAATAGACACTTTTCTAAAGAAATCATACAGATGGCCAACAGGCGCATGAAAAGATGCTCAACATCACTCATCATCAGGGAAACGCAAATCAAAACCATAATGACAGATCACCTCACACCTGTTATAATGGCTATTACCGGGACTTCCCTGGTGGTGCAGTGGTTAAGAATCTGCCTGCCAAGGCAGGGGGCACGGGTTCGAGCCCTGGTCCGGGAGGATCCCACATGCCGCGGAGCAACTAAGCCCGTGTGCCACAACTACTGAGCCTGCACTCTACAGCCCGCGAGCCATAACTACTGAAGCCCACGTGCCTAGAGCCCGTGCTCCACAACAAGAGAAGCCACCGCAATGAGAAGCCCACGCACTGCAACGAAGAGTAGCCCCCAGTTGCCGCAACTACAGAAAGCCGGCGCACAGCAACGAAGACCCAACGCATCCAAAAAAGAAAAAAAAAAAAAGAATGGCTATTACCAAAAAGACAAGAAATAACAAGTGTTGGTGAGAACGTGGAGAAAAGGGAACACTTATGCACTGTTGGTGGGAATGTAAATTGGTACAGCTACTAGGGAAAACAGTATGGAGGTTCTTCAAAACATTAAAAATAGAACTACCATACAATCTAGCAATTCCACTTCCGGGTATTTATCCAAAGAAAATAAAAACACTAATTCAAAAAGACATATGCATGCTAATGTTCACTGCAGCATTATTTTTGCCAAGACATGGAAGCAACCTAAGTGCCCATCGATACATGAATGGGTAAAGATGTGGCGTATATATATACGCACACAATGGAATATTAGTCATAAAAAGGAATGAAATTTGCCATTTGCAACAACATTGATGGACCTAGAGGGTATTACACTATGTGTGATAGATTTTTTAATCTGAATTGGCTCATGTGCAGCTGGTAAGTGGGAGAATGGTGTAGGTATGAGGCAAAAGTCGTTTTGGTTGGTATGCAATTTTCCCCAGCTTGTTAATGTTTTGAAGTGACCAGGGGCAAGCTTTCTTACAATTAATGAGAAACCTTAACTTATACAGGAAGATTTAAAGAAAAGAGCTGAAAATCCTATAAAAGTGCCCTCTTTTAGTGCAAGTAATGGCTGATTAGTAGCTTCAAAAACCACTATACTTTCTACTAAGTTAAGCCATCTGGGGAAGATGAGAGTAAAAATGAAGCAAAGATGTTTCCTCCCCATTAATTGTTTTGGAGGTCTCATAAAGAAGTCTGCACCCAGGATCAGATTTTTTACTTTGATGAAACTAGTTTCTATTAGAAGCAAATGTTCTCAAAGATCTTATCTCAAAAGAGAAAGCACAGCCCCAGAGTTTAAGGTAGCAAAGGACTATCATGCTGGGTACCAAAAACAATGGGAATTTCATTTTAGTAGGATAGTTATTTTTATTAGTGTTCCAGTTACAAAGCTGCCTAGAATTTGAGTGGTCTGCTCCAATGTTATTTGCCCCTTAAGTCCTGTTATTTTTCATATTTGTTATAGAATATAAGGTTCTGCAGGACCACATTCAAGGCGTTACAGCAAAAATGCCTGTACCTCGATACATATAAAAAAGGGCACCCTGGGTGCCACATGAATATTCTGGCCACTGTAAGGGATCTAGCCTCCCTACTGTAAGCAAATAAAGGGACATTCTATTAATATATCAGTCTCATGTGTCAGGGTCAGTCTGTCACTAGTGGTCTGATGATCTCTGGATATACTAAGAATATCCACTATAGGACCTAAGGACCAGTACTTAGATTGAAGTCAGTCAATGGAGATGCTGCTCAAAAGGCCCCGAAGGCCAAGTCAATAGCCAGCTGCCCCCAGACCACATCACCACCAGCACTTACCTCCTGCGGCTGGTAAGGGTCCACTTGTGCCTTATCTTCCCGACTAGGCTGCTCTTTGAAAGCAGAATTCCTGTCTGATTACTGTTGCTTGGGGCCCAGCAGAATGCACTGCACTCTCTTAAGAGCTCAGTATATATTTGTGGAGTGAACAAGTTAAAAAGTAGTAGCTTCATTGGGATTGATTTTAAAGTTCAAGTATTGTTGGTACATGGAAAAAGGGTCAAGTTGTTACAGCAGTTCTAGCTTATTATTCCAGTGTCTTCCCAAAGAGCTGGTGGCATACTGAAAACAAATGCCCCAACTGAGTTCATTCAGACGAAGGATGGTAAATATTTATCAATTTCAGGGTACCCAGCTTCCATCCTCCTTCTTAAGAGCAAACTATTTCATTTTGGTGAGCTCCTTCTTCCAGACCATGTGTAGTCTTGGTGGGAGAATAGTTCAGGCACCTATCTTTGCCTTTAGAAGCAGAGTGTAGACACAACCTCCTTTCCCACCCCTAGGACAGTGAGAAGGAGTGAGACCATGACCTAATCCTGGCCAATCGGATCCCTTTGATCTTGAGAAACTGGTTAAAGGATGACAAGCAGTATGGCACACATCAGCATATATCCAGTCCTACGTGCTTCTTTTATGTAATGCTGATACTCCTCCATCATGAGGTGGGGTCTGTGTTCCCCTGCCTTGAACTTGGAAAGCCCTTGTAAATCAATAGAATACAGGAGAAGTGACCATCATAAAAGGCACTGAGGCTTCCACCTAGGCCTCCTGGATCACTCACTCCAGGAAAAGCCAGTCACTCTGCATGAGGACACTCAAGCAACCCTATGGAGATACCCACCTGGACAAGAACTGAGGCCCCCAGCCCATAACCAGCACCAACATGTGAGCTATGAGAGTGAGCCACCTTGGAAGTAGATCCTCTAGCCTAGTCAAGACTTCAGACAAAGGTAGCCCAGCCAGTACACAACTGCAACCACATGAGAGACCCCAAGCAACAACTGCCCAGCTGAGCACTTCCCCAATTCCTAACCAACAGATACCAAGAGAGATAACAGACGATTTGTTATTTTAAGTCACTAACTTTGGGGATAATTTGCTACATGACATTAGACAGCTAATACAAGCTGATGGGGGCAACTTTTATTGAGGATGCAACAACAGGGGAGGTGGTGGCAGTAACAGCTAAGGAAGTGGCTGTGCCGGTGGAGGACTGCCCCGGCTGTCCTGGCTACAAAGGGATTACTGTCCAGCTTCCTATTTCCTGCTGGGAGGTCCTCCGGAGCAACCTTGGTTCCTACTATTCCCAAGCCTGGTCCCCCATTCATTTGGTAGGCTCCTCCACCTGCCATTCCCTTAATTATCCAATAAGCCATGCTTAATTTAACCAGATACTGTTTGAATTCTCCAGCATTGGTCTTTACTGCTCACAACCAAGAACCTTAACTGATACAGGGAGTTACCACAGTTTATTGTTGGCCAAGGTCAAGGGAAGATGGAAAAAAGGTAAACAAAGAAGAGGAAAAAAGAGGAGATAGAGAGTCAAGCCAAGTATATACAGAATGATCTAAATTAAGCAAAAATGGAATATACCCAAATGAAAAATTTAATAATAACAGCAAACACTTACCTGGCATTTATTAAGTACCACCCACTGTTCTAAGCACTTTCCTGTTCTAAGCACTTGACATAATCTTCACTGCCACACTATGAGGTGAGTAGTATTATTCACCCTGTTTTGCAGAGGAGAAAACTGAAGCAGAGAGAGTCCAGTCTGGCTGAGGTCAGGCAGTCTGACTCCAAAGCACCTGCTCCTCATCACAATGCTCTAGTGCCTAGAGAGCTTTTAGGACACTGAGAAAAGAAAGGGATTTGCAGCACTGCCCTACGTGGCTCTTAAAAATGACCTACAGGTGGGACTTCCCTGGTGGTGCAGTGGTTAAGAATCCGGCTGCCAATGCAGGGGACACGGGCTCGAACCCTGGTCTGGGAAGATCCCACAGACTGAGGAGCAACTAAGCCTGTGTGCCACAACTACTGAGCCCACGCGCCTAGAGCCCAAGCTCTGAACAAGAGAAGTCACTGCAGTGAGAAGCCCATGCACCACAACGAAGAGTAGCCCCCGATCGCCGCAGCTAGAGAAAAGCCCACCTGCATCAACGAAGTCCCAACGCAGCCAAAAATAAATAAATTAAATTAATAAATTTTTTAAAAAATGACCTACTGTTGAATCCTACTAAGTTCAGGCCAGTGACTTCTGTCTGGAACAGCAGTCAATAACCACTAGATGATCAAACACACATGTGTTGACTTGAATGACTTTCTGTTACCCTCCTCTAATGGCAAGGGCAAAGCATCCCGGAACACTGCAAGTCTGTACATGTAGGTGAGACCAGAGTCATAAGATCAGGACTGTAAATATGCAGCCACACGGCCACCCACAGGATCCTGTTAGGTACGAGGGTCAATTTAGATGAGCGTAAACTTTCCCCATTCTCAGAAGTCTGGTGTCATTTCTCCCCATCCTTTCCAGTTCCCCCTCCCTCGATTTAGTTCCTTATCCCTAGGCCATACCCGCTTGTTACCTGTGCCAAGTTTAGCAAAGACCTGCATGGACTCATCAAAACGCTTCTGGCAGAAGAGGTTGAAGGCATACAAGTTCTTGATGTGATGGATCTGTTGCTGTTTTTCACTGTCGGAATCATCTTTCATTTCCTGATAAGAGAATATAATACGTAGGCGCTCACTCACTCAACAAATATTTATTCAGTATACACCAGGTACCAGACAATACCCTGAAACATGCTATGCCCTCACAGACTGTGCTTACATTCTAATCATAACTCACTGTGCAATTAAAATACCATAGGGTTTCTACAAAATACCTGACCAGTACTCCTGAAAACTGTCAGGGTCATGAAAAACAAGGAAAGACTAAGAAACTGCCACAGATCAGAGGACACTAAGAATGCATGACAGCTAAATACAATGTGATTTCTGGATTTGAACCTGGAACAGAAAAAGGGATGTTACTGGAAAAACTTGGTGAAATCTGAATAAAGTCTAGCGTTTAGTTTAAAAACAAAAAATCAAAACAAAACAGGGTGAGTGATGATAGAAGCACGTGGGTAGGGTATTCAGTCTAGTGTGAGCAGTGGGTCCAGGAAGGCTCCCAGGAGGAATGTAAACTGAGACACAAACGATGAGCTGGAGTTGGCCAGGCGAGGCTGGCAGGTGACAGAGAGGGGATTCCAGGCCAAGAGGACAGCACGTGTGCGCAGAGCCCTAAAATGACAGAGAGAACATGGCCTGCTCAAGGAATGAAAGACATTTAACATAGCTGGCACAGTTGGGAAAGGTCCTGTTCACAGTAAAAGCCAAATAAATAGAGCTACTTATTACCTCTGCTTCTTCCTTTAACCTTTTCCCCCCTTATATCCTTTTAAACCAATCTTTGCCACATTTAATTTCTTCCTTCGAAATGTCTCTCCATGTCAACTATACCCCAATTTTTTTAAAAAAAGGTCTCTCCACGTTTTCCCTTCTTTTCTTTTCCTCTTCTATTGCGTTCACCCTAGTCCAGGCCATCATCAGCATGTCGCCACGCTTGGGCTAAGCTCTCCTGCTTGGTGTTTTAAAGGCTCTCAAAGCCAGGCACAGTCTCCTTAGCTAGGTTATTCCCAGACATTCAAGCCACACCCTACATGCCAGTCAGGATGGGCTCCAAGCATCCTGGAAATACTTGTTTCCACACTTGTTTTCACTTCTTTAACTTCCTCGGGCTCTGTAACTCTCCCTGTTTCCTGCTCCTGCTCCTACCTATGCTTAAAAGGTCCAACCTTAGGATGCCTTTTCCAGCCCAAAGCAAAGTTTAGTACATAACTGCCCTCTGAAAGTTTCATGTATGTTCTCTGATTAATTTAAATAAAAGGCAGGTTCCTCAAGAGCTAAGATGATATCAAGCAACCTTCTTTCGTCATAGAGCAGAACACCTAGTAAGTACAAGCCTAGTAAAGAGAAGGGAAAATGGAAACCCACTTCCATCTTCTCTACTGAAGGTTAAACAGACAACCTGCAGCAGGAAGATCACTGGAAAGACCTGAGACCTTCCTTTTAAGAAAAATAGATACTAAAAAAAGCTATGTGCTACATAATACCCTTTTTATAAAGTTCAAAAACTAAATACATATTCAAGCACACAAATATATATGAAAGATTAAACAAAAAAATTTTAAGGGCATGATAAACACAAAGTTAGGATAATGGCTGTGCCTGGAGGGTAGGCAGAGGGATGGGATGGGGAGGGACATACAGGTTACGTAAGTTATTTTTGGGGGGTAGGATGGTGGGTTCATGGGTATCATTATTTAAAAAATGAAAATAAAATAATTTAGAGCAATAGATGAGTGGGGAAAAAAATGGTAAGATGCTAAAATTAAATGGCCCAAGACAGAAACAATCTATGGTATATTAAATGTGTCTGACTACTAAGACTGGATTTTTGTTTTATATCTAGAACTTATACACCCAAAATAAATGTTGCTCTTCAAAATTATCTACCATATAGAATTATAAACATATGTATTCCAAAATTTGTGCCCACTGTTTTCCTTTCAGAAGTAATTTATAAGATACTCTGAAAACTAAGTTTTCCTACTATTATCTTCAAAAAATCTCTTCTCTTTTACCAAATTAGCACTGTCCAGTTTAATGACTAAGAGAGGTTTGGAATGACTTTTAGTTGTTTCATAAAATCAAATCCACCCTGTAGAGATGACAATAATCACCACTGGGGATGTTTAAAAGAATAAGACAAGACTTGAAAGTCAGTCTCCAAGAAGCGTTTTGGCAATGAGAGCATCACTGAAAGAACAGTATGGTCACTACTTTGCTGCGAGTAACATCCCACGAGTAACATCCCATCCATTCAAGGAGAGTGAGTCTTGTGACTGCAGCCCTGCTGAATGCAGCAACCTGAGGCGGGTTCAGAATACCTAAAGAAGGCCTGCTTACCCAAGCCCAGGAGACTACTAGGGAAAGGGATTTTGAGAGGCCCTGTAGTTGTTGCATTCAACCACACTGTAATCTTGACAGTTATGACTGTTATTTTAATGTTAGCATTGTCTTTAATTTTTCAAGGCCATACCATATCTATTAAATTATTTTACTGTCCTATTAATTCTATGAAATACTATTAGTATAATTGGCATTCATTCTACATTTGACAGGAAAGCAAACTGAGACAGTGAAATCATTTAGAGTCACATAGATATCTTACGGCAGGGTCAGATCCTGAATCCAAGCCCCCTGACTTTCAGCTCTGTGTTTATTCCTCCAGTCCAAACTAAATATGAACATCTAAACTAAAATCCGCTACTCTGGAGAACAATGAGGAAGGCCCATTTCTCACACCCAAATCTCAGAAACAAGACTTACTGCAAGCTGCAGAGCCAATTCAAACTGCTTGTCCTGGAGAAGCTGTTGGATTTGGGTTGCCATGGGGACTGGAATGAGTCTCCAAACAAAATGGTTGCTGGCCACATAGATAATGTTTGATCTGGAGACAGGAGTAAGAGGATTAGCAAAAGAGCGCTGGCTTTATGATGACACAGATGACTTTAAAGCTTTGCAATAATATGGCAGCTACAGGCAAGAAAGAAATTCCTTACCCTCCTGAGGTAATGAAACGGGGCCTTTGCAATTCAATGCTCTGGACCAGAAGCCTTGGCTCAAATGTCCGGATCTCCACATATCGAGGCAACACTGCAATGATGTAGGGAGGCTGGTGCTCTGCACAAGAGAGAACATCTTGAGTTGTGCTTCTGCTCTAAGCCTTTAGGGTTATGGACTGTTTCAGCTTCTCAGTTCTAAGCTGCACTTGGATCTCCAAATGGTCCACTAGTCAAATACCAAGCCAGGATCCTACACTGTGATATACAAAGAAAAAAAAAATGTTTGTCTCAGTGATGCTAAATCTCCTGCACAAAAAGGATGCATCCAGCTTTGCTCAGAGGGACCTGACTCCACTCCTACTGTTTCCCTGAGAGAACTGGGTGAAAGCGTCACTGGCTCCTTTCTCATCCGTCACAAAGCCAGGCCAGACCAAGGCCAGCTGCAGCTCCCCTAACAACGAGTCAGTGGGAGAACAAGATTACATAACTTCTTCATTCTCTTAGGAAAGGCAAGTGGAGGGCAACTTTTTTTTTTTCCCCCTAAAATTATGCTAGAGAAAGAGATCCACATTTCTGTCCAATGTTGTTTCTGCTTGAGATTTTCACAGCGAAAAGATGCAGAACTCCACCTAATGCTCAATGGTTCACAGAGAAGGCAGCTGGATGGCATTCTTGGTGTAGCCATTTTCTTACATGAGGTAACTAGTGTGTCAAATTCATAAAAACAGAAAGTAGAATGGTGCCAAGGGCTGAGGGAGGGGAAAATGGGTTCTTGTTTAATAGGTACAGAGTTTTAGTTTCACAAGATGAAAAAGTTCTGAAATGTGCTGCACGACAATGTGAATATACATAACACTACTGAACTGTGCACTTAAAAATGGTTAAGGTCACACATATATACGGAAACTAAGGAAAAAAAAAAAAAAAGGCCATGAAGAACCTAGTGGCAAGACGGGAATAAAGACACAGACCTACTAGAGAATGGACTTGAGGATATGGGGAGGGGGTGGGGTGAGATGTGACAGGGTGAGAGAGTATCATGGACATATATACACTACCAAATGTAAAATAGATAGCTAGTGGGAAGCAGCCGCATAGCACAGGGAGATCAGCTCGGTGCTTTGTGACCACCTAGAGGGGTGGGATGGGGAGGGTGGGAGGGAGGGAGATGCAAGAGGGAAGAGATATGGGAACATATTGTATATGTATAACTGATTCACTTTGTTATAAAGCAGAAGCTAACACACCATTGTAAGGCAATTATACTTCAATAAAGATGCTTTAAAAAAAATGGTTAAGGTCAAATTGAAGGATAAAAAACCATATGATAATCTCAGCAGATGCAGAAAAAGCTTTCAACAAAATTCAACACCCATTTATGATAAAAACTCTCCAGAAAGTAGGCGTAGAGGAAACGTACCTCAACATAATAAAGGCCATAGATGACAAACCCACAGCCAACATCATTCTCAGTGGTGAAAAACTGAAAGCATTTCCTCTAAGATTAGGAACAAAACAAGGCTGCCCACTCTCACCACTATTATTCAACACAGTTTTGGAAGTTTTAGCCACAGCAATCAGAGAAGAAAAAGAAATAAAAGGAATCCAAATTGGAAAAGAAGAAGTAAAGCTGTCACTGTTTGCAGATGACATGATACTATACATAGAGAATCCTAAAGATGCTACCAGAAAACTACTAGAGCTAATCAATGAATTTGGTAAAGTAGCAGGATATAAAATTAATGCACAGAAATCTCTTGTCCTATACACTAATTATGAAAAATCTGAAAGAGAAATTAAGGAAACACTCCCATTTGCCACTGCAACAAAAAGAATAAAATACCTAGGAATAAACCTACCTAAGGAGATAAAAGACCTGTATGCAGAAAACTATATGACACTGATGAAAGAAATTAAAGATGATACAAACAGATGGAGAGATATACCATGTTCTTGGATTGGAAGAATCAACATTGCGAAAATGATTATACTACCCAAAGCAATCTACAGATTCAATGCAATCCCTATCAAATTACCAATGGCATTTTTCACAGAACTAGAACAAAAAATTTCACAATTTGTATGGAAACACAAAAGACCCCAAATAGCCAAAGCAATCTTGAGGAAGAAAAACGGAGCTGGAGGAATCAGGCTCCCTGACTTCAGACTATACTACAAAGCTACAGTAATCAAGACAATATGGTACTGGCACAAAAACAGAAATATAGATCGATGGAACAGGATAGAAAGCCCAGAGATAAACCCACGCACATGTGGTCACCTTATCTTTGATAAAGGAGGCAAGAATATACAATGGAGAAAAGACAGCCTCTTCAATAAGTGGTGCTGGGAAAACTGGACAGCTACATGTAAAAGAATGAAACTACAACACTCCCTAACACCATACACAAAAATAAGCTCAAAATGGATTAAAGACATAAATGTAAGGCCAGACACAACAAAACTCTTAGAGGAAAACATAGGCAGAACACTCTATGACATAAATCACAGCAAGATCCTTTTTGACCCACCTCCTAGAGGAATGGAAATAAAAACACAAATAAACAAATGGGACCTAATGAAACTTAAAAGCTTTTGCACAGCAAAGGAAACCATAAACAAGACAAAAAAACAACCCTCAGAATGGGAGAAAATATTTGCAAACGAAGCAACTGACAAAACATTAATCTCCAAAATATACAAGCAGCTCATGTAGCTCAATATCAAACTAACAAACAACCCAATCCAAAAATGGGCAGAAGACATAAATAGACATTTCTCCAAAGAAGATATACAGATTGCCAACAAACACATGAAAGAATGCTCAACATCACTAATCATTAGAGAAATGCAAATCAAAACCACAAAGAGGTATCACCTCACACTGGTCAGAATGGCCATCATCAAAAAGTCTACAAACAATAAATGCTGGAGAGGGTGTGGAGTATTAATGTAAATTAATACAACCACTATGGAGAACAGTATGGGGGTTCCTTAAAAAACTAAAAATAGAATTACCATATCACCCAGCAATCCCACTACTGGGCATATACCCTGAGAAAACCATAATTCAAAAAGAGACATGTACTACAATGTTCACTGCAGCACTATTTACAATAGCCAGGATATGGAAGCAACGTAAGTGTCCATCGACAGATGAATGGATAAAGAAGATGTGGCACATATATACAATGGAATATTACTCAGCCATGAAAGGAAATGAAATTGAGTTATTTGTAGTGAGGTGGATGGACCTAGAGTCTGTCATACAGAGTGAAGTAAGTCAGGAAGAGAAAAACAAATACCGTATGCTAACACATATATATGGGATCTTAAAAAAAAAATGGTTCTGATGAACCTAGGGGAAGGACAGGAATAAAGACGCAGACATAGAGAATGGACCTGAGGACATGGGGAGGGGGAAGGGTAAGATGGGACGAAGTGAGAGAGTTGCACTGACATATATACACTACCAAATGTAAAATAGATAGCTAGTGGGAAGCAGCCGCATAGCACAGGGAGATCAGCTCTGTGGTTTGTGACCACCTAGAGGTGTGGGATAGGGAGGGTGGGAGGGAGATGCAAGACGGAGGAGATATGGGGATATATGTATACATATAGCTGATTCACTTTGTTATATAGCAGAAACTAACACAACATTGTAAAGCAATTATACTCCAATAAAGATGTAAAAAAAAAAAGAAAAAATGGTTAAGGTGAAAGATTTTATGCTATGTGTTTTTTTTAACCACAATTAAAAACAGAATTATTTTTAAATTAGTAAAAAATGAACCACTAGATGGCATAATTATCATATAAAAATGTAACCTCAAAGAATATATTTATAAGAATAGTTTCTTAGTGACTAACTTGCTATAAATTTATTTTCCTCATTATTTATTTTCAGATAAAAAGTTTTGCATATTATATTCACAATTTATACTCTAAATGAATAGTACAATAAAATTTCAAAGCCAGAAGGGAACTCAGAAATGAGGAAAAACTAAGGCCTTAGTAATAACTTCATCAGTTTGAATGCTATTGTTGTTATTATGTTGATATTTTTCATCTTACCAAAAAATAATAGTTAATAGCATGTTTTTTTTGTACTGGATTCTTTTTTTATGCTGACCTCATTTTAAAAAAGCGATTACAATTTTCTTTCATGTTAATATGTATAACTATGTAAAGTTTCTCTGTCCTTTTAAAATCTGGCCCACTTTAATAAGGTCTAATTCAATAAAAGAAGTAACCTATACTAGAAACCCTTTTGGTTGTCATGTCTTATCATTTGTTCAGTCTCCCCAAGTCTTTGACAACAGAGATGGTCTGGATCTCTCTGTGTCTTCAAACTTGGCAGACTGGCTGGTGTCCAGCAGGCATGTAATGAATGGCGGACAATGACAGAAATTCATCAATCAGCAAGCATTTACTAAGAGGCTATGATGTTGCGGGCACTCTCAAAGTGGACCAAGACATGAGCCCAGAGCCCACAGAGCTCTAGCACGAGCAGAGGAGACAGACAACTCACTGCATCCAGTGGAACAGTGCGGCTAGCATGACGGAGAAACCTGCAAGGGCAGTGGGAGCACCCAGGGGGAAGTGACTAATTCTGCCTGTGGGTCAGAGAAGACTTCTGAGAGGAAGTGTCACTGAACGGGGGCCTTGTCATATGAGCAGCACGCTGCTGGGCAGACAAGAAAGGAAGAGGCAACAGCACAGATGAAGGCACAGGGATGGGGAGTTCTTTCAAAATGACTGGAGCCTGGGTGCAGTAGTGAAGAGGAGAGCAGAAATATAATCGAAGTCTATAAGAAGTTTAGTCTTCTTCCTGTCAGATGGTGTTCTCCCTCCCTACCCAGGAAGAATGTCCCCTCCCTCCATGTGTTAAGGCACAAAAATGTTTTTGCGAAACACTGCCAAAGGGGCTGGGAACTAACAAAGGTCTTAAAACAGGGTCCCCAGGCTGGGGAACCAGAAACCTACTTCCAGCATATTACACACAGCTTCACCTAGTCTACCAAGGCTCTTCTTCTGAAGGAAAACAAGGGTCCCTAGAACATCACGAAGCTTCTCGTGAAGCTCTTAACCCCCCTCACCCACGGCAAACTTGTGAATATACATAATCTTGAGCCCTATAAAATACTGTCCTTTTGATTTATCTTCCTCTGGTCTATTCATCTCTAATCACCACCTGAATAACCACCCGAGAACATGATGCTTTTATCAATTCTACCATTTAGGAATCTAATGGCCTCTCAGACCTTCGAGTGGGCCTCTAACAACTGGCCCCATCCTCATTCCTCCATAATCCACACCACCTGTTTCAGCCAGGTCAGTCTCTGGAATGCCCTCTCACAAATCAGCATGTCTTCTGCATTTCTGCTCATTTTTCAAACTATTCTTTCTGCCTAAAATGAAAGCAATTTTTCCTTAAGCTAGATCCTGAACTCCTTCCTTGGTCTAGTACAATCTTAATGGAACTTCTTACTGATTAATTGAACAATGAACTTCCCCTTTCTCAACTACCAAATCTCGACTCATCCGATGTAATGCCTTAAGCAGGGCCTTGTTTCGTCTCTTTATGCAAGATGTAATCCTTGTCTCCCGAGCTAGAGCCCTTAAAGTCAGCATGTCTGTATGCCTCTCCACAGCCGTAACTAAAATGCTTACTCTTCTGACTAAAAATGAATTGCTGCCAGCGTGGTCATATGCTTCCAGGCAATACCAACGCAGAGAGCTGGAAGCCTGAGGCAGGTGTAGGAGCAGAAACACCTGATGTGTAGGACAGACACACCTGAACACACTCTGTGCCTCTAAGCTACAAAAACAAGAGCAGCAAGAACCACCACATCAAACACCTTTTGATGCTGAGTTATACGGATTATAGGACGAAGTAAAGAATTTCCACTAATTTCCAAACGTAGTCTTTTTGGCAGAGGACACAAAACATTAAAAAGAAGGTAAAAGAAAAGGAACTAAGAGGTAAAAATGGTAGTAGTAGACAATCACTTCCTAATATGTACAATTCTGTTTACATTCTTCCCCCTCTGGGGCAAAACCCAACTTCCTACAAAAGCCAGAATATCCCTTTTGGGTTTTTTTTGGGGGGTGGGGGTGGGGGGGCACACCACGCAGCATGCGGGATCTTAGTTCCCTGACCAGGGATCAAACCTGTGCCCCCTGCAGTGGAAGTGCAGAGTCTTAACCACTGGACCGCCAGGGAAGTCCCCAGAATATCCCATTTTTTAATAACCCTAAAACACTTTTCTACTTACAAGAAGGGGAACTGAGAGTAAATGACACTGGAAACCACTGTCTGCTAAAGCTGTGAATGGGGCTCCACTCTTAGAGGGTGGCCCAAAGTGGGAAAGAGAAGCTATGGTGCTCTCACCCATGGCCACTGGGATGTCTGTCCAGTTCAGGGCACACTTCTGTGTGCAGATCCCCTCCTCATTGAGCACCACGGTGAGATCATCCTGACCCACGGCCACCTTTCCATCTGCCAGAGGTGCAACTAAGGGCTCCAGCTGTTTTCCTGTTGGAAATAGCTCTTTGTTGGACCCCTTTCCATCTACCTATAGGAAGACACAAAGTGAGTCACCCATCATTCTCCAGCCAGAGGCATGAACACAGATGGCCTGGAAAAATCAAGTTAAAACCCCAAATCTACAGAAGCCAATAATATTCCTTATTTGGCATAAAGAAATATTATAGAGTCTGTTATGACAAATTTTGTCATCACAACGTCAAACCAGTTCTCTTTTTCTCTAACATGGAGACAAGCATCTAGCCTGGCAACTGACAATGTCAATTGCTGGCGAGGATGCAAAGCAACTGGAACTCTCATATGATGCTGGTGAGAACACAAAATGGTACAGCCATTTTGTTTGTTGGCTTCTTATAAAGTTAAATATACACTTACCATGGGACCCAACAATCCCATCCCTAGGCATTTCCTCAGGAGAAATGAAAACCTGTGTTTACACAAAAATCTGTGTGCAAAAGTTTATAGCAGCTTTGTTTATAATGTATAAAAATTGTAAACAACTTTGTCCTTCAACTGATGAATGGATAAACAAACTGTAGTACATCCATACAATGGAATACTATTCAGCCATAAAAAAGAATATATTGACACACACACAACATAGTTGGATGTGAAATGCATTTACGCTAAGTGAAAGAAGCCAGGCTCAAAAGGCTACATACTGTATAATCCCATTTATATGACATTCTGGAAAAGGCAAAACTATAAGAGATGAAGAACAGATCAGTGGTTACTAGAGGTTGGGGTGTGGAAGGAGGGCTGACTTCAAAGGGGCAGCATGAGGGAAATTTCTTGGGATGATGGAACTGTTCTGAATCTTTTTTTTTTTTCTTTTTTCTTGGCCCCACGGCACGCGGCATCTTAGTTCCCTGACCAGGGATCGAACCTGTGCCCGCTGCAGTGGAGGCATAGAATCCTAACCACTGGAAAGCCAGGGAAGTCCCCTGTTCTGACTCTTGATTGTGGTGGTGGTTATAAACTCTAGGCATCTGTCAAAACTCAGAACTGCACATCCAAAAGAATAAATTTTACTGTCTGTAAATAAATGAATACATTTTGAATAACCTGGTCCTAAAGCAAGATTCCTCACCCTCAAAACACTCCACCCTCAAGAAGCTGACGGCAACACCTAAGGTAGTCAGAGGAATGAGAGCCCTCTTCCAACTTTTGGCTCCGTCCCCCGCCCCTCACAGATTCCTCTCAGGCACCTGTCTGCCTAGTGGCTATGCAGTCACACAGCAGTAACTTGCCTAGGAGCTTGCAATTCTGATGCTGATAAAATTAGGCTCGTCCAAGAATATAAACAGGGAACAAATATATTAACTAGATAAACAATGAAGAGCTAACACAGCAGGGAGTAGGGAAGTGGGAGGTGGGGAGAAAGACCTCCAGGATTGTCAAGTCTGGATTAAGAGAGGGGTATGAAGCTAAGGAATTTCTATTATTCTATAAAATGAATGGTAAACCAACCTTTTTTACATACAGTCTGCATACTGGAGGGGAAAAAAACCAATGTCGTGGATATTTACCACTTAAGAGAAAAAGCAGGTTATAAAACAATGTGTATAACATGAGATTTTTGTAAATAGGGCAGATGCCCATTACCAAAATGTTAACAGTGATTATTTCTGAGTGGGAGAATTACAGATGACTTGCACTTCTTTTCTTTTCCTTATCTGTATTTTCTTATTTTCTATAATAAACACATATGGCTTTTGAAATTTAAAAAAAACAGTGAAAATAATTTTTACAACAAATATACTAAAAGATTTTGGGGGGCAGGAAACTCAAAGTCTTAAAAATACTTAAGTTAATACTAAAATTAGTATATAATTCCTCAGCACTGAAGCCTCAAGATAGCAGTCCACGATAATGCTACTGGACAAAGGCATGCAGCCCTAATTATCTAGCCAAATAACTAGATACAGGATATGGACAATTCATTATGTAGAGAACTGAGAGTTGACTCTGCCTGGCTTAAGATACACAGACATGTTATTTGTGAAAGATGTTTAGAGCATGAAAGATAACCAAACATACAAACACAAACCCTGTTATGCCAAAAACTCTACTTAAGGCAGTCTCTTGACCTACAGTTCAGAAGCACATAATCATCTCTCCCAGGTAGACTCATAATCACCTTCCCCAAGGTAAACTGACGATACTTGCAAAATAGTAAATGTTACCCTTATTAGGTAGTAGTCTCTCTTGAAACCCACACAGATAGCATTTTCACACCATGCCATGGACTTGGGCACATCCGGTACACTAAAGTCCCCCTGGAGAAAGACAGCAAGAGTTCAATTGGAAAGATGTTAAAGGAAAAAAAACATGACCTTCCTGTTATTCCACCCCCATTCTGCAAAATTACTCTCACCCTCATCTGAATACAATTCTCTTAGCACAAGGCCAGGAAACCACCCATAATAAAAATACAAGTCACCCATGAACTGGACAAGGTGCATTCGGAAAAGGTGAAAACCCCCTTGGATATAAATGAATCTGTAGAGATGTAGAATTGTCCTACTCCTGCCTCTGAAGGCCAGGAGACTTTGACAAGTGGGCACAGGTAACTCATAGGTACTCCTAGCAGAGCATTCATCCGGGGAGAACATCAAGACCGGGCTCCTGAGCTTCACAGGAACTGAAAAGCAAGTCTTTCAAGCTGTGCGTCAACTTAGCAGCAGCTCCCACCCAACCCGTGGACCAGGAAACAGTGGACTTTACCTGCAATTCATGAAATTCCCTGTCTTTCCAGAAATAGAGCTGCAGCTTCTTTTTCACAGCCACACACATCCGCAACACCTCCTCCCCGGTCTCTGTGTGCTGGGAAGAGACACCCAGAGCGAGTGAGGATGTGCACACGATGACTCCAGAACTGACAACTATATTAGAGATTTTTCTACCCTGAAAAGGCTACTAATCTGAACATCCCTTGTCATACACAGTCACGCTGCCAGATAAGCTGAACCAAAGCACACCATTCTCTCTAAGATGCACTCAGAAAACAACAGGCTGAGTAGCGCTTCCTCCCCAAGGGCTGCCAGTAAGAGGCCCTGGTCCCAGCAAATGTCATGGGCGTTTCTAATTTAGAGAGGAAAACCTATATAACTGCCCCCTCCTTTTTTTCTTAAATGCTTCTTGCTCATGGCTGTCAATACCTGCAGGGGCAGGGATCAGCCTGTGTCAGTGACAGCAGGCCCACTTTCAATCCTTTAAAGGAGTGGGGGACGGAAATGCCTAAGCATACAACAAACGATGCGGCGTCAATATAGACCGTAAGTGCTAAGAAGTGATCAAAGCTGAGTAGAGGGGTGACGCAGATTTTGAAGAAGCTAAGGATGACGAATTGGCAAAAATCAGGAGAAATGTCTTTTCTGAATAACGAAAACTCCCTGAAGACAAAGACCACGATGATATGTTCAGAACAAGAGTCACTTTAATGCCCTAGAGCTATGTTCATGTACTGTTACAGTCTTGATTTCCCACCAATGGTTTGTCCATGGCAAGCATTTTTGTCCTTGGTTAGCTGCCTCCTGAAATACAGCTGTCCGGTGCTCCAATTAGCGCATACACAGGGAATGCAAATGTTTCAGCATTTTAAGGGGGAAAATTCTCTAATACAATCCAAAATCAAATATTTTCTTTGGAGTCTCTGCTGAGTTTGGATATCAATGTTATTCTTCCCATCTAGTGGTAGGAATGATGTAGGAAAGGCTGCATTTAGTAAAGCACAAAGTCAAATTTCATCTCGCCCACACTTACCTGGAGGTCACACGTGAACAGTGATGCTCCCTTTGCCTTGGAAACTGTAGTGATTTGTTGAAATGTCAACAGGTCATGGACATAAATATTATTTTCTGTTTGGAAGGAGGTAAAACACCCGTATAAATTATCACAGCTCTCTAGTATAGCCACCTTCAAGACACACACACACACAAAATAACTGTGTAACAACCAGAAGAACCAAACGGCAAATGTTGGTCGAAGATGTACCTTCAGCTTCACTAACAATGACTTATTCTGGTCCATGACCAGTACGAAAACATTTAGGAGGTCACTTAGTCTTCTAAACTTGTATATTTTGTTCCCTTAAATTTGGGCTGGCTTGAATTAAACAGCTCTTTCACTTCCAAAGAACACTCTTACACTCTGTCTTTCTCAAGTCTGTAAACTTGTGATGCAATACTTGTACAAGAAATTCCTTTCAAAGTTACTCACATTAGGAGGCTCCAGTAAGAGAAAGGAAACCCCCTGTGGATTTTGTACAAACCCATGGCAAGGGTTTCTTTTCTAGCAAAGCCAACGCAATAATTTCACTTGGGCCTCCTAGCTAGTTTTAGTTACTTTAAATGTTTCTCTCTTGACTAGAAACTAAGTTTAAAATGATTCTATCATTTGGGCCCTGGGCTGAACAGGACAGAGCATGAGGCAAGTTTCTAGTTCTTCTGCTTGCCATGAAAAGGCCTCACTGGCCGCCTTCCATGAAACTATGGCTTTTCAAACAAGGCCTGGAATAGTCTGGCCCTGATCTCTCACCTGTCTCTTGCCAGTCTCCACCATATACCTTAAGTCTGGCCAGATTTCAGGGCCTTTGCTTAAGCTGTTCCCTCTGCCTATAACACTCTGCCTACCCCTCTCTTCCTGTTGAAACCCTAGTCATCCAGTAGACAATGCTGTCCCTCCCATTACTAAGACCCCATGATACTTTTTATAAATTTTCATTGTAACTTATCACACTGTAACATGAGTACTTTCTGTCATTTTGGTCTTCAAAACCAGAACCTAAGTTTCAAAGACAGAAACCATGTCTCATTCAACTTGGTATCCCCAATGCCTAGAGTAGGACTCAATAAATATTGAATGAATGAATGAATGAAGTGACACTTCTTGGAGAACAGAGCTCAAGATATGGGGGATGCTGGTGCCTATATTACCTGCGTACCCTGCTGCATCTGGTTAGGAATGTGTCCGTTTCATTGTTAAGTAACAAATATCAAATTAACTATGAAAGGGTTAATCAGGTCATAGCTTTTGTTTCTTGACGCATGAAATACAAATGCAACCACTTTTCTTACCTAACAAGCTGACCAGAATCTTAAACTGGGAAACCACATGGATCTGGAAAACAGTAAATCATTAGACTCAAACATTTCTGACAAGGTTTAACAAATGTTCATTTTAACTGCAATACTAAAAAGGGACTGAAAAGCCAATATCAATGACAAGGATCTGACTTAGGTGCAATCACAATTTCTGCTCGTGAAAGAGGATCTCAGGTACTTGATGGATGGACAGAGATCCCTGCATAAATGGGAGGACAAAGGGCAGAGGATTCAAAGATGAATAAATAATTTTACCAAAGTCCTAGCTTTGACGGGGTCTCAAAGAAGTCAAATATTCTTGTAGCGACCACCATCACGGCCTACCTGCTGAATCTTTTTGGAGAAGTTCTTATTGGATTTCTCTAATGTCACTTCAAACCTGTTGCAACCTATGGGAAAGAAACAAACATTCACATTTCCAAACACAGGGATACACATAAAAATAACTATGACAAAAAATGCTGCTCCATACTGCTCTCCTACGTGAATTATAAAGAATTCCTGAAAGACTAGAAGCTGGAGATCTAAAATAGCCAGTTGTCTTTACTGAGTACAGTAAGTTGCTTTCAACTCCAATTTTAGAACAGAGGGTTTCATGCACCTTCACTGGGCATTAGCAGAAAGGATCACACCACAGTTTACTGAAGCTGCAAGGTACTTATGAGGATTTTATCCTACATGATAGTACCTTGGCAAAGTACGTCACCAAAAGAGTGTAAAAAGTAACAGTCAAGTAGAGGAGCCCCAGCAATGAATCCCAGCCCAAAGCATCCTTAGACTGAGACAGACTAAATCCCAGCGGTTACCCTGTGTCCCGTATGACAGGACAGAGCGAACACCACCATCCCCAGAGCTAAAGCAATTTAATGCATCTACACTTACTGCCACTCTCAGGCGATGCTACATCTGCTGACACTTGCTAAAAAGGGGAAGAAAGTTATAGACCATAAAAAACACATGAAGCCAGCCTTGCTGGGATGACCGAAACATTTAGCATCAAAAGTCACCAGAGTCAAAAAGAGAATAATTATCACAATAATAACAGCCGCTACCATTAACTAAGCGATAACTAAGCACCAGGCTCTGGATTTTAAAATTTCTATGTATTCCCTGTAACTTCACAACCACCTCAAGAAGTAGGTATCATTATTCCAATTTCATATCTGAGCAACCTGACAGGTCAAGCAGTTAGGTAGCAGCCAGTGAGAGAAAGCCCAGAGGCAAACTCAGGGCTGACTTTACGTAAAGCCTGTGTGCTGAGCCCGCACCCTGCCACCTGCCTCCCGGCTCGGGGAGAGGCTATGTACACTGCCGACCGCTCAAGTCAGTGGAGATTCTTTGAGGCAGCCACTAGGGCCCACACCACCAAAGCTGCTCTTACTTCCTCCACATGTCCCACAGAAGAGGAGATGAAGACGGGGCCCTGAAGTTCTGGGAGATTCAGAAACCTGCCCTGTATCATGCCATTACATTGCACACACACACAAAAAAATCAGCCATTACTGCTTGATAAAGAGTTCTGTACGTGAAAAGGACTTTATTACCTCTAACAATTCTCTTTATGAGCAGAATTATCTAGGGCAGAGATTCTCACACTTTTTGGCCTCAGGACCCCTTCATCTTAAAACTTACTGAGGACCAGAACTTTTACATGGATTATAGCTACCAATGTTTACCATTACAGATTAAAACTGAGGAATTTTTAAAATGTGTATTTAGGGGCTTCCCTGGTGGCGCAGTGGTTGAGAATCTGCCTGCCAATGCAGGGGACACCGGTTCGAGCCCTGGTCTGGGAAGATCCCACATGCCGCGGAGCAAGTAAGCCCGTGTGCCACAACTACTGAGCCTGCGCGTCTGGAGCCTGTGCTCCACAGCAAGAGAGGCCGCGACAGTGAGAGGCCCGCGCACCGCGATGAAGAGTGGCCCCCGCTTGCCACAACTAGAGAAAGCCCTCGCACAGAAACGAAGACCCAACACAGCCAAAAATTAATTAATTAATTAATTAATTAATTTTTTTAAAAGTGTATTTAAAAAAAATTTTTTTTAAATAAATTTATTTATTTTTGGTTGCTATGGGTCTTCATTGCTGCTTGAGGGCTTTTCTCTAGCAAGTCGGCAAGACTGCCGACCACTGTCTTGAACTTGTTATGAGGGGCAGCAGTTTTAGCTGCCTTACTTGTGTTACGTCAGTGCAAATGTCAGTGGAAAAACAATAATGTTTTAGTGTTACTGTGAACTTAAGTTTCGACGTTGTGGCTACTCTGAAAGGATTTTGGGGAACCTCCTGGGGTGTAGAAACTGTCGACTGGAAAAAAATGCACAACCTAAAAGTTGAGAATTATCTTTTATTCTGTAGACTTGCTAAGGACTTAAGCCAGGGAGGAGCCAGGATATATAGGAGTTCAGACAAAAAAAACAGGTAGTCGGACATCAAAAGATTACTGCTATGTAAGAAAATCAGACTTCTCAAGTTTCTATGTATGGGAGGATGCAAGAGACTGGGCTCACTGAAATCATTCCTTTGATATGCACCTTAACTATCTGGAGCCAGTATCCTGTTTTTCTCCCTCCTGAATCCCCTCAGGGCGCACAGTCTGAGGCTGCAGTGGCTGGCTGATGGCTTGAGGGCCACGACATCCTTTGTTCACTGATATGGCAGGTGACATTTTTCCTCCACAAGACCAAACTTTGAGAACCACTGCTCTAGGGTGAGGCATCACTGAAGTAAACACCAAGTTGTTAAGACCTTAGATAAGAAGTAAGAAGTAATCTAACTCCTCTGTTTAAGAGTAGACTGAAGTCTCTGAGTAGATTGAAGCCTAGAGATGTTAGTGAACTCACAGGAAGGAGATGGCTCAGATCAGATCAGAATCCAGGTCCCCTTAACCCCAGTCTTTCCATGACATCTCACTACCCGCTCTCTCCCTTCCCTCAGAAAGACAGTCTGGTCGTAGCCTTACTGAGGTTTTGATAGGGACAGAGTAAAGGGACAAAGTAGGAAATTAAATAGTCAATCCCACTACGGGACTGTAAGTAAAGAAAAAAGTATGGGAGACCCCTGTAAGTTAATGACCACTCAAGAAAGCAGGTTTACTTAACCACAAAACCAAGCAGGCTTGCTCAGCAACAAAACAGAAGCATGAGACATGCTCCAAAACAATAAAACAATGGTGGCATGAGACGCACATCCTGCCCAGTGAGCTCAGTAAGTTAATGATTCCTAGGACATGCTCTCTGCACGCACTAAAAACAAAAATATAAGGAAAAAGTGACATTATACTGAAACCTGAGATGATGTGTCATTTTTAGCATATGATACTACCTTTTTGCTCACTTCCATTGCGCCATGACAGTCCTGGCTTGACCATGTAGGGATAAGAAAATTCCTTTGCCTGACGTGGAGGAGGAACTGATGACAGAAGCATGACATCTACTCAAGAATGAGGAGGAAGGTGGTCTTTCCCCCCTCCCCACTTTTCCTTTGATTATAAAACTGTAGCCCACTAAGTTCTCGGCACGTGGCACCCTCCCTCTCGCCCGCCCGCTTATAAGCCTCACAAGTATCCTATTCTAATAAATCACTTCTTATCTATCGCTTTGCCTCTCGATGAATTCTTTCTGCGCTGAGACATAAAGAACTGGAGCTCCTCGGAGCCTCCCAAAATGCCATCTAGTGGTTTCAGTTCGGAATATCTCAAATTTAGAAACCCAGTTAGTTCTATGGCTGATTCATGGAGGCCCAGGTCTACTTCTGGCCCATAAACAGACCAGAGCTGGTCCAGAACTGAACTGTTCTCTAAGGGTATAGGGAGAAGTGAAGTCTCTAATCAGTTTGATTTCCTAATTATCTAAGGTAGGTTAATATTGCTATTCAAGTTACCTGTGGGGAAACTGAGGAAGATTAACTAACTTGTCAAAGGTTACAGGGTGAATTGGTCACAGGGCAAGGAACAGTTGGCACCAGGGTTCCAAGTCAGATTAACATTAATATTACCAGTTTCAGTCTATACTATGTTGAAAAGTTTATTTTTATAGTTTAGTTTTCAATTCCTTACCACTTATACAGAAATGATACATTAAACAAGTTACTTTATCAGAGTATTTAGTATTTGATGGCACAAAGAACTGATTATCTCTTGGGATAAGAATATTAGGCTCTCTTTATCTCCCTGCTTTGCACGTCATCTGAGCCCGCAGTAGACAGTTAAAACACAGTTGTTGGGCTTCCCTGGTGGCGCAGTGGTTGAGAGTCTGCCTGCCAATGCAGGAGACACGGGTTTCGAGCCCTGGTCTGGGAAGATCCCACATGCCACGGAGCAACTAGGCCCGTGAGCCACAACTACTGAGCCTGCGCGTCTGGAGCCTGTGCTCCGCAACAAGAGAGCCCGTGATAGTGAGAGGCCCGCGCACCGCGATGAAGAGTGGCCCCCACTCGCCGCAACTAGAGAAAGCCCTCGCACAGAAACAAAGACCCAACACAGCCAAAAATAAAATTAAAAAAAAAACAAAAAAAACACAGTTGTTGAAAGCTGAATAAAACCAAAGCCAGGCTGAATTTTTAAATTACAGACTGGGTTAATGACACATAATACAAATATTCTGGCTCTGAGAACTAAAATTTAAAGCAAGGGCCAGCAAAGTACTGCCTGGGGTCAAATCCAGTCCTCCACCTGTTTTCATAAACACGCTTTACTGGTACACAGCCACACCCATTCATTTACATACTGTCTACAGCTGCTCTTTTGCTACAGTACCAGAGTACAGTAGTCACGACAGAGATGTTATGACCTGCAAAGCCTAAAACATTTACTATTTGTGTAAGTCGATAAGGTAGAGGGTACCCGGAGAAAGAGAACCAGTCATGGTTTTCTTGACATAAGAGAAGCCATTTTGGGCCTAAGCCATTTTGTGAGCTAAGCCTGGCCACAGTGCTTGTCCTTGGACAGATCTTAGTAATAACGATCTTAAGGGAACAAAAGAACAAATCTTTATCAGGCAAGAGAAGTAACAATAGCAAAGATAACAAATCAGGTGAAAAGACTCCCAGTTCTGTTTCAGTGGTAAAGATTAGCCTGGCTTTCTTGAGATTTTGCAGAATTTAACCCCCTCTAAGGTGCTCAACCACCAGATCAACTGGAACCTAAGGGATGATGATGTTGACCTTTTCAGACCCTCAGTGTCCAGTGCGTGCTAGACCTCGAGAGGAGGTAGAAGCTAAGGAGAAGCTCTCACTTTCACTCTCTGCTCTCAGATCAGGCAGGCAGCAGCTCTGATACAGAAGCTATGGACACCACACCTCCTTCCCAGGCTGTCACTTCACTCAGCTAAAGCTTGGACTCTCAACTACCCAAGGCCCTTCATGAATATGCATGGACCCTCAGCTTAAAAACTTCCCCAACTTTGCTGTTTGGGGAGACACTGTTTTGAGAAAGATCCCTAGTGTTTTCCTTACTTGCTGCAAGTAATAAATCCTTCCTTCTCCCACTCTCTGCCTTGGTTGTGTCTTTTGGCTCAACACCCACTAAGAGGCGAACCCAGTTTTCAGATAACATTTAGTCCTTTTTTTGGAACAAGTTGGCTGACTCCTGATTTAAAGGAAAGTTGAAAAACTTAGAAATGAAATACAGTAAGTCCCCTACGTACGAACCTTCCAAGTTGCAAACTTTCGAAGATGCGAATGCATGTTCAATCAACGTCAGGCGTGAGTGAAATTGCAGCTTGTCCTCCTATTGTGTTAGCTGAGTACCTAGGCTAACTTTGTTGGACACCTAGGCTAACTTTATTGGACTTACGAACGGGCTGCCAGAATGGAACTTGTTCGTATGTAGGGGACTTACTGTAAACCCTGTTTTGATCTTCTGGTTTCTCTTCTTATCCCACCACAGAACCTGACCAGGTACCTTCCTCCCTCCCTATTGCACCAGTGAAGGGTAGCAGAATATGCCACCCCAAAATATGCTACTCTGGCACAAGGATTATTTTGAGTTGAAGGTAACTGAGAAGAAGCAGATACAAGAAAAGCTCTCGGCTCTCTGCCATCTGCCAAAGAGCAAGACACAAATTTACAAAGGTGCCTCCCCTCTCCTCTCTACCAAGGACAATATTTAGTCAATTTAGAGACAACTAGAGACCCATATCAGTCCACAGACTGCACCAGAGGAATCTACATAACAAACATCTCCAATTAGTTCCCCCATATATTTGCCTTCCCATAATTTGCCACTGTAGAAACTCAAAGTCCTTTTCCTTTGTCTTGTTGCTTCTCTGATTTACAGGTCCCCATACAATCAACCTAAGATGGGTAGAGTTAAAAAGAATTTTTTTCTCCTTTACACCAGTAAGATACTCTTTTTTCCCCCAATATGTTACCCTTGCTACAGGTTCCAAAGAGAGGGCTCTATTTCCACACTTACATTAAGCTATTCACTATGATAAGTTATATATTAGGTTGAAAGCTAGGAAATTTTGTTTTTTTCTAATACAGCCAAATAATGACAATTTCATATGGTTCAACCTACTCTGGCATTAACAGCTGACTTCTATACTCTGTAGCTCCAGGGTATAATATCCAAACACATCAATTTTCCACAGAGAACACAAATAAAACTAGGAAAAGGGAGCAAGGTACTTTTTTCCCCATTAGAGGGCACTCTAACAGAATAAACGTCAAATACTTTTAGTTATTATTCTACATTTTTACTGACAAAGAAATAATTTGATTAAAGTTTTAGTTTTCAAAGTCCTTGCATCTGACCCCAACAATTTTGTGAGATGCTTTATGGAAGAGGAAACTGACATTGGAAAGGACCTACTCACAGTCACGTGACTGGGGAGAAGTAAAACCTGACTCAAGCCCAGGCCCCCTCTGTCCTAGTCCGTCCCACAGAAGTTTAACAAGACCTTTAACATCAATGGCTCCTAATTTTTTTTCCCTACTACCATACCATTTACATGAGAATTTTACTCCCATTAGTAATATTTCTTATTTCTGGCATGAGTCTCCAAGAAGTGAGAAGGGAAAAAATATCTAGCCCCACCTCCCAGATGGGGGTAGGGAAATACAGTCTGAAAAAAAGAGAAAACCCTGGAGATTGTCACAAGGTTCTCCCCACTTTTCCACTGCACTACCACCAACCCCCAGTCACTCTTTTAACGGTCAACTTTTAGTATATGTGCTGCTGAAGCAAGCACTCTTTTAATGGTCCAGGAATCACTGATTTTACAGTGTATACATAAGTTATATATATATATATATATATATATATATATATTTTTTTTTTTTTTTTTTTTTTTACATGAGTAGTAAGCCACCTTGTACTTTGTTCTGAAAAGCTGCCACTTACCAACATCCTTCCGAATCCTATAGAGAAGAAGATGACCTTGTTTCGTTCCAACAAGCAGCCATTCCTCTGGAAAAGAAAAGGACCGTTAGCTTTAGTAAGACCCTATTTCTTTAGCTGGAGCTTATAATCAGAAATCAAAGGGTTGAGAAAATGAGTTGCTTTTGATAGTAGGTGTTTTGCAAAACTAAGGAATGTTTATAGTCAAGAAATGTTTGAGGGACTTCCCTGGCGGTCCAGTGGTTAAGACTGCACTTCCACTGCAGGGGGCACAGGTTCGATCCCTAGTCGGGGAAGTGAGATCCCACATGCCGTGCCGTGCAGCCAAAAAAAAAAAGAAATGTTTGAGAATCAACTAATTGAAAAAATATTTATTGAACTAGGTGAGACATATCAGAGAATGAAAAATGCCCCTGGCTTCATTGTTTCAAAATGAAACTGACCAAAAATTTGATGGAAGTTTATAAAATCATAAAATGGGTAGTATAAACATAAAACTAGGTATCTAATCTCAGAAATAACAGCTAAAAGGCATCCTTTGAAGGTTTGATGATTTTACTTTAGGAAAAATAAGAAGTGCCATAGCATATTAAACTTACAGAATTCATTAGCTCAAAAGATGGTCTAACAGATAATAATAAGTGTTGCCAAAGACGTGAAGAAACTGGAACACTCACACATTGTTGGCAGGAAAATAAAATGGTGCAGCCCTTTGAAAAACAGTCTGATAGTTCCATAAAAGACTAAACATAGAGTTACCATATGACCCAGCAATTCCACACATGGGCATACACACAACAGAAATGAAAACATATGTCCACACAAAAACTTGTACATAAATGTTCATAGGAGTATTATTCACAATATCCAAAAGGTGGAAACAACCCAAGTATCCATCAACTGATGAATGGATAAACAAAATGTGGCATATCTATACAATGGACTATTAGACAGCCATTAAAAGGAATGAAGTGCTGATATATGCTACAATAGGAATGGATCTGACAACATTATGCTAAATAAAAGAAGCTAGACAAAAAAGGCTACATATTGCATGATTCTATTACATGAAATGTCCTGGATAGGCAAATCTAGAGACAGAAAGATTAGTGGTTGCCTAGGGCTCGTAGGCTTAGGAAAATGGGGCCGGTGGGATTGGGGAAAAAAAAACGGGGTTTCTTTTTAGGGTGATGAAAATGTTCTAAAATTGTGGCAATACTTGCACAACTCTGTGAATGTACTAAAAACCACTGAATTGTACACTTTAAATGGGTGAATTGTATGGTATATGGATTACATCTCAATAAAGCTCTTATTTAAAATTTTAAAAAAAGATGGTCTAGGCCAGTGGTTCTTAAACTTTGGTGTGTATCAGAATTATTTGGGGATTTATTAAAACAGATTGCTAGGCCCTGCCCTCAAGTTTCTGACTCAGTAGGTCTGGAAGTGGGCCTGGGGATCTGCATTTCTAACAAGTCCCCAGGTGATGCTGATGCTGTTTGTTCAGGGGCAGCATTTTGGGAGACACCGGGCTAGGCTAAAAGGCAAAAGGTTCTGAAAGGACTTAAATAATTACCCTGACGGATTTGTATTAAATCACTAAGGGAAGTTAAGCATGTACTTCCTCAGCTTTCTGAGGTTGTAACAGTCACTTATTCCTTTCATAAACTCTTGACCTTTCGCAAAATAAAATATTAGATAATGACATAAATAGATAAACTTTATTGAGCATGCATTGTGTTCCAGGAAATGCTAAGCACTTATCATAGGTTATAACAACTATCCTTTGACTTATGTCCTTTTCTTAAATTCCCATTTTATAGATGAGGAAGTTGAGGCCGAGGGGATAGGTAATTTATCCAGAGTCACACATGTAGTAAGATATGTGTAGCAGGGGCAGGATTCCAACTCCAGTCTGTCTGACCCTTAACCCCATGCTACAATGCACTTACTAAGGCATCCCATCTCAAAAGAATAGGTGTCGGCCAGAGGCTGTCTGAAAGACAATGGTTATGTTTATAAAAACAGGTCAGAAGCCACATCAGGAACACTTCTCCAGGTTGATGTCCTTAGTCTTCCAGAAAAAGATAGTGACTCTGTCCTCTTCTGGGTTTTAAAGTAAAGGCAGAGCACAGAAAGTAAGACACAGTGTGCTCTCAATGACATAAGTGGAAATCAGAAATAACACCAGCTCCAGTGGAACACTGGTGATTTATGTCGGAGCAGAACATGGTGAAAAAAAAAAAAAAGAATTCAGTTCACAATGCTTGCTTTGCAAACGATATTATGTTTAGAACTTTACTTATAGATATCACTGTATTGAGCAATTGAAAATATTAAAGTTGATTTTTTAGGAGACCCACTAATATTTCAAATACAAATAAAACGAAGTAGAATCTTTTTTAATTCACTTATAACATACGGAAAAATCTATAGCAAAAAGGCCACCATAATGTTCACCATCTTCCCCAACCTCTCCACTGTGACCCCCAAGCCCCTGCCAGTTCCTATTTTTCTTTAACTCTTTCAACAGCTTTGTCTCCCACTCTGGTCTGCAAAGCCTATCAATTTTACCTCTACAAGGTACCCGGCAACAGCCCTCCCCCAGAGTCTCTCCAGGGACCCCTCAGCTGGTCTCACTCTATGTGTCCTTCCATGTTTGCTATCTGTTTGCTATCTGTTACCTTAGAGCATAGCTCCGACGTTGTCACACTGGGGCTTAAAAAAATCCTCATGAAGCTGTACTACCAAAATATGAAGCCAAACTCCTAAGTATGACTTTTAAGAGTCCGCTTTCCATTTTTATTGAAATGTTTATTTGCCAATAGATGTTTCTATCAAATGTCTACTCTATTGGTCATGAAATGGAATCAGACAAATTCACTGAAATTTTAAAAAAAATTTTAATTGAAATTTTATTTGACCTTTCTCAAGCATTCCTTTGGAAATGCTGAGGAAAATGCATTTCTCATACATGCAAAGTATTGTAACAGCTTTCTTTTAACTAGTAAAAGCACCACACACATACTCATTCCTAATCCTCAAACTCATAAGGAAAAACAGTGGGGACTTCCCTGGTGGCGTGGTGATTAAGAATCCGCCTGCCAATGCAGGGGACACGGGTTCGATCCCTGGTCCACGAAGATCCCACATGCCGGAGCAACTAAGCCCGTGCGCCACAACTACTGAAGCCCACACGCCTAAAGCCCGTGCTCCACTGCAATGAGAAGCCCGCAATGAGAAGCCCACGCACGGCAATGAAGAGTAGCCCCTGCTCGCTGCAACTAGAGAGAGCCCGTGGGCACCAATGAAGACCCAATACAGCCAAAAATAAATAAGTTAATTCAATTTATTAAAAAAGAAAAGGAAAACAGTGTATCACCCAGAGGTAATGATGGCACAGAGCTCTGAAGAGGCTTGATTTGGTTACAGACGTCAGTGGGGGCTCAGGTGGCCAGAGGACCTGACCCAGCCTGGCCTGTGTACACTCCGTGTCATCATATAACACAGCCGCGCACACAAAACACAGAAAATGAAAAGCCTGCAGAGCAGGCAGAGCACGGGGTAGACAGTCCCTTCTGAGACTCAACACTGCACATCAGAAAGTGGAACACACTACACAAACGGGTAACACACGCAAAAACAAACAAGAGCCAGCCCTAGAAAATTCCTGATGGCCTAACCCTGAGCCACAAGGTTAGACATGATTCCTCCTGGGAAGGAAGGTAGAGCCCTCTAGCTCACAATTACCCTAGTGAAGCTCCATTCAACGTTGCAACCCAGTCCAAACTCATGTGATAAACAACCACTGCGGAACACAGCAGGGAGTACACAGACGAACAGGGTAGTGGGCACTTCTCTTCTTTGGGCAAAGAACAGTGTTTCTCAAAGCATCAGCCCCTGTTTAGCTGCATCAGAATCACTTGGACTTACTAAAAATGCACATTCCTGAGCCCTGCTCCCAGAGATTCTGATGCAATGGTTCTGCGGTGGTGCCCCGAAATCTGCATTTTTTAATTTAATTTTTTAATTACATGAGACATTTATCTAGTTCCAAGCTAAAACTATGAGAAGTCCCTCCTTGTCCACTTCCCCCTGTTCTCTTCCTTCTGCTATTCGTAACCATTTTAATCATTCTTGATTTATTTTTCCATTATTTCTTTGGAAAATATAAATAAAAATGATTGGGTATACACACACACAGATACACACACACACACACCCTACATTTTTACAGGCTCTGAATACACATCAAAGTTTGAGAAACAGGCTCTACAATCAGACATGATTTACTGGATGTGACCTTGGAAAAACTACTTAAATGTTCAGGTTCTTCTTCTGCAAAATGGAGTTGTTATTATTTCATAAATGCTTACTACAGATTAGTACTCAGTAATGGAAGCCATTACTACTATTAATTAATTAAACAAATATTTAATAAGTATCCATTACGAGTCAGGGACTGTTCTAGGCACTGCAAATAAACCTATGTACAAAACTAAGTTACACCTCTGAAGAAATTTATATTCTAATATGGAATGAGATAATAATAATAACAATAACAATAACAATAATAACATATAAAATAGCATTAGGTGGCAATCCGTGAAAGAAGATAAGGCTGAGTAAAAGAGTAGCACATCAGTGGATGTGGCATTTTCTTTTATATAGAATAGTTAGGGAAGGTCTTGCAGATTTATGTGACATTTCAGCAAATGAAATGAAGAATGAGCCATATAATACTTAGGACAAGAGAGTGCCAGGCAGAGGAAACAGCAAGTGCAAAGGCCCTGAGATAGTTACATGCTTTTGTGGTCATGGAACAAGGAAGGCAGTGTAACTAGTATCAGAAAGGAGCAAGGGATAAGAACATAGGGGATAAAATCAGGGAAGTAACCAGAGGCCTGATCATGACAGGTGTTGTGATGACAGGTGTTGTTATTCTAGTTGTGATGTGAAGCTACTGGAGGGTTTTGAGCAGAGGAGAGATGCAATTAGATTAAGTTTTCAAAGGATCACTCTACCTCTGTGTGGCTAAAATACTGCAAATGGCACAATGGCAAACCCAGGGTAATCAGTCAGAAGGCTACTACAGTAATTCAGATGAGAGAGACTGGTGTCTTCATCAGCAGTAGTTAACAGTAGAGATGGAGAGAAGTGACTGGATTGTGGAATTTTTCAGGAGGTCGAGCTAACAAGATTTGCTGATGGATTGGATGTGGTGTATAAGAGAATAAGAGAAGTCAAGAATAATTCCAATGATTTTGGCCTTAGCCAAATGGGCAAACAGAAATGCCATATGCTGAGCTATGGGATACAGGGGGACAGGCATGTTTTGAAATCAAGAACTGTTTTGGCCATGCAACAAGATATCCACATGAAGATACTGAAGAGGCAGCTGGATTCTACAACTACAGAGTTTCAGGAGAAGTCAACATCATCATCAGTATTTTCCTCATTTCCATATCCCAGGAGATGGATTATGGTGGCTCTATGGCATCTTCCAGCTCCAATATTGTCTGGCTCTCCAGAAGTCTGGAGGTTCCTGGATGAACTTCCCGCCTAAGGTCATGGTATAGATAGAAGGGGTAACAACTAGAAATAGCAATAGTTATTGCTGGTAAAGTCTGAAAATAAAGTAGTTTTGAGGCACAAGGCAGTAAATGGCCTCTTGTAGCCAATACCTATCACAGCATCCTAGTAGGCAATGAGCGTTTCTCCTGTTTGCTTGGAGATCAGGCAGACCGAAAGCTACCTACCATTTCAAAAACTGTATTTCTGGAAAGCACAGGTTCAGGGAATCTTCATTGACACAAACCGGAGTTGGTGAAAGAGACTGAGATATGTGTACTGCTAGACCCACAGCATATCAGAGTCAAGGATTCTGACAAGCTAAGTACAGTGTGATAAGTAGCTGCATCCATCCTTTTCAGAAGTATATGTCCAAGCCTGAGTGGAATACCCCTCCCTCTATGTTCCCATGTTAGGCAGCATATGTCTCTAGTATCATTTATCTTGCATCGTAATCTGTTCATATTTCTTTGCCTGCCACTGTGTGTCCTAGGAGCACAGGCATTGTTTCTTATTCATCCTGTATTCCTGTCTCTGGCAGAGAGACTGGTCCATGTAGGCACTTAATACATACTTGACGAAGAAACAGGAGAATGAGCCCCTTTGTGCTGAGTGTCAGGTCTTTCATTTTTTCAATTTCTTTATTTCTCCTCTATTTATTTTTAATTTTTACTGAGAGCATTTAATGACAGAAAAATGGAGGTTTTCTTGAGACATCTGGAGGAAGCAGGATTCTCTCCTTAACCCTAGGACAGCTTGCTGTGGAGGTGTGACTTTAAAGAGGCCCAGAGCTAAACAACAAGGTCCTACTGTAGAGAACAGGGAACTGTATTCAATACCCTGTGATAAACCATAATGGAAAAGAATATGAAAAATAATGTATATATATATGTATAACTAAATCACTTTGCTGTACAGTAGAAATTAACACAACATTGTAAATCAACTATACTTGAATAAAATTAAAAAAAAAAAACAAACAGAGGTCCAGGGCTGCTAAAGGTTGGGGTGGTGGTGAGGGGCACACATTAATAAGAAGATCTAGAGTGAAAACACCTTACTGAAAAGGATGTGAAGAACTCTGACTAGGTGGCACTGTCCACAGATAATGAATAGGACACCGGCTTCCACCAGGCCCATCATGGGTACCTGGCTCAATATAAGATCTGATTGAGGGTTCTGAGCCACCTTTTTATGGCCCTTGATTTCTAGGGCCTGGACATTAACTTGATTTCTAGGACCTGGACATTAACAGGAAAGACTGAAATTACTTCTGTTTGGTCTTTGGTTATCAGACACACATTCACAGATAGGAGCATAATGTTCGTAGTTAAGAGTCAAGGTTTATTTCAGAAACCATTTGTATTCTGGAGCAGAGAAGAGATACCTGACCCTGCTTTCTGCACTGGCCAATCTCAAAAGGATCATGCAAGTTTTTATGGGTTAGGTTTCATGACAGCCTGGAATGATGCTCTTCTACCTAGAAGAGCTAGGCAACTTGGGCATTTTGACTATAAGGCAATCAACCACTTGGCTAGATTAAGAGTGGAGAGTAACAAGTTAGCTACAGTAATTAGAAGTAAGCGATGAGTGATCACTAAGGGGGAAAAGACATAGCTGTTAACTTGTTCAATGCAAAAAACAAACAAACAAACCATCAAAAGCAAACAGCTTCACCACCCTCGCTGTCAACAGGGCTCTGCCCTCCCTCATCCTAAGCCCCTCTCGGACGGCGTTCGACCGGAGTCCACACAGCCAGACTCCCGTCCACTTCCCTAGCCTCCTGAAAGGTCCCAGCCGCTCCCGCGCTGACCCCGCCTGGCCCCTCGGCTCACCCCAGGCAGCCAGACAGTCGATCTGCAGAGGCAGCTTTTCTAGGATCGGCACCGGTTCAAAGGCGTCGTGCATGGCGGCGGGCGGAGTCGCCGCTGCAGTCTCACCCGGACTGTGCCAGGTCGGGTGTGGGGCCGGAATCAGGCCAAGGGAAGAGCCGGGACCCCTGCTACTGGCTCTTGGGCGATAGAACCATCATCAACACCGGACTTCCTGCAGAGCCAAGCCCGCCCCTTCCGCAACCGAAGCCCCGCCCCTTCCGCCCGGTTCATAGTGCACCCTCGAGGAATGCCCTGGTGATTGGGACCGCGTTTCACCCTGGACCGACCTTCTCCATCGTGGAGTGCGAGTGGCCATGGGCTTAACAAGAAGGAAAAGGGATTTTAATCTTAGAACTGCCTTGGGCAGCATAGGGTGGTGAAGAATTCAGGCTTTGGTGTCAGTTAGACCTGGGATGGAGACGTACCATTTAGGAAATGAGCTAAGTAGCTGTGGCGTTTAACAATCTCTATAAGCCTTAGTTTCCTTATCTGCAAAATGATGGTAGTGTTGTGTACCTACCTAACGTGTGAGCGCTTAGCAACGCCTGACAATCTAAGCACTCAATGGTAGTTTTAGTATTACCATTAAAAACCCAGCTAGTTCGAGTACCTTACCCTTGTATTTTACAGGTTGGTCTAGGCCTGTGGTTCTCAAAGTGTGGTCCCTAGATCAGCATCACCTGGGAACTTGTTAGAAAGGCAATCTCAGACCTCATTCCAGCCTTATTGACTCAAAAAACTGTGGAGTGGGGAGTCCAGCAGTCATTTAATAAGTCCCCAAGGAGAGTCCATGAACTTTAAAGTTTGAGAACCAATGCAAGAACGATCTGTATCTGGCAGTTTAGCCCCAAGAAAACAGTAGGCATGTCATAAAATTAAGCATTTGGTTTAAAGCAAAATGTAAAAGAAAAAAGGAGTCTACGATGTAAGGTGTTAAAGAACAAAAACAAACACCCACCAGCCCTGGTCAGTTTATTTTTAGTCTCTTCATCTGTAAATTAGGAATACTGTCCCATCTTTATCAAATGCTGTTTCTGATAATCAAATGAAATATTTTCAAGTAGTAAGAAACACAAAAATTGCTAAACAAATCTTGTGGCTGGTTTTCACCATAGAAACTGAACAACTTGAAAATTTAGAATTACCAGCTGCTGTGCTAGAAGAAGGCCGAATACCTTGTAGTTCCAGACCCAAGGACCAAGACCAAAATAAACAATGTAAACTCTAAGGTAACAGGTCAGTGTGATACTATAAATTCCTTCTGAACCTTTTCTAGGAACTGATACACTATAACCAATCAAAGTAACACAAGAAGCCATAAGAGAAAGCAGAAAGAATAATCAACCTATAGAATTTGTGCTATACACTCCTGCTTAAAACAACAGGTTCTTGGGAATTCCCAGGCAGTCCAGTGGTTAGGACCTGGCACTTTCACTGCCATGGCCAGGTTCAATTCCTGGTCGGGGAACTAAGATCCTGCAAGCCACATGGCATGGCCGGGGTGGGTTTTTTTTTTTTTTTTTTTAACCTAGTCTCAAGTTAATATCTAGCCAGTCTCGAAAAATATTTGACCAACTATTTGACCAACTATCCTGCTGCATTATGACTACTATTCACTTGCTAAGTTTCAGTGTGGAAGAACAGAAGCACACGAAGTTAACACCAGCCTTTTGTGAATGCGTTAACCTGAGAATAGTCATTTCTTCATATTGTTTCTTAGAGATACTATCTAGGTGATTTTTTTTTGTTACTCACCATACCAAACAGCTATAGAGAAATGTTACATAAACGTTTAACACTTTAGTGAAGATTGTAGTAGTGTGGTCACTGGTTTGAACAGAAAGTAAGACAACATAGAATAAAAACCATGGAAGGAAAATTCTACAAGAGAGAGTTTGGGAGAAAGAAGGGTCTTTAAAGAAAGTCTGGAAAAAAAGTGAGAAAAAGATACCAATTTTGTTAAAATTTTTTAATATTAAAAAGTGGCATGAACTTTCTATGTAGAACAAAAAATCTTGGGAAGGCAAAATTGGACAAAATCATTCAAACAAATATAGTGCTTCAAATGAATCCCATCACCTTGTGATGTTTCTTATAAACCATCCCTAAACCAACACCAGATACAAGAACAGTCGATCCTAAAGAATGAGCAGCAGTCCAGGGCCTCCACACTATTTCATGCAGAAAAAACTGTTTAAGCCAGAAGGACCTGTTTCCTTTGTATTAGCTCCTGCTTCTGAAGCATTATAATCCCTTTAACAGGGTGCTCACTCACATGCACTTACGATGGAGTGCCTTTCTGCATCTAGTGCAACACCCAGTAAAAGGCATGAAGGCAAGCAAAGCATTGCCTAGGACTCTGCAATGCTGCCCTTGAAGGCTTACAAAACAGTAGTTAAAAGTTCTGGAGTGTGCACCACATTGCCAGCAATGGGATGTGTCACAATAGCAGATGTCAAAAGAGTTAAGCTAATATTTCTCTCTAAAGTATATCTGAAATAGAAAAATCTTTAATATACACCGTTTGTAAACAAAATTGCACTTGATTTTGCTTTTTCAAATGATCTAAATCACACTGTAACAGTCTCTTTTTTTTTTTTGGTTGTTCTTTTAATCATTGTTAGAACCATGGCTCCTTAACGCAGAAGGACTCCTTTTTCTCAAAACTACCTCTGCAAGATTTAACCTTGGCTTCCCAAGAAATGCAAAGATAATTAACAATTTCCCCCATCACCTATGTAACTCCCTAAATAAATAAAAATTACAGGCAGTTGCTCCTGGATATTACTTATTATGGTGTTGATGTCACAGTTCTTCAGAATATGTTAAATTTTTTAGTTTGACAGATTAAACAATTTAAACATTATAGAAGGTTTAGGAACAACATACACAAGTTGCATAAACATCCATGTCAGGGTGTGGGAGGGAAAGGGGCATCAATGCTGCAAATAAAAAACTTGTAGATTTTTCTCATCCTATGACCTTGTTTTCAATAGAATGTTCTCCTTGTTCCAACACCTCTCGCCAGCTCCAATGCACAAAGATCAAGGAACAGATCAGGATGTCATTGCCTCCTTTAATCCCATGGAGCAGTGTAAAGACTGACACAGAAGCTGATCTCTTCCCAGATACTAGCCATCTTCAGCTGCAAATCTTCCCATTCTTTACTCCATTTTGGACCTTTCAAAGTGCGTGATCATTCGTTCCTAGGGGGAAAAAGGTTATGCTAAGTATATTGATTTTAAATGGTCTACATTCCAAATATCTTTTCCAAAGATGATCACACACACATTTTCTATAATTACTTGCTTATGTTCATTAAATATTTAGAGCAATGGTTCCTAACCATCTATAAAGATTTTGAAACACACAGATGTCCAAGTCCCAAGATTAACTGAAGCAAAACCTCTAGGCTTCTGGACAACAAACCACAAATCAAAGGGAACTGTATATTTTAGAGTCACTTAAGCTTTAATAAAAATGTGTACCTCCTCTGATTCAGGAATTTAGCTTAATGAAATAGTCAAGGATGTGGGCAAAGATTTAGCCACTAGCATCTCTACTGCAACACTGAGAATTACAACAAAATACTAGAAAGAATTAAGTGTCCAAAAATATAGGACTGGGGCTTCCCTGGTGGCGCAGTGGTTGAGAGTCCGCCTGCCAGTGCGGGGGACACGGGTTCGAGCCCTGGTCTGGGAAGATCCCACATGCCGCGGAGCAACTAGGCCCGTGTGCCACAACTACTGAGCCTGCGCGTCTGGAGCCTGTGCTCCGCAACGGGAGAGGCCGCGACAGTGAGAGGCCCGCGCACCGTGGTGAAGAGTGGCCCCCACTCGCCACAACTGGAGAAAGCCCTCTCACAGAAACGAAGACCCAACACAGCCAAAAATAAATAATAAATAAATAAATAAATAAATTTATAAAAATAAATAAATAAAAATATAGGACTGTATAAACAAACTATAGTATATCCTTACAATGAAATATACTGATTAAAATTAACATTTGATGAAAAAGTTCTAGAGATCTGTTGCACAGCAATGTGCATATAAGTCAACACTTTGCACTTGAGAAAGGTTAGAATGGTAGATTTTACATGTTTTTCACCATAATTTTTTAAAATCATGTAAAAAATTATATTTGACTATAAAATAGTATTTATAGTATGCCATTTCAATTGAGAAAATTAATGTAATACTATTAAATTTCACAGTAATTACATAGTAATTTTACCTTAGAGTATTTTTTCATTTTTCCTTTGCTTCATTTGCTAAGTACCTATCACAAATTTATCCCAAACTCTGACAGAACTGTAAATCCCTTTTCAATATGATCAATTACATCAGATTATCTACCCTTTTCATGTTTTTTTCCTTAGAAATACTTGTCCCTGAAGCTCTCTGTTCTCCCGCTCCATTCCGGACTAGCTGTTCTCCAAACTTGTTGCCCAGCTGTCACACTCTGAGAATTTCTTACATCATCCTAGGAATTTATCCCTGCCTCTCTGTGTCGGATCCTTTACTTCCTGAATCCGAAGTCTTTCTCTTTTTAGTTCCCTCATTTTATGAATAACATTTTCTACTCTTTCCTGAGAAAGCACACATAGGATGTCAATTATTTTAGTTTTTGCATGACTGAAAACATCTTTGTTTTACCCTTATGTTGATAGTTGAGTACAGAATTCTAGTTTGAAAATAATTTTTCTCAGAATTCAAAGACATTGTTCTATTATCTTCTAGCTTCCAACATTGTTGAAGAGTCTGATGCTGTTTTGATTCCTAGTCCTTTATTTGTTTCTCTTGTAATTCATTTAAGTTCTTTTTCAGTTCTTGAATCATTTTTTCACACAGGAAAATATAAACAGATGAAGTCAGTGCCACCAAAAGTACTACAATAAACCCATATTCCCATAAATGGCACAGCTGGGTTTCACATACTCAGCCTCCTCTGGCTGAAATATGCGTGTCTGGAGAGCTGGAGCCAGTGGGATACCCTGAAGGCAAACTGTTAGCAGAAGATGGCTCCCAAGAGAAAGATCTAGGAACTGCAGAATATACCACAAAAAGCAAAGCCTTGTCTGAAAGGTAGAGTTCTCAATTATCTCAATGCATGCAACAGCTAAGGAATCTGACACTGTGTACTGCACCACACAGCAGGTCAGTGAGAAGTGAACAAACCATTTTTTAGCAGTCAATCCAACAAAGTAAGTCACAATTGGGTAGAGGCTTTTAAAAGGCTTTCTGAAATCATGACTCCAGAATAACCTAAACATTCAGAACATGTCTAGAAGTGGTTTCCACGAACTCAGACTGCAATTCTTACATAAAACCTCATGTGAAATCTTCTAGATAAAGTGTATGGAGCCATATTAAAAGACTAATAATCAACATAAACATTAGAGGTACTAATTATCCTTATTATCTGGAGGACAGTGACACAGATAACACTGTATAGTAGGTAACTTAAAATAACTTTTCTTTATTATTTTTCCCTAGACTAGATAAGGGTTAAATTTTAATTTCTTAAAGACAAAGGAATTAGTGGAAGAGTATGGTACTGGCTACCCAATTTAAACAAAGACACTCTCAAGTCTGACCACACTTTGTAAGAAATAAAAGGGGGACATGTACAGAAAGGAAACATTCTTGAATATTTTAGTTATAGTATTAGTATTTCTCTTTTCATCCTTTGTCAACTATACCAACTATAGTTCATCAGTCCATTACCGAGTCATATAAATAAATCTCCTTGAACAAAAGACTTAAGCCACCAGACCCATAGTTTATGTGCATATGATTTGATTACTAACCTCATCTGAATCCAGAAGGGCGGGAAGTGCTCTGCAGAGAGAAAAACAAACTAAACGATGTAAAATAAAGCCATAAATGGTTCAAAAAGGACAGTGGAATAATGACTACAATTTAAAGTTTTTGTAACTACCTAAGATTTGCATCCCATTGAAGACATTTCAGGAAAAGAAAAAGCAAATACAAAAAAAAAAAAAAAAAAGAATCACAGTTACTAGAATTGTATGGACTTTAATAGGAACAATGTTTAATTAAAATTATAGGCATGGAAAGGAACCCAAAAATTCCAAAAGGATTATCCCACTGATTTTAGGAAGACCTACAGCTAAATCTTCCTGAGCAGAAATGTCATCTGAATGAATAATCTGGATTATTTTTGTTTGTATATCATTCCTGGTCTTTATTTTCTAACATCTTTTTAATATTTTTAATACTTTAAATTATTTCAGTAATTTAACCTTTTACTTCTAGAGTTAACTCAAGCATTCTCATTACTATGCTCTTCAGCTCATTCATTTAAAATAATAAAAGTAATACTAACTGTGAAAAAGGATTCTTGTGGTAATGATTCAAAAACTTACACATCTGTCACAGATGAAGGAACATTCTCTTCTACCCACTTTAAATCATCTTCCTGCTGAGAACATAAAAATGCCAGATGTTACCAAAATGCACCAAAATATACATCTCAAGTAACGATCTAAAGAGGTCTCAATTTAGTCTTTTGTCACTGTGAACTAGTATATTCACATAACAGGACAAATAACAGAAAAGTCAAATAATTTAATTTAAAAAACTAAACTATATGAACGAAATATAAAATGATATCCTACATCCCTAAACACTTTCTTCTCAGTAGTCTAATACCTAGAGTTTTTGCTTCATGTAAGCTTTGCTCCTTAAAACTGAGATAAATTCTAAAGCCCTTTTAAATGCAGAGTGAATGCACAGTTCTTAAGGAAAAAAAAGCTAACTGAAAAACTCTTGATTTTTTTTAAAAATTGAAGTATACAGTTGATTTACAATGCTGTGTTAATTTCCATCGTGCAGCAAAGTGATTCAGTTATACACATATATATTCTTTTTCATATTCTTTTCCATTATGGTTTATCACAGGATTTAAAAAAAAATTTTTATTGGAGTATAGTTGATTTACAATCTTGTGTTAGTTTCAGGTGTACAGCAAAGTGAATCAGTTATACATATACATATATCCACTCTTTTTTAGATTCTTTTCCCATATAGGTCATTACAGAGTATTGAGTAGCATTCCCTGTGCTATAGAGTAGGTCCTTGTTGTTTATCCATCCTATATATAATAGTTTGCATCTGCTAATCCCAGACTCCCAATCCTTCCCTCCCCAACCCCCAGCCTTGACGACCACAAGTCTGTTCTCTATGTCTATGAGTCTTTTTCTGTTTTGTAGATAGGTTCATTTGTATCATATTTTAGATTCCACATATAAGTGATATCATATGGTATTTGTCTTTCTCTTTCTGACTTACTTCACTTAGTATGATAGAGATTAAGTCCATCCATGTTGCTACAAATGGCATTATTTCATTCTTTTTTATGGCTGAGAGTATTCTGTGGTATATATGTACCACATCCTCTTTATTCATTCATCTGTTGATGGACATTTAGGCTGTTTCCATGTCTTGGCTATTGTGAACAGTGCTGCTATGGACATAGGGGTGCATGTATCTTTTTGAATTACAGTTTTGTCCGGATATATGCCCAGGAGTAGGATTGCTGGATCATATGACAACTCTATTTTTAGTTTTTTGAGGAACCGCCATACTGTTTTCCATAGTGGCTGCACCAGCTTACATTCCCACCAATAGTGTAGGAGAGTTCCCTTTTCTCCATACCCTCTCCAGCATTTGTTATTTGTAGACTTTTTTTTTGTAGACTTTTTAATGACGGCCATTCTGACCGGTGTGAGGTGATACCTCACTGTAGTTTTGAAAAAATCTTCATCTTTACTACAAAAAAGATCACCTTAGATTATTAACGGGGCTATGATTTCATTGATGAAAACCATTAAACAGAACCATCAGAATGGTCTGGAACCTTTTCAGGACATAGCAGCAAACCATCTAGTTAAAAGATTACTAGGTCCTAGACAGAATCTCTTGCTATCTCTGTTTTTAAAAATGTTAATTATAGCATAGGTAAAAAATCATTAAGAACTGTACATAACTGCTGAGCTCCACCAAGGGCCAGAGGACAGGGAAAAAAAAAAAAAAGAAGTCATACTTACTGCTTTGTTTAATTTACTATTTCCATTTGGTTCTTGTTTGGTACTTCTCATTTTCATTCCTTCTGTAGAAGAAAAAAAACAACAGACTGGTTAACTAGGTCAGTAGACCAGCACTGATAGCAAAAATGGATTCAGAGCTTTATTTTAAGCTTATTGACACTAAATTATACTACAGATAAGTTTCTCCATCTTTATATTTGTGCTGGAAAGTTCAAAGTCAAGTTTTCAGCTCATCTCTAGCAAGTAAACTGGACATTTAATGTGCCATTATTTACTGAACATGGTTTCATCTAAAGATTCATACCCTTACTTTCGCTTCTCCCTAACTTCACCACATATCAAACTGAAGAACATGTTGTAAAAGAATAAATACAAGCATCAAAGTCTCTTGATTTTGATACTCAAAATGTTATACTTCTTTTACTCTATTTCTAAAAACCAGAAAAGAATATTTAAAGCACAAAAGGTGAATTTTATCACTACCAAAGCTTTCTTTCAGCATAGGTTCCTTTTGTTCATCCTCCTCCTCTTCCTCAGACAATGGTGAAAAGGCAAACCTGACAGAACAAAGGTAGAACAGAAGGAAAAAATTAGAAAACTAAAAAAACTACTCCACTATCTGGATTTTACAGGACTAATTATTGAAACCTCAATTATAGTCATTCATTACATCAGTTTAGTGAATAATAAAGTAATTCTTTCCCTTCAGAAAGCTCTCAATTGCCGCTATTAACAAGAGAGAAGCAGGACAGTATCATATTTATGAGTGCAGGCTCAGCCACGGACTACTTGTGACCTTACACAATTTACCTATTCTCTCTGTGCCCTAGGTTCCTCATCTGTAGATGGGAATAATAACAGAATATTACTCATAGAGGTAATGAAAAAAGCAGGTAAGTCATTTCAAATAGAGTGCTTAGAACAATACCTCACAGTAAGCACTCAATAAACGTTCACTTACAAGCATATGTATCACACAGGGGTAAGTAAATTCTCTTGTAATTCAAAATTTCAGACTTCAAATTGGTAGTTATGATTTGGAAAGTCTGATCTTGCTGTGTTCCAAGTAATTTAAAATCTCAATTTCTAAGTGGGGAGCTGAGAAGATGAAGGCCTGATCTGGAATATCTGTTATCTTTCCTTCGCAATTTACAAGAGATTCAGCAAAGTAGCTACCAGATAGGTAATTCCTGGAATGCTTTAGCTTTGAACTCATTCTGCACTTTCCATTTTACTGTTGTCTATTATTTTCACTCTACTTTGTTTTAAAATCACCCTTACGTGATAAAAAAAACTCCTTATAAGCTAGGAATAATAGGGAACACCTGTAACCTGATAAAGGGTAACTAACAAAAATTCACAGTAAATATCAAAGTCAATGTGATCCTTGAGATGCATTTATTTTAAAGTCAGCATAAGATGAAGAGGCCCACTCTCATTTCCTCTATTCAATATTATACAGGAAGGCCTAGCAAACACAAAAATCAGAAATGAGACAGGAAAACTATTAATTTGAGATAATAACCAATCTAATGAGAAAATCTACAAATTATTAGAACAAGGTAACACAGGAGAGTTGATGGATGTGATATATATACAAAAATCAAGAGCATTCCTACATAACTGGAAAAGCCTAAATTATTATTTTAAAAGAGGTTGCATCCATAAGATCCACAAAGGTTTTTAAAAAACACATTTAAAGTTACAAAACATAACTGAGGCATTGAAAGTACTGAAAAATGAAGAGATAACACACTCAAGGATGGGATTATCAAAAAGATACAAAATTTCCCTAATTAATCCATTAAGCTTAATTAGATTCCAATCAAAATCTTATAAGGTTTTCCTAGAATTAAACAAATAAGCTAATTTTTTTTTTTTAAAGCAAAGACCCAATAACAAAGTATATTTTTTAAAAAGAAGATTAAGGGGGAGGGCGGTTTAGGCCCTGGAGATACAAGATTTATCAGGAAGCTAAAATAATTAGGATTAAGACAATGTGCTACTGAGCAGGATCAGAGCAAAAGAGACAAGAGAACCTATAATCAAACATACTCTTTATGAATGAAAGCTCAACTGTGAAATTTTTTAAAAAATTATAGAAGAACTTTATGATTTCACCTCAAGGTAGGAAATAATTTTCTTAGAACACAAAATGTATAATCTGTGAAGGAAAAAAAATGACAAATTTGACTCCACATTTTTGAGATTTCCTATAACCAAAAACATCACTAAAAAAAAGTTCAAAGATAATCAAACTAGGAGAAAATGTCTGGAATACTTGAACACTGGAAATATCTGGAGTATTGGCATCTAAAATATATTAGGAATTCCTACAAATCAATACAAAAATGATCAATAAGGCAATAAAAAAATAAGCCAAAGATATAAAAAGCTGATTGACATAACTGACAGTAAACATATAAAAGACATAAAAAGTTAACTCAGTCTTAAATGCAAATAAAAGTAACACTGGATATTAACGCTCATCCATCAGATCTGCAAAAATTAAATAAAATAATGGGAGTGTAGAAGGAGGGAAGAGGAAAGAGAGCCTCATACCACTGTTGGTAGATATGCAATTTGTTTCAGATTTTTTTTGGAATACAATCTGGTCATACTTTAAAAATTACAAATACACATACCCTTTAACCCAGGAATCTGAAGGCCACTCACTATATGTACTGAGCATCTGCTATGTGCCTGTGTGTAGTGAAAATTTAACCTTGTGTACACAAAGAGAGGACTGGTTTTGCCCGTGACTACTGGGAGGTGACCTCTATGCCCCTGGCATGTCCTGCCTGATGGGAGTGTCTCTGGTCACCCTGTTTGGCTCTGGCCACAGGACAGTCTAACAGTGTGACTTGTGACAAGGTCTCTGGGGCACACAATATCACTTCCGGCCTCTAGAGGAACTAGCAACTAAAGATAAGCCTGACCTCCAGGCCCTCCCTGGAGACTGAAGTTCAGCCACACAGATAGTAGGTGATCGAGCCCCAGTAAAATCTCTGGACACCAAAGGCTCGGGTGAGTCTCCCTTGGTTGGCAAAACCCAGTGTGTACTGTCACACACTGCAACCAGGAGGAGGGAACACCGTCTGTGACTCCATGGGAGCAGACAACTGGAAATGCTGCATTTGGACCCCTCCTGGACTCTGTACTGTAAGTCTCTCCCTTTGGCTGATTTTAATTTTTATCCTTTTTCTGTAATAAACTATAGCCATCAACATAACAGCTTTCAGTGAATTCTGAGTCCTTTTAGTGAATAATCAAACCTGAGATGGTTTTGCAAACCCTTGAACTCGCAACTGTGTATCAGAAGTGAGGACAGTCTTATAGAGACCATTCCCTCAGATTTTGCAGCTTGGCTAACTCCATGTAGCCAGGAATAGTTCTTGGCCTTCATGGAACTTACATCTGGTTTGAGGGGTGGGGGATAGGAAGAGAAGATAGATAGTAAGTAATAAATAAAGTACATAGATTTTAGAAGATAATAAGTGCAATGAGAGAAAAAAATGAGGCGTAGGGTTATTCGAGTGTATAAAAATAAATGTACGTAACCAAGCAAGACCCTATAGGACCTTCCTGGGATTACCCCTCCTCCCTGGCCCCAAAACCTCTGCCTGTCTTTTGTCTGTAGAAAAACTTTAGCTTCCTAGGCCTTCCCCGAGTTCCAAAGAATAAATGTAATCAGAGAAATGAGAAAATACAGAAGCAAAGGAAAACAGTCAAGCAAGACAAAATAATAATAGTTTAGCCATTAAACAAAGTCAATGACCTTTAGTTCCTCCTTAAGGGCTATGGATAATATCCTGAGCCATATCCTTTGAGCTGTTTTGCCAATACTGAAACCCCCACCAGGTGGAAGAAGTTAACTGTGTGCTGCCAAAAGCCTGTAGATCCCAGACTGGTTAGAACCAGAAGGCTGATGGGATTACCTCACCTCTAACCAATCAGAAGAATGTCTACAAGCTGATCATGCACCCCACACCCCTGCTCCCTCACTCTGTCTTTAAAAACCTTTCCCTGAAGGGAAGGGAAAGGGAAGTCCCTAAACCTTTGCTCTAAGTACAACTGTATGCTGAGTCTCATGAGTCCTTTTAAACATATGTGGTCTTGGGCTTCCCTGGTGGCGCAGTGGTTAAGAATCTGCCTGCCAATGCAGGGGACACGGGTTCAAGCCCTGTTCCGGGAAGATCCCACATGCCGCGGAGCAACTAAGCCCGTGCGCCACAACTACTGAGCCTGTGCTCTAGAGCCCGTGAGTCACAACTACAGAGCCTGCATGCCACAACTACTGAAGCCCACGCTCCTAGAGCCCGTGCTCCACAACAAGAGAAGCCACTGCAATGAGAAGCACGTGCACTGCAACGAAGAGTAGCCCCCACTCGCTGCAACTAGAGAAAGCCGGCGCACAGCAACGAAGACCCAACACAGCCAAAAATAAATAAATAAAATAGATACATTAAAAAAAAAAAAAAAGTGATCTTGGGGACCCTAAAACAACCAAACTGGAAATAGTCCAAATGCCCATCAACAGGGAAACAAGTTAATTATAGTTAACTTGTTAATAGTTATAGTTAATTATTAACTATACATCTGTACTATGTAATATAATGCCATCCATGAAAATAATGAGTTTAATTTAAACCAGTTGTCTTGGAAGGCATTTCCACAATGCACTGTTGAGTGAGTAAAAGAAGATTCCATATTTGAACACGGAATAAAATGTGGCAGGATACATCACATTAGGCTGTTAACAATGGAGTTATAGGGAGTGGGCACAATGTTTTTTAAAAAAGGAGAAAGGAAGAGGAGACATAAAGCAAAAAAAAATTTTTAAAGACTAAAGAAAGGGAAAAACTTTATGTATAGACATAGCTAGCAAATGAACAGAAGATCAATAGATCAGTGTAGAGGGAGGTGGCAGGAAAGGCTGGGAACAGCTGCTGAAGTGACAGAGCAGTGGCCCCACGCAGTGTGCTGGAAGACGAAACGTCCAGGTAGTGGCCTGCAGAGTCTGACCCAGAGTATGATGGGGCATCAGCAGGAGGCCACGGTCCCTAGGCTGCCTCTTTAAGGGACGGGGTGGAGCCACGTGGAAGCTCCACACGGTCCTGAGCCCAGGTCCCCTCAGTTCAGTGAAGCCATGAGTGCTGAGATGAAGGTGACAAGCCAAGGGGGCAGCACTGGCCACAGTCATCCACAGGTGCTGCAGGCCCCTGGTGTGTACACTGCTGGATACGCCTAATATTAGAGAGGTGGCTGAGAGGGACTTTGCTTCCACATTCCACATTTCGGCTGCTCACAGTGTTTGCTTACAGGACACATGCTGACCACTTAGCTGAAGCCCAGAATCTTCCTCCACTCACAGAGGCTCAGAAGGATAAGTTTTGACATCTATCAATCGTCACCCTGGCTGCCAAAGTCAAGTGTATCCTATATGCAGTACCACTGGAGGCCCCTGTCCTGCAGAACATGTGGCATCCGGAAGACCCTGTCATTGAGGCCGTGTACGCTGACGTGATTCGCCTCCCTCAACCAGCCCAACCAGAGACTGGAGGTTGACATCCAGCACCAGGACCTCAGTGCCACTGCCTGAATCCTGCAGGAGTGGTGTGTGGGCGGCAAAGTGGTGCTGTCAGGCACTGAGGAGCAGGTGAGCCATGCAGCCCCATCTCAGGACCCTGAGCAACACGTGACTGAGCTGAGGGAACCAACTCCTGGCACCAACCAGTGCCAGCCCAGCGAGAAAGCTTCAAAGGGCAAGGGGCTCTGAGGGAGCGCCAAGATTTGGTCCAGGTCGAACTGACAGGACTGTCATTTCTTCCCTGGGACTGTGGGGTCCCAGCTATCTGCCTGCCCCTTAGGAGTCCTCAGAGAACTTTCCTGTGCCCCTGACCAGTTGATAATCCTAGGTTCATGACCCTTCACCTCCCTTCTCTCCCCGACTCCCAAGGGAGGAGGCAAGTATAAGTCATGTTTTTGTTGGTACTTTTTGTTTTATGTGACTTTCTTTCCTTTTTCCCCTTTTCTCTCTTTTTAAAATAAATTTATTTATTTATTTATTTTTGGCTGCATTGGGTCTTCATTGCTACATGCGGGCTTTCTCTAGCTGCGTTGAGCGGGGGCTACTCTTCGTTGCGGTGTGAGGGCTTCTCATTGTGGCGGCTTCTCTTATTGCAGAGCATGGGCTCTAGGCAGGCAGCCTTCAGCAGTTGTGGCGTGCGGGCTCAGTAGTTGTGGCTCACGGGCTCCAGAGCACAGGCTCAGTAGTTGTGGCGCACGGGTTTAGTTGCTCCGCGGCATGTGGGGTCTTCCCAGACCAGGAGTTGAATCTGTGTCCCCTGCATTGGCAGGCGGATTCTTAACCACTGCGCCACCAGGGAAGTCCTGTATGTAACTTTCTTATGTGTGCCATTGTTCCCTCCTCCTCCCTGCCATGCTCTCTCCCCTGTTTCTTTAGAAGCCAGCATCTGTCCCTGTTTATTATATGTCACTGAGTAGGCGGGGCTGCTATGTCCTCAGCATAACCCACATGTGTTCCTTCTCCCACCACCCCAGCCCTGCATACCTAACCCCCAGCTCCTACTCCCTGCCCCCAGGCTATTTGGGGAGCATCTGAAGAGCCACAGGGCTCCCACCTTAATTCCCATCCTGAGAGTTCTGGGAGCCCGCCTGCCTTTCTAGGAGTCACTGATGAAAGTCTAGGACACTTTCAACTCAGAATCCTGTCACACTGCTGTTGTTTCCTTTCCTCTTTCCTGCCCTTGGGTCCTGGGAATGCTACTGCTTTGATGACTCCATGGCCTAAGGGCAGCTGTTTCTTGAGCTGTTGTGAGATGGTTCATTCTTGGCCCTGGCTATCTTAGAAAGCCTGATGGCAATCCTGGAAGGATTTATACTTCCTTTTGTGAGTTTGGTGGGGAAGGGCAGGGGATATATTGTAATAAAAAGAGTATATATAAATATATCTATATATAACACGACAGAAATAAATCTGCAAGAGGTCTATCTACAAAAAAAAAAAAAGATTAATGTAAAGGAGGGTCACAAGACCCTTAGTTATACCATCTCATCCTTTTCCTTCTTCGGTGGTATAGTTGCATAATATAAGCTCTTAACTGTCTAAAAGCACACGAAGAGGGGGAAAAAAAGAAGGGAAACAAAGGCATGGCTAATAACAAAATAAAGATGGCCAATTCGTAAATAACTGAGATTTGCCTATAGTTAGACAAAGCAAATTCACATGTTGATTTTTATTCCATAGTCAGTCACTTAAGTTTTCATTTTACCTTCTCTGTTGTTACAAAATAAGCTGAGCTACCGACTATAGAAATTGTTCTTTCCTTCTGGAGGCTAGATAGGTGAGACTCTCATTACAATTGTCACAATCTATCTACCTCCCTTATTTACCCATACAAATACTTATATTAACAGAAGATGTCAGAACTGAAAGGGACCTCATATCAATAGGTATCAATTCCCCTTTTCTTTAAAAAAATTAATTTGTTTATTTATTTATTTATGGCTGTGTTGGGTCTTCATTTCTGTGCGAGGGCTTTCTCTAGTTGCGGCAAGTGGGGGCCACTCTTCATCGCGGTGCGCGGGCCTCTCACCATCGCGGCCTCACTTGTTGCAGAGCACAGGCTCCAGACGCGCAGGCTCAGTAATTGTGACTCACGGGCCTAGTTGCTCCGCGGCATGTGGGATCCTCCCAGACCAGGGCTCGAACCCGTGTCCCCTGCATTAGCAGGCAGACTCTCAACCACTGCGCCACCAGGGAAGCACCCCCCCCCCTTTTATGAAGAGGAAACTAAGGTTCAGAGAGGTGAAAAGAGGCAGCATGCCAAAAAACACAACTCAAATTAATAGGAGAGCTGAGACATGAACCCAATTTCCTGAGTCCAGACCCAATGAGTATTGTTTCCATTACATGATACGGCCCTGACAGTGTCACTCACTGATCCACCCCTAATTGATAATGTGGCCATTCAATGGTTAGCAGCGTAAATAAGAAGAATCCCCAAACCTCTGGTTGTTTGCAGATGGTCGCCAGAGAACCATGATGACAAAGAGGATCATGGAGAACAGCAACCGCCAGATGGCATCATCCACCCACAGCTCCCGCCAATCCTACCAAAAGGGGAAAAAATACACTTATATACATTATCTTAACCCTTTGTTCGCAAAGCCCTTTGCATAGAACAAGAACTATTTGTTTATTCATTCAACTTATATTTACTATGGGCCTGCTATATGCTAACAAGCACTGCGCCAAGCACAAAGTGAATGAACCTAATTTCTTCCCTTGTAGTGATTACCATTGTTAAAGAAAAGGCACTAACCAAACAGAGTGCTTGTCAATGCTTCATTATAGCTCTGAGAATCTTTAGGGAAGGGTTTTTATATAAGGTAAGAGAAAGTAACATCAGGTTGTTATTTTTTTATACTTTTCATTTTCATTTCTTTAGTTTTACCAGAACAGAGCCTTAGTTGCCTCCAAAGAAATGCTACTGACCAGTCTTTGTGCTCAGATCTTAAGGACATGGTTTTTACTCAGATTAGCATTATTCACACATACTTAATGTTTAAGACTCTGGATTTCTTATTTGAGAATTTTTAGTTAAAGCCAAGATTGGGTTATGACAGACTGTGGTTATCACTTATAAAATTCTCTTGAACTACTAGTATATATAGTATATGATACATATAGAATACTCAGGAGGAGAGAAGCATTCTAACCCTCAGAGTGGAGACCTAACTCTAATTTTTTATAAGGTACAAACCTTACCACTGTCATCAACATCATTGTCTGTGTGTAACAAACAGTACACTATTCCTAAATGCATGTGTTTGTTAACTCACCGACTGACAAGTCACTATCCTGAACTTCATGGTTGTCCAGATGATAAACACAATAGATGCTAAGAGGAAATATAAAACCTGGTCAGTATGAATGTTGGTTTACATCCCCAGTTACATTCTCCAATTCTGGTTAAGTGGAATCCCCCACATCCCTAACCACCAAACATCACCGTCACTTTCTGTTATTTTAACATATTTATTCAATACAAATTTACTTAACTACTCTATACAAGGCCCATGTACTCTTGTCAAACCTTTCTGTACTTAAAGAATAGTTTTGTTTACTATCTGGCTACTTCAGTAACCCTGAGAATTGGAAATGAAGTTATTGGAAATGTGGCTTTTCCCAGCAATATCAATAATACAATTTTTCCCCTTCCTTTATCCTTAGTATAGTAATGCTCATTTTTCTTTAGCTGGTCAGATGGGAAAAAAAAGGCTGATAAAATGACTGCAAGACAAACACAACTGTTGGTTCCAATCACAGGCCAGACTTCACTTTTCCTGCTACAAGGGCCAAAAGGCAGAAAATAAGCCTACTTTGGCTATGGTCTACCTAATATCTATATTTTATGCATGCTTAGTAACATACGTACAAGGAGTATAATGGCAACGTACCCTGACCTAAAATTCTATAGCTATTTAATAAAACCAAATAAGCAAGTATTAATGTCTTCTAAAAGGAATCTGAATGCTCTATGGCACTCAAGCTAACTTGCTTCAAGAAAAAGAATGGAGACAGGATAGAGATATACTAACAGCTGAATTAATTTTCATCTATTATACTTAAACTAAATGGTTCTCAATCTTTTCTGAACCACAGACCCCTTTGAGAATGACAAAAGCTAAAGACCACTTCCCCAAGTAAAATGCACAAAACTTTTCTATGTAATTTTACAGAGCCCACCTATAACCTCTCAGGTTAAGAATCTCTGTTCTAAAAGGATCACATTTAAACATCAGGAAGAAAGTCCCCGACTTACCTGCCACTGCCAAGATAAGTGTGTTGGTGAAATGTCGGTACAAAGAGAGTTTTACAATGTTCCTCCGAAGTTTTAATAGCTTCATTGTTTGAGTCAGGCTAATAAATATGTGTTTGAAGGTCAAGGAAATCAACATTCAGAAAAACCATAAGCTATTAAATTAATCCTCGTTTCTGAGGATCTGGGGTCATAATGATAGAGCTATGGATCCCAGAGGCCTTACAGCTCTCTTATTCTCAATCTCACAACCACCCCAAGCCTCACCATGATTAATAAGAAAGTCTTCATTTTCAATGAGATACTGAAGAGAAGACAGAGCCAGGATAAAATGAGAATGGAGAAAAATAAGAAGAAAAAAGAAAAGAGGAAAATATTAAAAAGAGAAATAAAGACAGGAAGCAGCTTTCTAGAGAAACAAAAAGAAAAAAGAAAAAGAAAGACAAATGGAAGAAAATGAAATGAAAATGAGTAACAGGTAAGGGAAGAGAAGTTAGCATTATCTTCTCTCTTCCTTTAAGGTAGGTAGCTCTGTTCTCACTGTCCCAGCTAATCCAGTCTAGGGTCATAAATACACTTATGCCTACAACCTTCCAGAGTTCTACACTTAGACCCCTTGTGCCATATTAAGAGAACTGCCATCAGCTGCCAGATCAATCCTGAATTAAAAGGACAGTACAATTACAATTGGTCGAGTATTCCAGGCAGTTAGGCTCTAAAAGTAATGACTCTCCATTTTCAGAACATTATTCCCAAGCAGAAGTTGCCACAGAAGACAGGAGGGGAATTGATGACTACTGAAGAGGATATCTGCTCTCATGTCCGACTTTCAGAATGAGCAGACACAAAAATCAATGAGGTGGAGCTTGGTCTGTGCTTTGACAAAGACTTATTAACAAGCTGCTACCTAAACACTGGGTTATCTCATTGTTTGGTCCAGCCCCACTTTCCTCTCTCCACTCCTCCCAATATTTATAGAGGTTCACAAAGCACACTTGAAAGATATTGACCTAGAAAAGCTTGACCATTTGAACCAAGAACACTTCAATTTCAAAGATTTCTGATATATGATAATCTACTCAAATTCATAAAATTATTTTGTTTACATTCAGCCTTTTATAACCATCACAGTTTATCAAGACAATAATATTCCACACAGAAGCAAATACACAAAAACCAACACAAATTAAAAAAATAAACCAAAAGGATAAAAGTCCCAAAAGTCAAATCCTTCATCCAATAGGCCAAGTCCCTAATAAACAGTATTTAATTTTAAGAAGCAAGAGAAAAAGATTACTTAAATAGAAATCTGTCTGTTACGTGCTGGTTGGCTTCATCTGTAAACGAATCAATATTTACTTGAAAGAGTGGAAGCCTTCAGACAATCCGAAGTCAGCTTTTGAACAGGGGTATAAAACACTTACCCTGTAAGGGGTTAAACCTGCTAAACCTACATAGAATTTTAAGAGAGTCAAACAACCTTATGTAATCCCCAAACCACATTTTAAGAATCAAAATCTTTTCATAATTTTCAAAGCATTTAATAATTCCTAGAGGCTGAAAGAAATGTCAGGAGCAGGGCGGCCAGTGATTCTAACACTAAGTGGGGTGCACAAATAAGTCCAAAATCAAAGTGAAATGTTCATTAAAAAAAAAAAAAAGGAAAGCCACAAGCTTTTATCTTGTGCTCAGATCACAGTCACCAATTTCTGATGCAATTTTAAAAATTAAAAACAAAAAAACTGCTTACCTGAGGCCTCAGGTTGTTAGACTAAACATACCCTACCTAATCTCAGACTAAGGAGTAATCAATAAAACTGTTAAAAAAAAAAAAAAACCCTTTGCAGAAAGATCAATGGAAACCCATCTCCAAAAGGAGAAAATAGACTGCCATCAAAGAATCCAATGAGAAGGATATCCACCAGCACAGGGCAGTGTCTAGGAAAGCCAAGGGGATAAAGGCCAAGGAAGCAAGATCAGTCTGGGCCTGCAGACAAAGAAAAAGAGGTGGTGAAAAAAAGAGATGTCCAGAGAGGCACAGAAATGAAACCAGCACATGATTCTGCATTTATATAATCATCTGGAGTGGTTTTGCATTTGAACTGAAAGAAAACAAAAAGGAGTAACATTTGGCACCTGCATCACTCTTCCCTTCTGACAAACCATCATGTATAATATACAGCTGTAAGCATTTCACGCAAATTGTTGATTACAATCTCAGTACAATGAAACGTGCTGCTAACTAATAAGGGTTCTTTAATATAGAGTTATAACGTGGTAATAGAGTTCTTAGTACCCTAAGATCCATGGTAGGAAGTGACCACACCAAAAACTTTATGGCAGTATAAGTTCCCATTCCATCCTATCATTTCCCATCATTTTGGTTTTGGCTATAAGTCCTGAAGACCCTTCTCATATTTAAAATTACTGCATCATTAATATACTAAGAATTATTGATTTCTGGAATTGTAATATACAATGTATTTTTATGAAAAAGAGCTCACCTCAAAATAAGATGTAAGGCAAGTATCTATCCCCAAAACTATGCTGCTTGCTTTCATAACGTTTAAGATGCTATTTATTTAACTCTAACTACCCAATCACCAGGGCATTACTGAAAGGATATCCATAAAATAATACAGGCATCAATTGCTGAGAGGGCCAGGTTTACTATCAAAGCCAAGGGATAAGAAAAATACTACAGCAGCAGAAGAAAGAAAATGAAATTGACAGGTGGTTAAAGTTGCTGAAAGTCTAAGGAAATTACATACAGAGGACAGTGTGGTTTGAAAACCAAATTTGCATCCATAAAGTGTTTCATTTAAGGGGCAATTTGTTGCAAAACTTACTGAGCCCAGTTTAATTGAGAGAAAAGTTGACAGCATTTACCATGTTGAATCTAACAAGTTATTGCAGAGAGAAATTTTTAAATAAATAGGAAAATAACTGGAATGACCTAGGGAGGCCCACTTCTTCACATTAATCCAGCTCTAACATAAATTTCTTTATCACCTATGTCTCAGTGCTTTGGTTTCCTTCCCTAACAAAAGGCATAATTATGTAATTGTAAATAATTATGTAAAATATAATCAGTTGAATTTTAAGAAAGCCTCCAAAATGCAAGTGCTGGTTAAGCAAAGAGCACTGTCACTTTAAAACAAAAACCAGATTAACCAGCAAGTGCATGATTACAATGTTTGTCACTTAGGCAAGAATGGAGCCAGCTGCTCCACTGCTGCTTCCCACCGGGGAATTAGTAAATAAGCAGTAATCTGGGGACAGGTGGGAAAGCGTTCATTCCCCATCACACATTAAATTTATGAAGCTCTAATAGATAGATTAAAAAGAAAAAATGAATTATACAGACGTTTGGTAAACCAGAGCCCAAAGGTGACTTAGAGGAAATAGTAAAGAAGCCCACAGACATTACCAATTAACCTCCTCAAGACAAAAACTATATATCTGAAATGACCACAAAAATTCTGATTAAGCAATACTGACCCCAGTAACTCTGAGGACCCCTTCCATGCCAGAGAACAAAAGATAAAGGGCTCCTGCTACCACAACCTTGTGAAGAGTGACTCCAAGGCGAGGCCTAAAGAGGAAGCAAAGAAATGAGTACAAATGCAACAAACCCCAAGACAAGCTAAGTAACAGAAACTCATGTTGATTAATGCAGGCCAACAACTTAACAGATATAAGCCAGACATACTTGATTCAGCTGAGAAAAACTCAAACAAACATATGGTCTTAAGTCAAGACAGTGAACGCTAGAACTGGAGATCTGGTCCCTGGTTACTGCATTTTTTTAAAAACTTTTTATTACAGAGAATTTTGAAACATATTCAATAGTATAATGAACCCCTATAAACCCATCATCCAGTCCCAAAAGCCATCAACCTACACAACTAATCCTGCCCCATGCACACCTCATCCACGTCCCATCCTCCCATACTATTCTGAAACAAATCCTAGATCTTACCTTTTATTTATATGTATTTCCGTATGTTTTTAAACAGATATGGACTTTGAAAAAACATAACCACAATATCATTATCAAATCTATAACTGTTAACAATTCCTTAATACAATCAAAATCTTATTAAAACTCATTAAATAGTCTGTTATCAAGCTCAAAATCCAGCAAAATGTGAAAAGTCTGAGTAGCTTCTGTGTCAAGGAGGAAAAATCTTAGATCCTTGATATTCAAAGTACCTCTGAATCAGAATCTACGTTTTAACAATATCCCCAGGTGATTCATTAGTGCATTACAGTATGAGGTGCACTGCCTTAAATCATGTCTACCTAAGCCTTAGCAATGTCTGTTCTTATATTTTGTTATATGCTAGAAAAACTGCAAATGAGCAGGAATTTATTTCCCCAAAGGTGTTATCTTAGAAACCCAGAATACTGCCTGGCATACAGGAGGCAACCACATATGTTAAATGAATAAATACATTTTCAAAGTGAGAACCCCCCATTCCCCTAATCCCATTTAAAGCAAAACTCCTTTAAATGAATGAAAAATTTTAAAAAATTAAAGTCCCCCATTTCTTTAATTCCACTTAAAGCAAAACTCCTTGAAATAATTGTCTATACCTAACTCCAATTCCTCTCCCCCTATTTAAGAGAGAATTCCCCTTATTCTCTCTTAAACTCACTCCAATCAAGCTTTTTGTCCTACCCCTTCATCAAAACTGTTCTCATTTAAGGTCGCTAATATCCTCCATGTAGTTAAATCCAATGATCACTTCTCAATCCTCTTACTTGACACACTTAATCACTCCCCCCTTGAAACAGTGTTCAGCTTTGTCTTCCACTTCACTGGTCACTGCTCAATTTCCTCTGCCCTAATTCTACTTCACCTCATTGACTTCTAAATAATAATAGTCCAAGGGCTCAGTCCTTTGACCTCTTCTCTGTATACACTCACTTCCCTGATGATCACATCCAGTCTTTTTTTTTTTTTTTTTTTTTTTTAGAAATTCACGTTCTTTTATTTATTTATTTATTTATTTATGACTGTGTTGAGTCTTCGTTTCTGTGCGAGGGCTTTCTCTAGTTGCGGCAAGTGGGGACCACTCTTCATCGCGGTGCGCGGGCCTCTCACCATCGCGGCCTCTCTTGTTGCGGAGCACAGGCTCCAGACGCGCAGGCTCAGTAATTGTGGCTCACGGGCCCAGTTGCTCCGTGGCATGTGGGATCTTCCCAGACCAGGGCTTGAACCCGTGTCCCCTGCGTTGGCAGGCAGATTCTCAACCACTGCGCCACCAGGGAAGCCCCACATCCAGTCTTAACGGCTTTAAATAACAGCTACATCCTTATAACTCCCAAATTTATATCTCTGCCTTAATTTCTCCCTCCTACTTCCCTCATTTGGATACCTAACTGAACTCCTAATCCTGCCTCCACTCCAAACTTATTCCATTTAAGATCTTCCTGAACTCAGTAAACGTCAATTCCATCCTTCCACTTGCTTAGATCAAAATAGTTGACATCATCCTTGATTCTAGATCAAAATAGTTGGCATCATCCTTGATTCCTTTTCTCTTTCACATCACACATTTGATCTACCAGCAAAGTCCACTGGCTCTACCTTCAAAATATAAAAGAATCTGACCACATCTTAACATTTCTTCCCCTGGTGTACATATAGCTTCTTCACCGACTTGGATCTTTGCTTAAATGCCAAAGTGAAGCCTTCCTTGGCCACCATATTTACAACTGAAAGTTCCACCTCCTGCCTAGAACTCTATATGCTTCCCCTGCTTTATCTGCTCACTGACACGTCAGATTTTTCACTCACGTATTTTTTTTTACTCACGTATTTTTTGTCTGTGCACCAGTCTGTCCACAAATGTAAACTCCAAGTCTTTTGTTCTCTTGCTGTATCCCTAGGGCCTAGAACAATGTCTAATATATAGAAGGCACTCAAGAATGCTCTTCCCATTAAAAAAATCTGATTTGCAAGAATACTTTGGAAGAGTAAAGTCACAATAAGTTTATTCTAAAAGTTTGATGTTTCAATGTCATTTGCTATACTGCAGGTTTTCCTGCAGATGCTCCTTAAATTCTAAGCAGTAGAATGAAACACTAACATTTTTCCAACTTTTACAAATCCACAGAATTTCAGATACCTTTGATTTCAGGACTATTTCTTATATCGACTCTTTCAGAATTACATTGGAAACCTGAAACACTGTTTCAATTTAATCAGCATTTTAATTTGCTCTTCCATATAGGAAGTTAATACTTACTTGACTATGCCATATCCCAGACTGACTATGATGACCAGGGTTCGAGCCAGTGAGCGTTTAACTGCTGAAAGCAGCTCTGCAAGGATCAGGGCACCTTGCACTGTAAGAAAGAAAAAAGGGGGAAAAAATGCAGTATGTAAACTAGGTTTGGGAAAAGGCACAATTCTAGAACCAGAATGTAGATTTCTAACACTCTTCAGAAGAAGCACTGATATTAGTCCTACTTAAAAAGAATACCTCTTCTGCGATGTTTACAAGTACAAGCTGGTATCACTTAGGGTCTTACTCATGTGGATAGCAATCTGGGTGTGCTCAATTTACCTTCCCTCTTCACCTCCCGCTTCACTAAAACCTCAGCAGAATACCTCACCCTACTTCAACAATTTATAGCATCTAAGGAATATTCCTCCCAGTTTAAAACACTGTGAGGGCTTCCCTGGTGGCGCAGTGGTTAAGAGTCCGCCTGCCAATGCAGGGGACACGGGTTCGTGCCCCGGTCCGGGAAGATCCCACATGCCACGGAGCGGCTAGGCCCGTGAGTCACAACTGCTGAGCCTGCGCGTCTGGAGCCTGTGCTCTGCAACGGGAGAGGCCCGCGCACCACGATGAAGAGTGGCCCCCGCTCGCCGCAACTAGAGAAAGCCCTCGCACAGAAACGAAGACCCAACACAGCTATAAATAAATAAATAAATAAATTTAAAAATGGTCCACATCAAAAAAAAAAAAAAAAAAAACACTGTGAAATATAGCTATATGTAGGAGAGCACAAAACACAACACAGAATTTTCAACTCACTTTCACATCTATTATTTTCAAGCCATTTCAAAGACCAGGGAAAGATCTAATTAGTATATCTTACAACAAGAATTATTAATAATTAAATGGTCTGATGAGAGACAACTGAAGCTATCACAAAAAAACACTTCAGTACGAAACAATTTCTATCACTACCTGTTCACCTTACTAAACCATAAATACCCTCCTATTTTCTCGGTATTACTATATTTTACCAACATCCCCCACCCAGTATCTCTGAAATCAAGGTAGGTCTTACAATCAACGGCATCTTACAATTAAATTAGCAGTATTTACCTTCTTTCTTAGATGCATATAATAATGGTACCTTAAAAATCAACAGCAACTGAGATTCAATAATGATAATAATAGTCCCAAAGTGGCCACTACTGTAGTAACTTCTGTGAGTTTGTTTCAATAAAATTACTCTTAAATAACTGAACCCACAATTTAAGAGATTAAAAACAAAGTCACAATCACAGTGATTCTGCTTAAGTTATTCTAATAATTAAGTAACTGCAAAGTTACAGCTACTTAATGACTGCTGACCTTAGGAAAATTGTCTTAAGTTTCACCTGTCAATCACTAACAAACTGGCAAACATTTTTTGGTCACATACCAGATTCTCCTTTGTATCGGATGTTCTGATATTCTGCATAGAAGACAGCTTTCTCGAGCATTCCCAGGAAGATGACAGCGCCAATCCAAAACTGAATTCTCAGGAGATCTCTCCAATAGCAAGCAGACCATGCCAGCCACAGAACACCAAATAGGACATATACAATACACATCACCATGAAAAACTGTCATCCAAGTGGGTAAAAGGGAAAAAGAAGGATTAGGGCCAAGAGCCAATTTAGAATCAATACACAGTCTTAACATATTGTAAAAAATATACATACTACACCTTCTATCTTAAAAATTATTTTATTTCTTTGAAGTTCAATACTAAGATGAAAAAACTGTCTCCTCTCGGGCAGAGAGAGACAACCTAAGAGTCTCCCTTAGAGAGTGACCGCTCTTTTGTATTAAAAGAGTTTTTTCGGCTCACAATCTAAAATTATTTAAATGAAGACAATGAGAGGAAAAAAGGCACGGCAGGGTTAAGATACAGCTGAAGGCAAGGAAACACAACAGAGCGGGAAAACTATAAAAGCACAAGGAAAAAGAAAAAAAACCCACAAACAAAAGAAATCTGAAAACAGATTAAGGATGTTCTCAGACACACAGACTGAAAAGGAGAAAGTGTCATCATTTACTCATCCTAAGTGGGATCAGAAACTATAGGGTTTTGAGAAGTACCCCATTTTGGATCCTAGAGAGGATATGAGAGGTGAAATGACCTTTGAGGTACTTTCCAACTCTAAAATTCCACAAGTCACTGACTTCATTTTACACATGAGAAAATGAGGCACAGAGGGGTTCACTGACACTTCCAAGATCACATTCTAGTAGGAAGTAAGTACAGAACCACAAGCATTATTTTCTGAACTGTTGAGGAACAAGTCTTTAATACTGCCACAAAACATGGACAATCTTTCAAGCTAAACTCATTTAATGTTGAGGTTAAAGAATATAAGTTCACTTACAATCATCAATGGGTATTCTTCAAGCGTGAGGTATTCATAGGGACCTTTCACTTCAACAGTCACTGCCAAAACACAGTCCTCAGAATTAATGTAAAGAATGAAAAAATTAAACAAAAACATTGTCTGATATTTGTTTGATGAAATTAATGAAAACTCCATTGGGTAATTTACTTTTATCCATTTCAATCCTGGTGATTATTACATTTGTAAAGCACTCTGAAATTCATAAAGTGTTCTGATGGTTTGTGCTGTGTCCTGCACAGGTCTCAGCATGACTCTGCTCTAGTCAGTTATCTTAGGTGGAAAAGCCCTTTGTTCCCACACTCACATCCTTTAAAGACTAAGTTGAATGTATTTCCTCCACAAAACCTGGTGAGCTGCCCAAGTGGAACTATTCCCCATCTCCTCTAAATTCCATACATACTTCATGTATGCTTTTTCTTACATCACTAATATGCTTTGAAAAGTAATGGACTTCATTCCTTCATTCTGCCGCCCTCTTTGTTCTTTTCTCTCTCCTTACCTATATTTTCCTACTGCTTTCTTTCTTTCTTTTTTACCTACTATAATTTTATGTGACTTTCATACATTAATATATCATTTTCAGAAGATGCTTAATAATAATGAAGTGTTTAATGAAGCAGAACAAATGACAGTAACAACAAGAATTTGGAAGATTTGCCTTACTGAAGCAAACCTATGACTACTTTAAAATTGTAATTGATAAAACTACTTGGATAAATTTTAAGTATGACTAATAAATAAACTGATTTATCTGAGAAGTGATATCTATCTCCAGAGAGAGACTATTCAACAAAAATTTCCTACTAATTTTTATCAAGCAAAAAGGACATACCATTATTAAAAGTAAATCAGGTCCAATACTTATATGAAGAAAAGGAGCATCCCATAATAGCAATCACAAAAATTTCATAGCTGAACTGGTTAGTAATCTAAACCCTCTTAATTTAATAAAAGAGTAAATAAAATAATTAGTAAATATCTGTCAAATTCTTTGTTGACTCTACAGCAGGGGTCAGCAAAATACAGCACATGGACCAAATCTGGCCATCTATTCCAAAGTTTTATTGGAAAATAGTCACATCCACCTACTTACATACTGTTGATGGCTACATTTACACCACAGTGGCAGAGTTGGGTAGTTGTAGCAGAGAGAACATTTACTATCCGGCACTTTAAGAAAAAGTTGGCTAATCCCTGCTCTATGCTAAAATATAACATACATTTACTGAGCACTTACCATGTGACACACACTATGGAAAATACAGGAGATGGAAAGATGTAAAAGATGTTTTCTGCCATCTAGTGGATTACTATCTTCAGGGGAGAGGGAGTTGGAAAGCAACAGGGAACTGTGCCCCTGAGCCAGACCCAGAAGGATGAGTGTGTATTTTCTATGATGAAGTAAAAAGCCATCCAGGTAGAGGACATTACATGAACAAGGACTGGTGTGAAAATGCATGATATATTTAAAGAACATGTAGTTTGAGACTCCATATGGTACCATACAGTAGCATTTTGACACAAGGCAGCAAAAGGTAAACTGGAACAATTTGTAGAGTTTTATAAGCCTTGCTGCAGAATTGGACATTTTATAGTAACAGGAAGACATCAAAGGTTTTAATGAAGGTAAGAAAGATGATAAAAGTGTTTTAGAGAGAGAATTTTAGGACTTTCACAAGGTGTAGTTAAGTTTTGAGTATCATCTTTTTAGTTCCAAACAACAGATGGACAAAACAAAAACAAAAAAGAGAGGAAACAAAAAGGACATGAGCTCAAAAACAAGATAAACAGCTCCATGTATCAAAACTGAACAAAAACTCAGAACAGTGCATGAGGCTGAATCCATGGTCATGGTGGACTCTGGGCCCCAAAGTATGCTACAGTAGTTGAGCATGCAGCTCCTGTGGAATCACTGAAACTAGTAGGAGTCTAAGATAAAGGGGGACCAGAGCCAGATTTGATGCATGAAGAGCCTGAAGTGGACTGGAGCAAGGTTTCTTCTCCATCTTTTTCAAAGAAAGAAGGTACAAGGTAAATCTTGGCAAATGCTCCTTGAGACTATTACTCATTAGGAAGCCATGCGCCTAGATACAGGAGGATATACATATGTCTTGGGTCTAGAAACTGCCAGGCCACCTCTGGTTTGCCTAGATCTGCTATATTCCATATTACTAAGGAGAATAAGACCCATCTCTGTCTTGGGAATTAAACATTCAATACAAGAATCCATAAAAAACAAAAGTTTAAAATTAAGTCAAATGAAATAAAGATGAAAGTAGAAATTAATGAAATCGACAATGAAATAGGAAAATTAAAACCAAAAGCTGGTTCATTGGGATAAAAATATAGTAAAATAGAATTCTAGAAATATTTTAAAAGTTAAAAAGAGAAGGCACAGAAGCAATATTAAGAATAAAAATAGGGCTTCCCTGGTGGCGCAGTGGTTGAGAGTCCGCCTGCCAATGCAGGGGACACGGGTTCGAGCCCTGGTCTGGGAAGATCCCACATGCCGCGGAGCAACTGGGCCCGTGAGCCACAATTGCTGAGCCTGCGCGTCTGGAGCCTGTGCTCCTCAACAAGAGAGGCCGCGATAGTGAGAGGCCCACGCACCGCGATGAAGAGTGGCCCCCGCTTGCCGCAACTGGAGAAAGCCCTCGCACAGAAACGAAGACCCAACACACCCAAAAATAAATAAAGAAATAAATTTAAAAAAAAAAAAAAAAGAATCTTAAAAAAGAATAAAAATAGATTTTTTTTTTGTAAAGTAATATCATTACTAACTTTATGCCAGCAAATTTGAAATCTTGAATGAAATGGACAATTTCTCAGTGGGAAAAAAAAGAAAAACCCTGATTCAAGGAAAAATAGAAAAACTAAAACTAAAATACTTATTACTATTAAAGAAAATAAATCGGTTGTTGGGACTCCGCTGGTGGTCCAGTGGTAAAGAATCAGCCTTCCAAAGCAGGGGATGTGGGTTCGATCCCTGGTTGAAGAACTAAGATCCCACATGCTGCGGGGCAACTAAGCCCTCGCGCCACAACTACTGAGCCTGCGTGTCTCAACTGGATAGCCCAAGTGCCACAAACTACAGAGCCCATGTGCTCTGGAGCCTGCGTGCCACAACTAGAGAGAAGCCCATGTGCCGCAACGAAAGATCCTGCGTGCCGCAACTAAGACCTGACACAGCCAAAAATAATATAAAGAAAGAAAGAAAGAAAATACATCAGTTGTTTAAAATCCTCATGGCATGGGACTTCCCTGGTTGTCAAGTGGTTAAGACCCCACGCTTCCACTGCAGGGCGATCCCTGGTCGGGGAACTAAGATCCTGCATGCTGCGCAGTGAGCCAAAAAAAAACCCCCAAAAAACAAAAAACCTTCATGAGGGAAAAAAAGAACATCAGGCCAAAACACTATCATAAGTGAGTTCTATCAAACATTCAAGGAATGGATAATTCTATCCTTACAAAATCTGCTCAACAGAATATAAAAACGGGACATTCTCTGATTCATTGTATGAAACTCGCATAACCTGGATGCCAAAACCCATAGAAGACGTACGAGAAATGAAAATCATAGGCCAATCTTACTTTGAACATAAGACAAAAAACTCTAAATAAAATTCTGGAAAATAGAGAGAGAGAGAGAGAGAGAGAGAGAGAGAGAGAGGGAGTGTGTGTGTGTGTGTGTGTCTGTGTGTCTGTGTGTGTGTGTGTGTGTGTGTGTGTCTGTGTGTGTGTGTGTCTGTGTGTGTGTGTGTGTCTGTGTCTGTGTCAAGGCCAAATAGTGGCATCTCAGAAATTCAAGAATGGTTTAACATTAGAAAACCAGTTAATGCAATGCATCACATTAATAGATTAAATGAGGAAATCTATATGATCAATTTAATCAATACACTTAAAGCATTCCATAAAACTGAGTATTCATTCTAAATACTAAAAAAAGAAAAAAGAAAAAAATTCACTTAGTAAACTAAGAATAGAAAGAAATATCCTGAACCAAATAAAGAATATTTTTAAAAATCTACAGTAGGGCTTCCCTGGTGGTGCAGTGGTTGGGAGTCCACCTGCCAATGCAGGGGACACGGGTTTGAGCCCTGCTCCGGGAGGATCCCACATGCCGTGAAGCAACTAAGCCCATGTGCCACAGCTACTGAGCCTGCACTCTATAGCCCAGGAGCCACAACTACTGAGCCTGCGTGCCGTTACTACTGAAGCCCACGTACCTAGAGCCCATGTTCTGCAACAGGAGAGGCCACAGCTATGAGAAGCCCACGCACCACAACAAAAGAGTAGCCCCCGCTCACCGCAACTAGGGAAAGCCCACATGCAGCAACAAAGACCCAATGCAGCCAAAAAATAAATAAAATAAAAATCTTAAAAAAAAAAGACAGGGCTTCCCTGGTGGCGCAGTGGTTGAGAATCTGCCTGCCAATGCAGGGGACACGGGTTCAAGCCCTGGTCTGGGAAGATCCCACATGCCACGGAGCAACCAGGCCCGTGCGCCACAATTACTGAGCCTGCGCATCTGGAGCCTGTGCTCTGCAACAAGAGAGGCCGCGATAGGGAAAGGCCCGCGCACCGCAATGAAGAGTGGCCCCCGCTTGCCACAACTAGAGAAAGCCCTCGCACAGAAACGAAGACCCAACACAGCCAAAAATAAATTAATTAATTAATTAAATAAATTAAAAACAATAAAAAATCTACAGTAAACATCATACTTAATGGTGAAATGTGCTAATATTGCCAATAAAGTCAGGAGCAAGAAAGGATGGCCACCATCACTGTTTCTATTCAACATTCTACTTGAGAAAGCAGGGGAGGGAAGAAAACTGTAAGGAGAAGGAAGAAACAAAAAAAGAAACCACAGAAAATAAGATCAATTAGTAAGTTATTGTAAAATTCTAGGTAAGAGATAGATGAATCCCTAAACTGGGCAGCGAAAGTAGAAAGGAGAACACTAAGAAAAATTGAGACATTAAAAAATTATCCAAGTCAATCGATTTAAAAATTTCCAAGTTTTGACTTCATAACTAAGTTTTAACAAGTCTACTGAGAACATAATACTAATTGAAAATTTTAAAAGCAGGAGGATCAAATGAAGGAAAATGAAATCTAGTATCTATAATACATAATAAGAAAGCATACGTGAAGTGCCTATCACATACATATTGAATGCAGAAAAATGTTAATTTCTCTCCCTCAATTTTTCTACTTGACAACATTCTTAATTTATTATTCCCTCTTTTTTTTTTTGGCTGCTCTGCGCAGGCTTGTGGGATCTTAGTTCCCTGACAAGGGATCGAACCTGTACCCTCTGCAGTGGAAGCATGGAGTCCTAACCACTGGATGGCCATGGAATTCCCCTTATTATTACCTCTTTAAAGCAATTTTACACTACCCACCATGCGACACAGCTGGATAACAGTAATACAAATGATAAAAAGAAACAAAATGTACTTACTGGTAAAAAGATTACTTAGTGAATTTTCTTTTGATGATTCTTTGGAGGGTGAAATGCCAACATGTACAATAAAAATGTATGGTGCATCTTGCCAAGTTTTCAAGGGCTCATGCATTACCTAGAGAAGAAAGAAGACATCAAATCTCCCAATCTTAAGAATTAAGAACACAGGTTGGCGGGAGGGGGGTGAGGAATTGGGAGATGGGGATTGACACATATACACTATTGATACTATGTATAAGACAGATAACTAATGAGAACATACTGTATAGCACAGGGAACTCTATTTAATGCACTGTGGTGACCTAAATGGGAAGGAAATACAAAAAAGAGGGGATATATGTATATGTATAGCTGATTCATTTTGCTGTACAGCAGAAACTAACAAAACATTGTAAAGCAACTATAATCCAATAAAAATTAATTAAAAAAATACAAAGTGGCAAAAAAAAAACCCACAGGTTAATTACACAATATGAATATTTCGTTCCAGAATGTGCCCAGAAACTTCGTTGAGTCCTTCACTTTTACTCATTAAAACAGTTGCCAAAACAAACAGGCCTACAGTGTATACAATAAAGTAGGTTAGATTATAAATTACTAAAAGGCAGGACATCTTATATTTTGTTATACACAAAAATCTCATGTTTAACTTTTTTTTTTTTAAACAAGGAAAACCTCAATTTAAATCCCTAAAATGAAACTCTACTTAAGCCATGCTAAGATGCTAGGTTATATTTTACACAGATATCCCAAACAAACTAAAGAAATTTAATTTAAATCACCTGGAAAAAACCACCCATGATGACCTCGGTGAATTATAAACACCAGTTCCTGAATCTAATTCCCTTTGTTCAATGCCCTTCCCAAGACCACCACAATTTCTGCTAACAAGGTCTCACATTTATATCAAAAATTTAATCTTGGCTGGGCTATATGGAAAGCAAGAGTCACTGTCCCCCAAAGTCAAGAAAGTAGAATAAATAGTCTCCATGTTTATGGAACTGGTTACCTGATCCAAAGCCAGTTAGTCTGTGCACAGCCCTAGCAAAAAGCCATCAAAGGGTGTGTTGCCTTAAATGCTAGATGGACTATGGACCTTCACAAAAGCAAGACTAAAACAGAAAGACAAGGGAGATGAACATAGAAAATGTTTGGCTGCTTCTTCCTCATGTCTGAAAGGAGGCACTACTATTTAGACTTGCAATTTATTACTTTCTGGTCTTAAAAGGAACTTTTATCCAGAGACCTCTGGGTAAGCGTCACTGATCTATGAAACCCCTCAAAGTGGATAATAGATTCTGCGTTTTCCTAGGGAGCCACAGCTTTTCTCAAATGCTAAAATTATCCTACAACCCAAGAAAATTCTGAACAAGAGTTCAAAAATTATATTCCATGACACAAATTCAAAGTGTCAAAACAAAGCAGATTAAATGATTCTTCAGCTTTACATTTACTAGGTTATCTTAGTAACTTAAGGACATAAATGTCATGTTGAATCATACGTTGATTTACCTCTGCCTGATAGTCTCTTTCTGACAAAATTCAGGGGCACTTTGTGAGAAAACTGTACATATTCAAAGTTACAGGTACATCATGTCCTATTTATCCACTGAACCTCTCCTGAACTTAACTGTTCATTAACCGGTAAAACTTTGGTATAATAAGTTGCTCTGCTATAAATTTTACATATCTTAAAAACTACCTCTTACAAATCTCAAAGGGACTGATTCTCATATTCCAAGATTTGATAAAGTTTGCACTTAACTCTGAAATATAGATATTCTGACCCTGTAAAAATAATATTCATAGGCTAGGCACTCTGTTAAGCATGTAATATTTATTACTTTCTTTAATTCTCACAACAATCCTATCAGATACTATTACTAGCTCCTTCAGTAGGTGAATGGATAAACAAACTGTGGTACATCCAGACAATGAAATATTATTCAGCACTAAAAAGAAATGAACTATCAAGCCACGAGAAGGCATGGAGAAACCTTAAATGCGTTATTACTAAGTGAAAGACACCAATATGAAAAGACTATATATGATCCCAACTATATGACATTCTGGAAGATGCAAAACTATAGAGACAGTAAAAAAAAAAAAATCAGTGATTGCCCGGGGCTTGGGGATAGGGAGGGATGAATAACTGGAGCATAGGGGATTTTTAAGGCAATGAAACTCTTCTGTATGATATTATAATGGTGTTTATCTGTCATTTAATACTTCTTAAAACCCAAAGAATGTACAACACAAAGAACTAACCCTAATGTAAACTACAGACTTCGGTTGATAATGATGTGTCAATGATGGCTCATCAATTGTAACAAGTGTACCACACTGGTGTAGGATGCTGATGGGGTGGGAGTGTGAGTGTGCATCTGTGGAGGTGGTATGTGGGAACGCTCTGTGCTTTTTGCTCAATTTTGTTGTGAACCTAAAACCGCTCCAAAAAATAAAACTTATTAATAGAAAAAAAATTATAATGGTAAACATATCACATTATTCCTTAAATCAAACCAGAAAACTCAGTTAATCAAGATATTAAATCTTTTCTTAGGGGAAGGGACAGAGAGAGGCCCTTTCCTCTAAAAAACATGTTTTATCAGAGTTTTAATAAAAGGGGGTAGAGGTACTGAACTTATTAGTATTCTTTAAATAGGATTATAAAGTATTCTCTTAGGCTCAATTTCAGGAAGAATAATCAAAGGACAGATAATTCTTTGACTTCTTTTGACTATAAACAGACTAAATATTTCTAAACATTACTTGTGATATTCAACAGGGTCATCTTTTCAGCCAGCTTTAATCACTGGGAACAGGGCTCAAGCCTTCAGTAGAACTTAAAAGTATGCTATGCACAGAAGACCACTGAATAAAGCACAATTACAAATAGCCAATATGCATGTAAATGGATATTCAGCATCAACAATTATTGTTTAATACAATTTACAAAAATTTAACCTGAAAAACTGCATAAATCTGTTTTAAATTATAATAGCCATTGTTTGTGAGGAACGAGGGAAACGCAATCTTACTTTCTTGGGACCACAAATCACTACTTGTCTCCAGAGCACTTTGACAAAACATTACAAAAGAATTTATAAATTGTGCATATACTTGGACCCAACAGTTCCACCTCTAGGAATTTAGGCTAAAGAAAATATTATAAATGTGCACAAAGATACAGCTAGACACTATGAACATGATCCTATCCATAACAGTGAAAATTTGGAAGCAACCCAATGTACATCAACTGGGAGTTAATTATAAAAATCATGGTAAAATAGTAAGCAGCCCAAGAGAGGCCTGAGTAGGCCCTAACTGCTCACCCCGACTGATCTTAAGGCTCTGTACAAGAAGGAAGTAAAAGTTAAAACAGAGTTTTAAATTGTGAAAGAAGCCAGACACAGGCCACAAATTGTACAATTCCATTTATATGAAGTGAACAGAACAGGCAAATCCACAGAAACAGAAAGAATAGTGTTTGCCTAGAGCTGGGGGAACAGTGGAATGAGGAGTGACGGCTAATGACGGCATGGTTAGTTTTTGGGGTGATGAAGATGTTCTGGAATTAGACAGTGATTGGTGGTCGCACAACTAAAACCTCTTACTTGTACATTTTAAAAGGGTAAATTTTGAGATATACTCTTCCAATTATATTCTATCACAAGATTTTACGTGGAGTTTAAGGTTCTTCCTTAAAAGTTTCTTACTATTTACAAATAATATTTATACGGTGATAATTACAAAACAATACAGACTGATTGTAGCAAACATGAAAAAGAGAAAACATAAAAAAGAAAATAAAAATCACTCACAATATCATCCAGATATAACCACTATTAACATTTTGGTGTATAACTTCCATTCTTAAGTTTCTTTTTAAATGTAAGCATAAGATAAGAATTTAAAATAAACAAACATAAGAACACTAAAATGTGTTCAATGCCCTAAATTCCCTATCACACTTACAGTTTTGTCTCCAGTAAAGGTAAGATTTGTTCCATTCTCCTTGGCCTTCAAACAAACACACACACAAAAAAGAAAATTAATTCAGAATTTCTACTTTACTCTCAGAAATATATAAAAAGGAAAACAATTACCTCCTGTTTTTCTCCTAAAAGAGGCAATCGATGCACGAAATCCCCAGAAAAACTCTATGAAAGAAATAGAAAACTAAAATTAAAGATGTATAACAGCAAAAGAAAAGCATAGCTCAAAATCCACAGAAACAGGGCTTCCCTGGTGGTGCAGTGGTTGAGAATCTGCCTAATGCAGGGGACACGGGTTCGAGCCCTGGTCTGGGAAGATCCCACATGCTGCGGAGCAACTAGGCCCGTGAGCCACAGCTGCTGAGCCTGCGCGTCTGGAGCCTGTGCCCCGCAACGGAGTGGCTGCGATAGTGAAAGGCCCGCACACCACGGTGAAGAGTGGCCCCCGCTTGCCGCAACTAGAGAAAGCCCTCGCATGAAACGAAGACCCAACACAGCCAAAAATAAATAAAATAAATAAATAAATAAAGTAGCTATTAATTTAAAAAAAAAATCTACAGAAAGTTAAAGCAAAACATATTATAAAAGTAAACATAATAATACGGCATTAACAGACAAAATACTTCCAATTAACCACAAACAAGTGAATAAAACCTTGCTAGAAACTAAAAAATAGTATCAAACCAAACTGGCCACTCAATTTTTCTATAAGATTATAGATATTGTCATTCTTGACAAAACCTTAGACAGAAAACATACAAGTAGGATAAATGGATGTCACAGTTCCCTGAATTTCTACAGATGAGGAAAATGTGGCTCAAAGCTATAAAGCTTTAGATACAGAAATGGGATCTGAACCTAAGATTCCTAACTCTGAGGTCCACTGCTCCTTCCATCACAACACATGCCACGCCTGTAAAAAAAACCTCCACTAATTACCTTTCTTACCAGTTATCAGCAAAGGAGGCATTATCCTTCCTGAGTAATTAGGGCATGTATTTCAACTGTACATTAGACTGGAAGAGGAAACCTTATGAAGAGGGGTTTATGCCAAAACCCTGGAAAGCTTATAGCAGATCTAAAAGTAGTGAACCTTGGGCAACAATATACAACAGGTAACTTTCCACAATCAAATCCAAGAAAGGTCAACCAATCCTCCTAGCCTGGGGGATAAATTTGGAAAACCAACAGAAAACCCCCTACTCAACATCACATTGTGCCTAGCTTTCTTTTTCTACCATACTTCCACTATTTTAAAGCTATTTTCTTTTTATCCAAGGTCATAAAATCTACGGTATGACAAGAACACAACCCTTGTAGTTCAATTATCAATGACTTCATTTGCTCATCAATTAATAATTATTAAGTAAAGGACTTCTTATCAATAAACTTTACTTGTAGTAAGTAGACAGAAAACCTAAGTTTCCATGAACTTGCCTCTTCAAGGAAAGGTGCTAAATAATCTGAAGCAGTATTTAAATGCAGTAAAGACAATGCAAAAGCTATAGCTAAAATAACTATTTTCAACACCTATAAAATACCTAATTTTTCTATCAAAAAACTGGGGTCAGATTCTACTTCTAAGAAAAGAGAATTTTATAATATAAACCCCAATTATATGATTACATACATATAAGCATTAAAATACACAATATTGGGAATTCCTTGGCAGTCCAGTAGTTAGGACTTGGTGCTTTCACCGCCGTGGCCCAGGTTCAATCCCTGGTCAAGGAACTAAGATCCCGCAAGCTGCAGAGCACGGCCAAAAAATAATAATAATAATACAAAATAAAATAAAATAAACAATATTATTCACCTCTTCCCCTTTATTCGAAAAAAGTTGTAAAGTTCAACCCTTTGATTTCAAGTCTATAGTAGGAAAATCTAAAAATGTTGATTCTGGGATATATCAATTAGATGAGATGACAAGAGGATTAAAAAATGAGGGTTTCAAAAGTCCATCAATGGATGAATGGATAAAGAAAATGTGGTATATACGTACAATGAAATATTATTCAGCCTTAAAAAAGAAATGAAATTCTGATGCATGCTATATGGATGAACCCTGAAAACATTTTATTACGTTAAAGAAGACAAAAAAATATTGTACGATTTTACTTCTTTGAGATATCGAGAACAATCAGATTCACGGAGAAAGAAAGTAGAATAGTTGTTACCAGGGAAGTGGGAGTGGAAGTGGGGGTGGGTGTTTTTATTATTTAATCGTTATGAAGTAACCATTGCAGATGATGAAAAAGTTCTGGAGATGGCTAGTGCTGATAGTTGCACAACAAGGTGAATGTACTTAATGTAACCGAATGGCACACTTCAAAATGGTTAAAATGGTAAATTCTACGTTATATATATTTTACTAAAATAAAAAAACCGGGGCTTTGTTTTTTACACACAAAGGAAAGCACAACCTCTCTTTGAGATGAATATTTAAGTGGCTGACTATGTACCTATCAGAACATGATTCTAACTTGCTTCTGTCAGAAGGAATTGAGGAGTAAGAAATGCATATTACCAAAAATACAGCCATCATATTATTCACCTCTTCTATTTCCCTCCAACTACTATCAAATATTACCTGTGTTTTAAAGAGTTCACTGCAGTTTTGGAACAATTTTGATGATGTTTGATATTTCCCAGACAAGCCTTTTTTTTCCTTAAGGTTTTCCAAGTATGTCTCCACTTCTTCTGCCTGGAAAAACAGAGAAAATACAAAGTATTTAACTTATGTAAGATATTTAAAAGAAAACAAATAGATTGCCTTTGGTACAAATATAGTTTTGGATTTGCTATTTTTAAAATTAACAACATCTTGGGCTTCCCTGGTGGCGCAGTGGTTAAGAATCCTCCTGCCAATGCAGGGGATGCGGGTTCGAGCCCTGGTCCGGGAAGATCCCACATGCCACAGAGCAACTAAGCCCGTGCACCACAACTACTGAGCTTGTGCTCCAGAGCCCGTGAGCCACAACTACTGAGCCCACGTGCCACAACTACTGAAGCCCTAGAGCCCATGCTCTGCAACAAGAGAAGCCACTGCAATGAGAAGCCTGCGCACGGCAACAAAGAGTAGCCCCCGCTCGCCGCACTAGAAAAAGCCCATGCGCAGCAGTGAAGATCCAATGCAGCCAAAAATAAATAAATAAAAATAAATAAATTTACTAAATAAATAAATAAAATTAACAACATCAGATAAAGACTATATATTAGTATTCAAGAATCTAACAGTATTGGACTCTAAAGTGCAGAATTCTAGTCTATGACTCATGAAGGATAGTCCTCTTAAAAATTCTAGGAAGACTGGGAAACTGTCAGAGTCCACAGGGTTTTGTTATAAGAAAATATATTTGCAAGAGTTCCTTGACTAAATTAACACCAGCAACAACAACAACAAAAAACTTGTGCTTCTAAGCTAGATAAGCTAGAGCACAAAACTGTTGCAGCCATTCACAGCCCACTATTAATACTATGAAAAAAAAATCATTTCTGTGGTTTCATCAGTTCTGTGATTTTTCTCCCATACCAATATCCCTAATCTCACCCTCTTTTTTTCAAAGCTCCAATTTCACACCTCCAACTATTTGCTTGTCATTTCCATAACTCTGTCCTGTGGCAATTCAAAATAATTTTTACATTCTTAAGTTGTCCTGCCCATGAAGACTGAATCTGATAAGCTTGACCAGTTTTTATCACAAGTTTCAAGCATATGTAAATTTAGCTAGTGATCGATAAGGAGAAAAGGTCAATGATATTTCAAACCATATTCTGGAAATATTTCTCTCTAAATTCTTCAGTCCTCCTCATCACATCAATCTTACCCAATGTTATATAACAAAAGCAAAATACAATCAGCAACACCACAAAAAAGATAATGTAAAACCGTAATACTGGGCAGAAATTTAAAATGCTTAAGGTTTAAAAAAACCAACTGGATGGTGGACATTTTTTAAAGACTAGTCCTATTATTTTTTTAAAAGAAACCTCAAGAATAGTAGGGGAAATGTAAAAAAGAAAAGAAATGATGCAAACAGTGGGATGAAAACAGAATGGAAAAGGCCTGAAAAATCCATCTAGGAGCTATATATCTTCAATGCTCATATACAGTGTACTGTAACGATTCTGAAAGTGTGGCCCATGGATGCTTTCATGAGGTTTAAGAGGTCACAACTATTTTCATCTTCATCATCATCATCATCTATCTGCCTTGTACTGACAGTGCAAAAGTAATGATGCGAAAAATGGCAGCCCCCTATCACTGGTACCTAGCTGTACTAGTAGTCATTGTACTCTCACAGTCACAAACTTGCAGTTAAAAAAAAAAGGCCAGGGCTTCCCTGGTGGCGCAGTGGTTGAGAATCTGCCTGCTAATGCAGGGGACACGGGTTCGAGCCCTGGCCTGGGAAGATCCCACATGCCACAGAGCGGCTGGGCCCGTGAGCCACAACTGCTGAGCCTGCGCGTCTGGAGCCTGTGCTCCACAACGAGAGAGGCCCGCGCATCGCGATGAAGAGTGGCCCCCGCTTGCCACAACTGGAGAAAGCCCTCGCACAGAAACGAAGACCCAACACAGCCAAAATCAATCAATCAATCAATCAAACATACGCATCTGATTCAAGATCCTCATTAAAAAAAAAAAAAAAAAAAAAAAAAAAGGCCAGTTTTATGTAAGAACGCCCTTGATGAAACAGTAAAAATTATTAATGTCATTAAATCTGGACCTTTGAGCACATGCCTTTTAAAATATTCATCAGACAAAAAAAGAAGTATGCAAAATACTATAAATGACTGTCTTAAGACAAAGCACTTTTCAACTATTTTAACTTGTAAGCTAAACTATCCACCGTTTTCATTTACTTGAAAGAATGACCAACAAACTACAGATATTCAGACTTGGGTATTTGGGAGATATTTTCCTGAAAATGGGCAAAGGGAGGCTGTCACGTCAAGGAAGGCAACTGACAGCATTCATTGTCAATAATAAAATTTAAGGGACTTCCCCGGTGGTTCAGTGGTAAAGAATCCACCTTCCAATGCAGGGGACTTGGGTTCGATCCCTGGTTGGGGAACTAAGATCCCACATGCCATGGGGCAACTAAGCCCGCATGCCACAGCTAGAGAGCCCGCGCGTCGCAAACTACAGAGCCCACGCGCTCTGGAACCTGCGTGCCAAAACTACAGAGCCCAGGCGTCCTGGAGCCCGCCTGCCACAACTAGAGAAGAGAAAACCTGCACACCACAACTAGAGAGAAGGCCGCGCACTGCAACTAGAGAGAAGTCCTCGCACCGCAACGAAAGATCCTGCATGCCGCAATGAAAATCCCGCGTACTGCAACTAAGACCTGATGCAGCCAAAAATAAATAAATAAATAAATAATAAAGTCTTCTTGGACCTTGAAAAAAAAATTTTTTATTAAAAAATAAGTAAATAAATAAAATTTGAGCTTTCCAGGAAAAACTGGAATTTTGGAAAACTTGCATGTTCCCTACCATGATTTATAGTTTCCAATACTTACAGAGTATCTGATGAGATTGAAAGGTCATATTAACAAATGTAATTTTGAATTAATCGTAAAATGAATTAATATTTGGAAGGTTTATATAATTCAGCCAACCAATATTTTCTAAGTGACCATGAAAGATGCTGCCAAATCAGACATGGGCAAAAGACCATTCAAAGTGCAAGACACACCAATTTATTTTAATATAACAGAGCACAGAAAAAGTTCACTGATATGGTTTCAGATTCCACACTGCAACTAACCTTTAAGAAACTCCACTTATGGCGTTTGGGTATAGAATCAAAGAACAATATCCACAATTACCTGAAAACACTATTAAAATACCATTCCCTTTTCCAACTACATATCTGTGTGAGGCCACATTTTGTGCATACACTTCAACCAAAATAACACATCACAATAGGCTGAGTGAAGGAAGTATAAGAATCCAGCTATCTTCTATTATACTAGATATTAAACAAATAGATTTGCAAAACTACAAAATAACACCACTCTTCCCAGTTTCTTTGAAAAATCGTTATTTTTCACAAATTAATAAATATTTCTGTATTTTTCTGTTTTAATTTCTAATACAGTAACCCACATGAATAAAGGCTTTTTTGGGGTCTGTAGTAAGTAAACACAGTCCTGAGACCAATAAGTTTGAGAACTGATAGTACAAATTTGTCTGCAAATTGGGAAGCATGATTCTAGTTCCAGCTCTTCTCCATAGCTACATGACACTCTTTCCTCTATCAGGTTGGGACCCGATGATATCTAAACTCTAAGAAAAGTCTGTAATTTTATGTTCCATACCTTGAAGTTGTAGATTTCATTGTAACAGTCAGCACTTTTCAGATACCAGGTTATATTCAAAGATACATCACAAGGTTCTCCATCAACTATAAAAGAAGAAATCTTTGTGAATAAAAGATAATTCCCGAACAAAGCATTTTTCCTAAACTATTACCCCACATCCCATTTCCTGCTAAACTAAGATACTCAAAGACCATTCTTTCTCCAAACAGAAGGTAATGAAGTAATAAATTTTACAAAAACTGGATATTCTTCAGTTAAAAGTAAGAATTGTTGCTCACAGAAATAAAAAGCAGTTAAGGATTTTTAACCTTTGAAACCGTGTATCTATTTTTATGCCTTAAAACCTTCATTTCTGGTTCTCTCTTGGGAAAAAATCTGGAAGTGATAAAGCAGCCTTAAGTTAAAATCAGTCTTCTATTATCATTTAAATATTTACTGAGCAAAGCACTTAAGTATACAAAGATACATGGCACTGTGTTAGGCCAAACAGGGGAACAGAAGGGAACAAATTATTGAAGACTCTTAAGAAAAGTCTTAAAAAAGATTCTAGTTGAAGAGTCAAGGAATAACAACATTAGGAATGTCACAAGGCAACAAAAATAGTTCCACTGAGGGAAAACCTCATGGCTTAAACCTTGAGAGATATCAAAATTGGATAGAAAAGAACTATCAATAAAAAGCAAACGTGGCTGGGGAAGGCAGGAATAGAAAAAACAAAGATAAAAAGAGTATTAGATTCTTTTTAAAACTCACCTTAAGAGAAGCCTCAAGGAGGTGTGGGCCTGGGCATTTGCCTGCCCTGCATCTACCTGGTCCTTTCATCTAACTCTTATCTGACTTGGAATAGACAGCTAGCATTTTGCTGGAAGGAGCCGCCCTTGTCAGCTGGGACTGCTATTTCAAACAAGGGGGCAAGTCAGGAGTGAAAAAAGGGTTTCACAGACACGTATCAGGATTAGGGGAAACTGGGTGTGGGCTGCGCAGGAACTCTCTGTATTATCTTTCCAACTTTTCTGTAAATCGAAAGCCAGCCTAAAATGTAAAGTCTCCTTTAAAATAATAAATAAATACACAAATGAAAAAAAAAAAAAAAAGAGAAGCCTCAAGGAACCTCATGAAATCATAGAAGCCTCACATAACTCATTCAACATATTTTGGAGCACAATATTCTAGTGAACCAAAGCATTAGTCTGAAGACTTGGGGGTGTAAACCTGACTATATGACTGTTAACTGTCTCACCTGGGGAAGTCAGTATTTCCTTTTATCTTTGATTCCAGCTGAGGAAGGGACAATACACTAGAAATACATACTTTGTGCAAATGTGACAAAGATAAACACGACTGCATCTAAAAACCTACTTTTGGCTCTTAACAAAAGAAGCACACCTAAAATTACAAACTTTCCCTTTTCTTTGGTTTAAGTGGTTTTCTCAGACTAATTTTTAAGCAGCACACTTTTATAAAGCTCAACTTTTATAAGGCTTTTATAAGGCTAAAATACACAAAAATCTGATGTGTTGGATAGAATGTATGGAAATGCTGAAAAGGATACTGCAATCTTGTTATGAACTACTCAGAAGAACCAAACAGAAAAGGAATTAATTAAATAAAAGCCCTAACAGGAGATTTGCAGGGAAATATGCCTGCAAAAATACTACTATTTATGTTAAAAGACATAGAATTTTTTTTTTATGGCCACGCCGCGAGGCTTGCGGGATCTTAGTCCCCGGACCAGGGACTGAACCCTGGCCCTCTGCAGTGAAAGCTCGGAGTCCTAACCACTGTACCATCAGGGAATTCCCAAAACACACAGAACTTTAAATGAATGGCTTTAAGAGACAATGAAAATGGTCCTGCCACATTCCCCACCTTCCCTTGGCTGGCAGGTCTAGTCCCTAAGAATCTTAGATGAGCCAGGTGCAGGTTTAAGGGAGAAGTGGCTATCTCTAGAAGGGACCAGAGTTCCAGGCTTTGAGCAAATCTCACTTCTTTCTCCAAAACAGACATTTTTAATGTAGGTGAAAAATTGTAATTTTAGTCTTAAAAGAAAAGAAAAGAAAATGGCCCTGCCAATTTCATGGAAATCTACTGTATACCATACCCACAAAAGCATAAAATCAGAGACAAGGTAAGTATGAGAAAACACAGAAGTAACAAAGTGAAAGACAATGCAAATTTTAAGAAGCTTCAAACCCTCCAGCAACAATGAAACACAGACACTTCAAAATATGCAGCTTGAACAAAAACCACTAGAAAAACCATTAGAACAAAATACAGGTAAGAAGAAACTGTACATAATAAAAGGACAGAATAGCATACAGGCTGTCAGGCTATTTCAAAAGACAAAATACTGCTATCCCTAAAAGCTCTTCTTTTCTAGAAAGCCAACCTCACAAGAAATACCAGCATGTCAGAGTAGATTTGATTTAAATCAAACTTAATTATTAGCCAAGAGATCATATTTTCATGGACACAGTATATTCTTCATAGAAATTCTACCTAACCCCTCCATCCCACCAGGCTATAATCTAAATAAGAGAAAGAGTCTTTTCTATCACTTCCTTGCTCTCTAAAACAGTGTCTGGCACATAGTAGGTGTTCAGTAACTACCTACTAAGTGATTAAAAGAATAAAATCATCCAACTATGACATACTTTGCATTTTCATAGAGAGAAATATGCATAGGAGCACACATGGATGATCTGGATTTTTATTCCTGATCTTGAAATGGAGCTGCCCATGATCATTCATTCTCTAAAAATAAAGCCAGTTTCAGAAATAAAAGGAAGCTTTTCTTTAATGCACAATGGGGTATTCTGGATTCAGATACAGTGGTTTTCCCACTGGACAGAGTGGTTTTGTTCTATGTATCCCTATTTCCTGGTAATTATCTTTGAGCTTCCTCTTCCAAAGATCCAAGTGGTAAAATACTCCTTCAGCAAACAAAAGCTTTACTGAACATATTTGTTCAGAGCCAATGGTCTGACAGACCTAGGTCATGTGTCCAGTAAACATCTAACAAGCACACAAAAACAAAATCGGCAGTTATCTCTATGACTCAGAACAGATTAAAACCCATGGAGGCGATCAACCAAAACAATGTGTCTAACTATATATTGTTAACACCAGAAAAACAAGAGAAGAAAATAATGTTCAAAAAGTTAAGTATTCTAAAGATTATTCTGAGAAAGTACCTTAGTTACACTACGTAGGTTTATACCTAGATAGTGCTGGACTATTAAATTTCAGAACTTATGCTGAGAGTAAATCATCAGAGGTAGAAAATAGGTAATTTGAAAGTTTAAAGATCACTCAAAAACTCGAATAAAAACTTCATGAAATGCAAAAACTCACATTTCAGGAAGATAGTGGTATTTTTGAAGAGGATCTTTCCAAAACTAAAATAATTTTTCCCCTGCAAAGATAAAGGAGAGATAATTAGCATCAGATCACTTTAATTCCCAAAGCAGAATATAACTGATATAAAAGCTAAAATTTATAAAATGTTGACGTTAGTTTTCTTAACACACACACACAAAGAGGCATCAATATCCTTCCTTTTAGTAAAATTCAACCATATCCAAACTGCAGGATTTTGAAGCTTGGTGCAGAGACAAGTTTTTTCTTTTCTCCACAGGCCATGAAGCAAGGACTCTAGAAGGAAGGCTGCTAGAAATCCTAACCTAACTTAAATCTTTCTAGAAGGTACTCCTTAATCAGTTCATTTCCTTTACTCACTAATCACCGTCCAGAATAACCAATCATTTCTTCAAATAAACTATTCTATGAGCAGACAGCCATATTTAACTATTAACCATCTTACACGTAACAAATAAATAACCTAAAACTGAGAATCTGAAGATCGTCACCAAATGAACAAAAGCTGTAATTCTTGCCATATCAAAAGCTCAAATAAGATTTGGGCATTACAACCAGTGAGCAGAGCAGAACAAAAAGGCCACCGTGGTTTTAATAAGACTAATGCTTTTCGGCATTTCCAGCCAGCATCTGATTTGTCGGCTCACAGGACTATAGCTCTTATTACTCAAACGAGGTTTCAAAAAGGTGGTAAAGGGAAGAAAGGGTCAACCAATCCAGTTAATTGTCCTTAAGAAAATCTAACTTATCGTAATAAATTTTAGAATACTGTTTCTTCCGTTTTAAACATTCTCACGTTAGAATACATCGTTTTAAATGCCTAGGCTTCCCAATTACACGGCAGGGCTTAGAATAACCATTTCAAAGTCCAAACGAAATCAACCAACTTCGTAAGTAGAATTATCCAGTAACAAAAAAGTGCCGAGAAAAAATTAAAAAAGAAAGAAAGAAAGATGTCTATTTACATATTCCTCTCATCCAACCCGGGGTAACAAGATTCTGTGAAACTTCTGCTGAAAGAGAAACCACTCTCCATCTCTACATCAAGTTTACACGTTTCCAGTCAGGCAATGAAAGTTCTCCGCCTTTGCTGATAAGAAACCGCTCCACCGCCACTCTCCGCTCCTGAACTGACCCTGACATTCCTGCTAATCTACCCAAAGAAGTGTACGACTTCCCGCTAAAGGGAGGTGAGTCCCGGTTAAGCAGCTACACAGACACTCCCGGCAATCCCACCCCTTTGGAACCGGACTTTAATGGAACCTTCATGGACCCCTTGGGCTGCCGTAGCCCCACCCCTTGCTCCTCCGGGCTCAGTTGCTCCTGAAGTGACCACTCACCGACGGTATCGGAATGTGCCACTTGGATCGGTCGGCAGCAGCGACGGGTGCCGGTCCTACACTGAAAAGCGACAATGGGGACGTCTGAGCCCCCAGGAGAAGAAGAATGACAGGCAGCACCTGAAGCCACGCAGCCGCCGCCATCTTCACAGCCGTGGAGTGCCTACCGAAAGCATTTCACCTTCTTCCGGTTCGTCCCGCCCTCTTCCGGCTCCGCTCTGGGGGCGGGATAATCCGGGTCCTCAAAACCTCTGGTGGCTTGTTTGTTTAGCGACTCAGCGGCCCCGCCCTCAGGCAGTCGGCTGGCTTGGTGTGAGGCTTTGGACGTACTGCGCAGGCGTCTTCCTGCCGTAACCTTGGAGTGTTAGGATGATCGGCAAAAGATACCAGCCGAGTCCGTTGGCTCTTCTCTCTCCCAGCCCTTAAAGGGTTTGGGGACCAGGGAAGAACCCCATGCGGCGTTTGGCTCTCTCCTCCTCCCGTTCGCCCCAGTCCCTCATCCTGAGTCAGATGCTGGGGCCAAAAGTCTGGGAAAGCCGTAAGTCTGGCTGCCTATTTAGCGTCTAGTAGTGAGTACTCGGTTTCCGGAGGTATTTAAGCAAAGACTGGAGTTTGGCGGTGGTGGAGTATAAGCCTTCCTAAACTGGATAATGCAGTAGACAAGCCCTTTTAAAAGACCCTTGTAGCCGTGAAGAGTATGATGTAGAGTTTGGTCGGAGAACATCAACCTCCAGCAACAACCCCGCCGGCACTTCCTACTCAAAACTAAAATACAGGAGAGAGTGGGTCAGTTTTCAGTATCTGTGGCGTGACAGTCACTGAGGTAGATCTGCAGAAGCTTCGCCCTAATCACGCAGGCCTTGTCGGTACTTCCTGGTTCTCATGCTCTTGGTCTGCATCCTCTAGGGCTCTTTGACTACCCGCCTCCTCGGATGCAAAAACCTTTTCAGTTTCTAAAGAAGGCAGTTCCTCATGAGCTACTCAGAACCAAGAAAAATTTGCCAAATAAATCTCTATAGAAACGCTAATTTGGGCCTGGAAATCCAGGGAGCAAGTGTCAATTTGTCACTCCTAAAGGACATGAAAGTCCCAGAAACTTGATGGTGGTGAAGTGCTGGCGGTTATTTAGAAAGACTGACAATCTAAAAGATTGCCTGGGGCCTTGGCCTGATATCTGGGAGCCTGTGAAGTGACTGCAAAGCCATGGACGCAGCTGAGAAAGAGGAAATCAGGTAAAGGCCCAGTGGTCCAGTAGGGGCTGACTCCAGGGCCCACGGAAGCAGGGGATAGATAGTATCTGAAAACAACATTCTGGCTTTGAAGACTTTATTTTTTTATAAATTTTATTTATTTATTTATTTATTTTTGGCTGCGTTGGGTCTTCATTGCTGCGTGCGGCTTTTCTCTAGTTGCTGCGAGCGGGCTTCTCATTGCAGTGGCTTCTCTTGTTGTGGAGCACGGCTCTAGCTGTGTGGGCTTCAGTAGTTGTGGCACGTGGGCTCGGTAGTTATGGCTCGTGGGCTCTAGAGCACAGGCTCAATAGTTGTGGTGCACGAGCTTAGTTGCTCCACGGCATGTGGGATCTTCCCCAGACTAGGGCTCAAACCCGTGTCCCCTGCATTGGCAGATGGATTCTTAACCACTACACCACCAGGGAAGCCCTGTGATCAGAACTCTTAACACATGAATTTCAAACATGTTGCTTTCCAGGTTCAGCTAAGTACATCTCTTCTTATATCATTCCAGAGTTTATTCTTCAAAACTGGAAAGATCTTTGACATAAACCACAGCAGGATCTTTTTTGACCTACCTCCTAGAGTAACAGAAATAAAAAGAAAAATAAACAAATAGGACTTAATTAAACTTAAAAGCTTTTGCACAGCAAGGGAAACCATAAACAAGACAAAAAGATAACCCGCAGAATGGGAGAAAATATTTGCAAATGAAACAACAGACAAAGGATTAATCTGCAAAATGTACAAACAGCTCATGGAGCTCAATATCAAAAAAACAGTCCAGGGGCTTCCCTGGTGGCGCAGTGGTTGAGAATCTGCCTGCCAATGCAGGGGACACGGGTTCGAGCCCTGGTCTGGGAAGATCCCACATGCCGCGGAGCAACTAGGCCCGTGAGCCACAACTACTGAGCTTGCGCGTCTGGAGCCTGTGCCCCGCAACAAGAGAGGCCGCGACAGTGACAGGCCCATGCACCGCAATGAGGAGTGGCCCCCGCTTGCCGCAACTAGAGAAAGCCCTCGCACAGAAACGAAGACCCAACAGAGCCAAAAAAAAAAAAAAAATCCAGTTAAAAAATGGGCAGAAGACCTAAGTAGACATTTCACCAAGGAAGACATACAGATGGCCAAGAGGCACATGAAAAGATGCTTAACATCACTAATTATTAGAGAAATGCAAATCAAAACTACAATGAGGTATCACCTCACGCTGGTCAGAATGGCCATCATCAAAAAATCTAGAAACAATAAATCCTGGAAAGGGTGTGGTGAAAAGGGAACCCTCCTGCACTGTTGGTGGGAATGTAAATTGATACAACCACTATGGAAAACAGTATGGAGGTTCCTTAAAAAACTAAAATTAGAACTACCATACGACCCAGCAACCCCACTACTGGGCATATACCCTGAGAAAACCATAATTCAAAAAGATACATGTACCACAATGTTCATTGCAGCTCTATTTACAATAGCCAGGATGTGGAAGCAACCTAAATGTCCATCGACAGATGAATGGATAAAGATGTGGCACATATATACAGTGGAACATTACTCATCCATAAAAAGAAACAAAATTGAGTTATTTGTAGTGAGGTGGATGGACCTAGAGTCTGCCATACAGAGTGAAGCAAGTCAGAAAGAGAAAAACAAATACCGTATGCTAACACATATATATAGAATCTAAAAAAAAAAAAAAGAAGAAGAAAAAAAATGGTCAGAAGAACCTAGGGGCAAGATGGGAATAAAGATGCAAACCTACTAGAGAATGGACTTGAGGATACCGGGAGGGGGAAGGGTAAGCTGGGACAAAGTGAGAGAGTGGCATGGACATACATACACTACCAAACGTAAAATAGCTAGCTAGTGGGAAGCAGCCACATAGCACAGGGAGATCAGCTCGGTGCTTTGTGACCACCTAGAGGGGTGGGATAGGGAGGGTGGGAGGGAGGAAGATGCAAGAGGAAAGAGATATGGGGACATATGTATATGTATAACTGATTCACTTTGTTATAAAGCAGAAACTAACACACCATTGTAAAGCAATTATACTCTAATAAAGATGTTAAAAATAAAAAACAAAAACAAAACATTGGCCCCTAGATTATCAGCATCATCTTAAAAAGCAAAGGATTTTCCTTCTCTGTCTGTTTCTATCCTTATTCTAGCACCTCGAACATACCTCTGTTATATCATTTGTCAGGTTGACTTGTGATGTTGGTTAGGCTCTCAAAGAAAGCTCGGACACGGTACTTCTTATCTTCCTCAGAGCCCAACACTCAGCAAGAATGTTCTGAAAATATTTTGTTGAATAAATAGGTGGGTGGGTTGTTTTTGTTGGTTTGGTTTGGGGCTTTTTGTTTTTACTCCTTCAGATTTTATTGTTGTAGCCATAGCCTTCAGTCATTAATTTTAAAGAACCCTTTCTCATAAGTGACAGTGCTCTTTTTCTGTTGCTTTCTGAGCAATCCCAGAATTTCATGTTTTGTTGTTTACCATGGGCAGTTTACAAAAGGATGTTGTTCTGCAGCAAACACATTATTGTGTTATGTTATGGCCATGACACAATTTTGCATCACAGTGATTTATGTCCCATGATTTATATTATAGTTAGAGAAGGTACAAAATTTGGATTCACAAACCCTATGTAAAATAAGTTTCTTAAAATGTCTTTTTATTAGTGTTGAAGATGAAGCTGTGGATAAAAACATTTTCAAAGACTGCAGCAAGATTGCTTTCTACAGGTAAGAAGAGGAAGTTTATGACCTAGGTAGAATAGTTCTGAAAATATTTCAAAGTTGATGTTTATTAAATTTTTGAGAACTGATAGACTTTCTGAGGAAAGAGTCAATTAGGAAATTCAATGATTAAAGAATTTATTGACAGGAGAAATTCACCTTTACTACTCTAGCTTAACTCCTGTATTATTTTATTATTAATGTTATTATTAATTATAATTAATTATATTGTATACTTATACATTATAATTAACATTACTGTGTTAATAAACAGGTATTTTAAAAGTCAAAGTGTTTTTCAACTAATGTTAAAATTTTGAATCTTTGAAGAAATAACACTTTTACATGGTTCAAAAATCAAATAATATAAAAAGATACACATTGAAAAATGTTAATCTCCTTCTTGTCCCCTTCCACCCCATTCCACATCTTTCCCTGTAAGTAACCAGATTTATTAATTTCTTATTTATCTTTCCAGTATTTCTTTTTGTGAATGCACATATTCTTATATCACCACCATTCTTATGCCAAGTAGCTTTCTATATACACTGTTATATACCTCTTTTTTTCTGCTTCATAATTTATTCTGAAGAGCTCTGTATGAGTATATGGAAATTGTCCTCTTTTTCATAGCTGTATGGTATTCCATTGAGTAAATTATAATGTATTCAGTCTCTCTCCTATTGCTAGACCCTTGGGTTGTTTTCAGTCTTGCTGTAACGTCACTGCCACAGTGAAAAGCTATACATATGTCATTTCCTACACATGCAGGTATATTTGTAGGATGAATTTCCAGGAGTGGGATTACTAGGTCAAAGAGTAAATGTATTTGAAATTTTAACTATTACCAGATATCCCTCCATAGAGATTGTGTCATTTTGCACTCCCATCACCACTATATGATTGCCTATTTCCCCAGAGCCTCACAAAATATTTCTTTAAAAATTTTTTTGAGTGTCTACCTTTATGTGGTCCTGAAACTGAAATCACCAAAAATTACATCATACAACTTTCTAATTTATACACACTACTCTAGAGAAAGAAAATCGTATCATTTTAATTCTGAACAGGTACCTTAGAGGGAATTCTGTAGTGAACTCCTGGTCACCTTGACAAACCACTGGATTATATTGGATTTCCACTAAAATTTATTACGTTTCAATTAAAGTGTACATTTCATGGAAAGAGGGAGGGCCATCAACAAGCTAATATGTGTCATCTACGAAAACTGCCCCACCTTCTCAATAAAGGGGACAAAATACCATCCTTGAGTAGTGTTATGGTGAACAATTTTATTAGTACTCTTCTTATTATTTTATTAATTGCATTAGCACTCTGCTTATTAATTTCGTTAGCTCTCTAAATTATTGATACTCCTCTTAGTGCTTTATTGGAGTACTAATATACTGCCTGTGCGCAGTTCACTTACTATCGAAGTGAATTTTAATGACTTCCACATGGTAATATAGTCTTTTGGAGGCTGAGAGTCACAAATCATTCTCAGGCGTCTGTATACTCCAAATCTGTAGGCGTCAGAAACAGCGGCTCTCCAAGAAGTCTACCTATCGGGCATTACTAGACTCAGTCACGGCAGGCAAAGAGAGCACCAGGTTCCAAATCATCAACGAAGCAGCTAAGGTGAGAAAAAGTATTTTCTACAGAGAATTATTTGTTTCTATATTTATGTGGGTTGAATGAAGTAAATTTCCACAAAGGCTAATTAAACTATGCTTCAAAAATAAACTTTGTGAGAGAAGTAATGCCATCTTTTTAATATCTACACAATGCTACTTTAAAAGTAATATGACTATCAACATGCAGATTGCCTTGTATCAGATGCTTTCTTAGATGTTTTACGAATGTTATTTCCTTTTAATTAATCTTCAGAATACATCTAAGAGGTACATTGCATTGTCCGTAATTTTCAGGTAAGGAAATTGAAGTCTAAAATGCCACTTGCTCAAAGTCATAGCTAGGAACCAGAATTTTCACCTGTGACTGTAGACTCTGTCACGCACCCACACTTTTTTTTATCACTATTACACAGCATACCCTCAAGCAAGGTACAGATTCAGTGAATGTCCAAACCTCAAAATGTCAGTGGGCAAGAGGAACAATGGTCTATGCAGTTGAATAAGTCACAAATGTTCCCTCCCCTAAGCTGCTTCACTAACAGATCACCATAGTCATTACATGCTGAAAGGATTAGAGCAGTATCCTAAGTGCTTTTTCTCATCTGTCAAGTTTTCACACTACTTCAGATGGGCCAGTCACAGAGGAAGTGCTGTGGGCCGGGCTAGGAAGTGTGGTTATGCACAAGTAGCTGATGCTTCCAACCTGACCCTCACTTCACATCCTCCCCTGTCTTTGAAAGGTGTCCTAAGCTTCTAAGGCCTCCCAGACCAATCTGGTTTAATTGGTAATTCGCTGAAGGACATAGGTAAAGACATGCAGTCTAGTCCCATAACAGCTTAGATAGTAATTCCATCCGCTCACTAACAAATCCCAGTTCTGGGAAGCAGACTGAGAAGACATCCCCACTTTCACTGCAGCATTGTGAGAGATCTTGTGACTACCTTAGCGCTTGCCATATAACATTACACTGAGGAATCTTCTTGGAGAAGACAGAGCAAACACTGCCCCACAACATCAGGGCGTTCTCTGTAACATTTGTAAGGCCTTTAACTTAGCCGGGAGGCTCAACTTTATTCCCAGGCAGGAGGAGCAATGGCACGGTGAGGAAGGCTACCTTCCATATGAAGTTTTAGAGATTTTAGTCACTTCAAAGGTGTAGAATCCTCTAACATAGCTTTCTTGCCTGAATTCAAAATAGGGGCTAGAATCATATCAACAGTTTGTGTTCTCTATCCCCGTCCCTTTTTCCCAACTTATGGTTACTTAAGGATGTAGTCGTGGTAGCAGCACACTTAGTTCTTTTCTCTTAACTACACTGAAGGGATGGTTAGCCTTTCTTCAAAACCTAGTGCTACTTCTTAATACCACTCATTTTTTTCTGGAGGAATTTCCCGCCTTGCTTGGCATCTGTGCAACCTTTGAGTTCACAGCTCATGGTACCCCGGAAGTCATAGTTCCTCAACTACTGATCCAGGTCTCCCAAACTTTACATCCTTTTGTAGCCAAGTTTGAAAGCTGTTCATGGGACAACATGGGGCAGCATTAATTTCTTTCCTAGAGAGCCACCCGCAATTTGAATGTGGTCTAATAGCCCAATACCCAGCCAAACCCCTGTATTCAGGGTCAGCAAAAGCACTTGGCTCCAGGAAATGCAAGGAGTCCACCAGAGACCTTCCAGGAGTCGGTAGGCCTTTAATACCAGCAGTCAGATCCCTTCCTTTCTCATTTTTCCTGTCATTTGCTCTTTTTCCTTCTTGCCTCTGATGTGTCGAGCCCCAGAGAGTTGTAGCTGTCCCATGGTCAGGGCAAGAATCCCTTTCTGTCCTTGGGGAGGCTCAGTCTGTTGCACACCTGAACAATCCACTGTCGTGATGACACACGACACACGCCGAGGCAGAGTAAATGAGGCACTCGGAATACCAGTGTGGGCCAACATGCAACTTCTCAATGCAGCTCCACACCAGTGAAGTTAGTGGTGGATCCTCTCACACTGCCTTTTACAAGACGATAGGTCAGCTTCTCTGTACACACCTCTCTTTGGATCCTGAAACTATGAGGGACAATGCTGTTCACGTCAGGTGCCAGAACCAGAGCCCACCAGATATGGATGCCTTCAAAGGAAAAGAAGCCACAGTCCAGGAGGACCCATGGGAGCTCAGCGCAAGACAGCACATGGCTCAGAAGGGAGCTGAGGAGCCGGACAAGCAAGGGCAAGTGATCCAGGATGTCAGCAACGTGGATCCCAAGACAGACTTTGAGGACCCCTTGGAACAGACACAATGTTCAGGTGTTGGAAATAACAGAGCTGCACAGGGAATCTGCATGCTCTGATGTCAGGCAAATGCATGCAATGTATGTTTTGGGAGGTCACCCTAAAATTCTGAACTGAACGTCATTTTAATGTCCTCCTTGTCCCTTGGAGTTGAGATGACTAATAGGGACTTAAGGCTTCATGCCCTCTATCAGTTTGATAGGGACAACAAAGATCCAAACAGTAATTTCTAAAGTTGTCTGAACCTTGTATCCTGCTCACTGCATAGTCAAGGAGCCTCCATTAGAGGTTGTTTCTGGGATGAGATGGGTGTTTCATGGGAGATTTCACAGTAGGATCTGGCATGGATATGGTCTGGAGATTTTTAAAAAGCCACGTACATCCACTTATTCAGAATGATAGCTTTTTATTTCAGGTTCAGAGAGACAGAGCCCAAAGTCTAAGAGGATCATATTCAGCTCACAGCTGCAGTTCTCAGATTTCACTGATGAGGCAGATTCTGACAAACCCAGCACTATTAGTGCCTACCTGCCCTCACACCATTAAAACTCTTAAAGCAATAATTTTGTTGTCAGGCTTTGTTGTTAATTTTTGAAATCCTTCTTCCCAATTCCCTTCTCCCAACCTGCCACTTAATAAGCAACCAGGAAACAGAACCAAGTTTCATTCACCGTTGTCTTAGTGAGCTCACACTGCTATAACATAAGCTGGGTGTCTTAACAAACCTTTATTTCTCACAGTTCTGGAGTCTGGGAAGCCCAAGATCAAGGTCCCACTTCCTGCCCTGTAGACTGCCACCTCCTTAGTGTACAGTTGACCCTTGAACAACGCAGGGGTTAGCAGTGGAATATCCAAGTATGACTTCACAGTCGGCCCTCAGTATACAGGGTTCCACATCCACGATTCAACCAACCAAGGATTGTATGGTACTATAGTAAGTATTTATTGAAAAAAAATCCATGTATAAGTGGACCCATGCTGTTCAAATCTCTGTTCAAGGGTCAACTGTATATTCACATGATGGAGAGACAGCTAACTCTCTGGTCTCTTCCTGTAAAGGCGTAATCCCATCATGACTCCACCCTCATGACCTCATCAAAACCTAAACACCTCCCAAGGCCCCATCTCCAAGTGCCATCACATTGAGGGTTAGGGCTTCAACATATGAATTGAAGGGTTGGAGAATGGGGAGGGTTTGGGGAGGGGGGAAAATTCAGTCCATAGCAAACATGATGTTCCTGGGACACAGTAATGTTACAAAATAAACTGAAGTGTTGCCCTGTGTGTTGCCTCTAGGTCAGGACACCTAGGCTTTGAAGAAAAGCTGGTTGCAGGTTCAAATCCCTAAGTTTTCTCACATAGGGTCCTATTTCTTATGACAAAATAATCAGATATTTGATAAAGAAGCTTCCAGAAAAAAATCTTAAAGGAGTTATCAGTAAAGTGTTGACTGATTTTTAGACCTCTTTTTTTCTACTATTATCAATTTTTTACCTTCAGTCAAAATTTGACCTGGATTGAGAAAAAGAGAAGATCTAGTCTTGTGACACCAGAGCAGGGAAATTTATGCTATCTTCTGAGTGTACCTAAAAAGCACTGCTAGCAAGGCTATTTGGAACAGACCTACATCTTTGACCTACTTTATGTTGCTGATTTTTATGCTTTTTCATGACATGGATGAACTATTTGGCAAAATGTTTATTTTGCAGCCTGTTTGCAAGTTTTCACTGGTGACAACACTTCTGACAGCTTCTCCAAGGATGCAGGGATATCTCTGAGCACCTCCATGAAGTTATCCCTTGCGTCTTCATCTAAGCAATGGGGCTTTGCCCAACCAGCCACCTCCTCAACAGATGAGGAACAACTACTACTGGTTAATCAGGACTGTTTCTGCAGAAATGGCCAGGAACAGGCATCTTATTGGGGAACTGGCCAAGCAATCAGAAGCATACCTGGACAGGCTAATTGTCCTTGGGGAACATGCTAATGCCCAGCGTGAACTTGCCAGTGTTCTCCATAGAGAATCAGTGCTTGCAATAAACCAACTGGCTACAACTACGGAAGGGGCAATAAGTGCTCTACAGCAATTTAATAAATCTTAGACCATTCTCTGAATCCTGGAAGGTCTTGACCAATAGCTGAGAGAGGTCCTTGCTCACTCCTCTAGGCCTTTTAGGTTAACTATTCCTTATAATATAGTAGAGAGACCTAGTTCCAGAGGACAAGCAAGATCTACCCATCATGGAGAAGTTGATGGGGTCATAATTTCCCTTATTAATACCCACCACCATTTAAATATGTGTTCGAGAGCTGTTCTGTTAACTCAGTCATAGTCTCTACTAGTTCTGGGTGAAATTTAAAAAAAAAAACTTTTAATGGAACTGTGATCATTCCACTGCTTGAATGTATAGACAAGGCTGTTTTTACCACCATGATTTTTATAACCTGTCTCATATTTTTGCCCTTGTGGCCAAAAAAACTAGACTTAGGGATGACGAACTACTGGGTTTTATTTTTATTCAGTATGGGAGAAATAAGATAGGAAAAGGGGATTTATGCTCTCCCAGATTATGAGAGGTGAGCCTCTGAATGAAAAACCAAGTAGAGACTTGTGGTACTAAAATGAACCTCCAAAAGGTATTCCTTTCTTTGAGGATTTATTTCATCTTCTCTGTGTAGGAGGACATTTACACATCTTAAATCTTTCTAGGGGAGCAAAACCCATGCTGTCTCACCTTATTTTAAATGTTTAATTTTATGTTTCTTCACTTATTTTACATAAATCCATCTTGCTGCAGTTTTTACTGCTATTCTCTAAATATTAACATTAAATAATTCTGAGTTTATGCAATCTAACTTCTGTAACAATGTATTTTTTATTGTCATTTTTAATCACTAATAGAGATTCAATAATTTATTTGTATATTATTTTAAAATAAATGTCCAAACAGGTCTCTAGAGAACAGAAATGTTTAGAAATTCTTAATGTTTTAGATAGAAGGATGTAACATTCATGTCCTGACTTTTTGACAGCCCAGTTTTGGTTGAAGAATTGGACAATAACTGGCAGTTAAGAAGCCCAGGGAAGTGGTTTATAAACTGTCACGCGCAGAGCCCTGAGGTTTCCGTAGAGGTGTCTCAGGACTCAGTGCAGGGAGGGGAGGGGGCTCAACCGTAGAGGCTCTGAGCCACTTCCTGCTGTCTTCAATCCAAGTAGCTTTACTTATTGGACTTCTGAGAGTCTGCTGCTGTTGATTTTTTAAGCCAGTAAAAACAGCATGAGCCAGATCATACAAGCAAATGTATACTAAGGTCTAAGGAAATTATGTGCTTGGAATATGAAGCTATGTTGATGATAATAAGAGATAAGAATGAATCTGGATATTGACTTTGCAAAGGGTTACCTATTGGCAAAATTGGTTTGCTTAATTAAGTTAAAATGAAAACAAAGTGGGGCTTTGACTCTGATTTGTATGTTTGCTTGCCTAGGCTTATTATAGGAAAAGCAGGGTTATTGCTACCTTCTCTCATATAATTAGGATTCTTTACTAGGCTGCAGCCTCAAGAACAGAACATATCAGACCAGTCTTTGGTTTAAAAAAATAAAAATTTTTTAAGAAAGTTATTTTACTAATAATGGGAGGATCTCTGAGTATATAAACTAAATGCAATTTGTTGATCACATATAAGCAGACAACCTGCGTGCCCTCTGCTTAGGATGTTCTTGCCCATTTTTGCCTACCCAAAGTCCTACTAATCCCTCAAGGCCCTGCTTAAGTCCCTCTTCCTCCAGAGAGATGTCCCAGAACCCCTCTTCTTACAGTCATCAATATTCCCCTTCCTTGTTCTCCCGCAGCACATGTCCTTGTCCTGTCTCAGCATTTATCATAAAACGCTTTACGGTTACTATATAGGTGTTGCCTCTAAATTGCACTCTCCCTAAGAGTTTAGCCATCCTTTTCACAGCAATCAGCACTTCGCAATATTAGATGCCAAATAAATGTTAGTTGAATTAAATTTGAGAGAGTAGTGGAAACTTATGTCTAACTTGGGAGGGAATACATAATCTAACAGGATTTCAGCCTTATATTTGGATACATTTTCAAATCTTAGAATTCTGATGGCACACTTGAAGTAAATCAAATATACAAATGAATATTAAACATATAAGCAGTAATTACAGTATGATTGGGGGTGGGGGAAAGGGGGAGGTGTTGGCCAAAGAGTACAAACTTCCAACTATAATAAGATGACTAACAGCATAGGGATTGTAGTTAATAATACTCTATTATATACTTGAAAGTTGCTAAGAGAGTAGATCTTAAATGTTCTCACCACAAAAAGGAAATGGTAATTATGTGACTTGATGCAGATGTTAGCTAATGCTATGGTGGTGATCATTTTTGCAATATATAAGTATCAAATCAAGGAGTTGTACAACTTAAACTTACACAACATGCCAATTATTTCTCAATAAAGCTGGGGAAAAAAATTATTATTGTGTGATCAGTACTACATCATAACCTTGTTTTAAGAATGTCTGTAGGGGCTTCCCTGGTGGCGCAGT